>NC_135807.1:2332708-2646332 GCF_964213995.1 Mustelus asterias
TTTGCCACCTCTCAGCCCAGCTCTGCAGCTTATCTATGTCCCTCTGTAACCTGCAACAACCTTCCGCACTGTCCACAACTCCACCGACTTTAGTGTCATCCACAAATTTACTAACCCATCCTCTACGCCCTCATCCAGGTCATTTATAAAAATGACAAACAGCAGTGGCCCCAAAACAGATCCTGGCGGTACACCACTAGTAACTGAACTCCAGGATGACTTCTTTCATTCATGTTGACCCAAGTTTGGAACAGGAGTCAGGCCAACGACAAGCCTTCATTTCAGAACCTCAACGTGAATAATTCCACTGCCAGAGACTTTGGATCTGATCTAAATATTCTTTTCTCCCCAAAGGCTACATGATGTTCTGCACAGTGATAAGAAGCTAACTCTTGTGTTTGAGTATTGTGACCAGGTAATTCCAGACCTCTGCAACAGACATTAACAGAGTGAGTTATAGAAAAGTGGATAGTCAGGATCGAGTTACAGACTGGAATCTAATCGAGGGGTTCGGGCTGGTTTATATAGAGAATAACAGATACCCGGGAGTAAGTTACAGACTGGAATCTAATCGAGGGGTTCAGGGTGGTTTATATATAGAATAACAGATACCCGGGAGTGAGTTACAGACTGGAATCTAATCGAGGGGTTCAGGGTGGTTTATATATAGAATAACAGATACCCGGGAGTGAGTTACAGACTGGAATCTAATCGAGGGGTTCAGGGTGGTTGATATACAGAATAACAGATACCCGGGAGTGAGTTACAGACTGGAATCTAATCGAGGGGTTCAGGGTGGTTTATATATAGAATAACAGATACCCGGGAGTGAGTTACAGACTGGAATCTAATCGAGGGGTTCAGGGTGGTTTATATATAGAATAACAGATGCCCGGGAGTGAGTTACAGACTGGAATCTAATCGAGGGGTTCGGGGTGGTTTATATATAGAATAACAGATGCCCGGGAGTGAGTTACAGACTGGAATCTAATCGAGGGGTTCGGGGTTGTTTATATATAGAATAACAGATACCCGGGAGTGAGTTACAGACTGGAATCTAATCGAGGTGTTCGGGGTGGTTTATATATAGAATAACAGATACCCGGGGGGGTGAGGTACAGACTGGAATTTGTCACAAACGTTCCGGAACCCTGCCAAACATTCCGGATAATGTACATGGATATCCCTGAAGGACAAACAAGTAAATAATATAAAAGAAGCGAGTCACAGACAGGAACACAATCGAGAGGTTCCAGAATTTATTGTTAAAATAACCGATACCTGGGAGTGAGTTAGAGGCTGGAATCTAATCGCGGGGTTTTGTGGGGGAGAAGGGGGCGGCATGAAGGGGAGGGGGGGATGGGTTCAGGCTTACACAGAATAACACATTCCGAGACTAAATCACAGGCTAGAATCTAACCATGAGGGATTTATGTGAAGCTTAATTATTCCCTGGGAGTGCATTACAGGCTGGAGCAGGAATAGGTCTTTCTCTTCTCTGGCCCTGGAGGTTAGCTGCTGGCTGCGTTTTCTTTTTGCTTCTTATAGTTTTCTACCTCTTGAATTTTATAACAGGATTTAAAGAAGTATTTTGATAGCTGTAACGGAGACCTGGATCCTGAGATTGTAAAGGTAAGTGTCCATTATCTCCAAATATTCTAGATCCTGATACACTGCCCCCATCAAACACTCCCAGGACAGGTACAGCACGGGGTTAGATACAGAGTAAAGCTCCCTCTCCACTGCCCTCCATCAAACACTCCCAGGACAGGTACAGCACGGGGTTAGATACAGAGTAAAGCTCCCTCTACACTGTCCCCATCAAACACTCCCAGGACAGGTACAGCGTGGGGTTAGATACAGAGTAAAGCTCCCTCCACACTGTCCCTCATCAAACACTCCCAGGACAGGTACAGCACAGGGTTAGATACAGAGTAAAGCTCCCTCTACACTGTCCCCATCAAACACTCCCAGGACAGGTACAGCACGGGGTTAGATACAGAGTAAAGCTCCCTCTACCCTGTCCCCATCAAACACTCCCAGGACAGGTACAGCACGTGGTTGGATACAGAGTAAAGCTCCCTCTACACTGTCCCCATCAAACACTCCCAGGACAGGTACAGCACGGGGTTAGATGTGTATATCTTTAATCATTTAATCTTTCATCACCATTTCTTTTATTCTCTTCCTGTAGTCTTTTATGTATCAGTTGCTGAAGGGTTTGGCGTTCTGTCACAGCAGGAATGTACTGCACAGAGATTTGAAACCACAGAACCTCCTGATCAACAGGGTGAGTCTGAGTGCACAGCACAGACCCTCAGAGTAAGACTGAACAGCAGGAGAGAGACCCATGGGGGAGAGACTCAGAGCCTGAGAGAGACCCATGGGGGAGAGACTCAGAGCCTGAGAGAGAACCATGGGGGAGAGACTCAAAGCCTGAAATTCTGTTCGAGTAGCATAGGGGATACGGCGACCTTGGTAGAGGACCTAAATTATCTAGTCTGGAGGAGACCTCTGGGAACTGGGCAAAGTGGTGGGGCAGTAATGTCACTAGACCAGTAATCTGGAGACGTGGATTCAAACCCCACCATAGTAGCTGGTGGAATTTAAATTCAATCTACAAATTTCAATTATAATTCCACTCTCCGTGAATGTGACCTTGAAACTATTGTCAATTGTTGGAAAAACCCATCTGGTTCACTAGTGTCCTTGCGGGAAGGAAATCTGCCGTCCTTACCCGGTCTGGCCTACATGTGACTCCAGAGCCACAGCAATGTGGTTGACTCTAAACTGCCCTCTGATTGGCCTAACAAGACGATTGTGCAAAGTCGAAAAGGAATGAAACTGGACAGACCTTCCTAACAGCACTGTGGTTGTACCTACTCCACAGGGACTGCAGTGGTTCAGAAGGCAGCTCACCACCACCTTCTCAAGTACTTAGGGATGAGTTATAAATGCTGGCCTAGCCAGTGACACCCACATCTGGTGAAAGAATTAAAGTAAGAGTTTTAACAACACCAGGTCAAAGTCCAACAGGCGGTCCCTGTCTGGAGACAATACACATCTCTTTAACCTGTGCCCAATGCTCCCTCCGCTCACACCGTCCGCATCCTTAAGACCCGACTAGCTGCAAAGACTCACATTCCAACCAGCACTCTGCAACTTGATTTTGTGTCTCCGTGTGCCCTGCCTGCGAACAGACATCCACTCCATCTGACGAAGGAGCAGGGCTCTGAAAGCTAATGGCATCTGCCACCAAATAAACCTGCTGGACCCCAACCTGGTGCTGTCAAAACTCCCACTACGTGGAGTCCTCCCAGAGCGCAAGTGGGCGCGAGTCCTCCGCTATCCCGCGGTGTGAACCCTGAGGGGACTCCACGTAGTGGGAGTTTTGACAGCACCAGGTTGGGGTCCAGCAGGTTTATTTGGTGGCAGATGCCATTAGCTTTCAGAGCCCTGCTCCTTCGTCAGATGGAGTGGATGTCTGTTCGCAGGCAGGGCACACGGAGACACAAAATCAAGTTGCAGAGTGCTGGTTGGAATGTGAGTCTTTGCAGCTAGTCGGGTCTTAAGGATGCGGACGGTGTGGGTGGAGGGAGCATTGGGCACAGGTTAAAGAGATGTGTATTGTTTCCAGATAGGACAGCCAGTTGGACTTTGACCTGGTGTTGTTAAAACTCTTACTGTGTTCACCCCAGTCCAACGCCGGCATCTCCACAGAAAGAATTAAAAACAGGCGGTGCCTAATCTGGGAAGCGTTGTGGGGTGGGAGGGCTTGTTTGCTGGGAATCCTTTGGTAAGCTAATGGCATTTGCTACTAAATAAACCTGTTGGACTTTAACCTGGTGTTGTTAAAACTCTTACAATCCTTTGGTAAACCAGGAGAGGCTGAGTGCTGTGCTTGTGATTCCCCGTTTTAACTGTGGCTGAGTTTCTAGTTCTTCATCTCTTCTCCCCCACGCATTCCTTTGTTTATTTTCCTGTCACACAGAACGGTGAGCTGAAACTGGCAGATTTTGGGCTGGCTCGAGCGTTTGGTATTCCTGTCCGCTGTTACTCTGCAGAGGTAGGAGAGCATTTCAATCACCTTCTGAGCTTTGTCTCGTCAGAGAATCATTAACCTGCGTGTGGATCTTCTCAGATTGAGCAGCCACTGGGTTCATGCCTGAAGGGACCGTTCTGAATTGGTTATACTGGGTTGAGTGGTGTCGGTCTGGGCACTCAACGCTGTGTTCAAACCGCCTCACAAAAGTTCTCCACCAGCTCCACCTTGCATTAGATGAGAGGAAGCGGGAGTACCCCTCTCTGAATCCAGGTCTCTGAGGCACTGGGGTCCCCTTGGAGTGGAGAGCACAGTTTGATCTGGTGGCCCATAACTGAATTAGCAATGGACAAAATGGAAACTCAGCAATTTCACCAGATCCTTGTTATATATTTAAGTATTTGCATGATTAAGAGCAATCAGATGATTTGATGTCATTAAGGCCTTGTACAGGTTGCTGTTTTAGTTTGTAATCTGTACAAGCCACATCATTTTCAATAACCCTGTTGTGTGTTACTTTGAATCTACAGGTGAAAACCACATTTTTTTTGTTTAGACCC
Organism: Mustelus asterias; assembly: GCF_964213995.1. Taxonomy (NCBI): domain Eukaryota; kingdom Metazoa; phylum Chordata; class Chondrichthyes; order Carcharhiniformes; family Triakidae; genus Mustelus; species Mustelus asterias. The sequence goes on from NC_135807.1 coordinate 2,337,311, forward strand.
CACAAACCTTAACGTCATCCGAACTACATAGTTAATATAGTTAAAACATTACAATCCTTATTTTAAGTATTAGCTGTGGTTCACTTGGTCAGAAAGTCGTGGATTCAAGTCCCGTTCAGAGACTATACACAGGCTGACATTGCATTCTAGTACTCGGAAATACTAAACTGTTGGAGGTCAGTACTGAGGGAGTGCTGCACTGTCAGAGGGTCAGTACTGAGGGAGTGCCGCACTGTCAGAGGGTCAGTGCTGAGGGAATGCTGCACTGTCGGGGTCAGTACTGAGGGAGTGCTGCACTGTCAGAGGGTCAGTACTGAGCGAGTGCCGCACTGTCAGAGGGTCAGTACTGAGCGAGTGCCGCACTGTCAGAGGGTCAGTACTGAGGGAGTGCTGCACTGTCAGAGGGTCAGTGCTGAGGGAGTGCCGCACTGTCAGAGGGTCAGTGCTGAGGGAGTGCCGCACTGTCAGAGGGTCAGTACTGAGGGAGTGCTGCACTGTCAGAGGGTCAGTACTGAGGGAGTGCCGCACTGTCAGAGGGTCAGTGCTGAGGGAGTGCGGCACTGTCAGTGGGTCAGTACTAAGGGAGTGCCGCACTGTCAGGGGTGCAGATTCTCGGATGAGATGATAAACTAAACCCCTATCCTATTCAGTGGATGTTAAGATGTCTGCAGCTCCAGTCAAAGCGGAGCACGGCTTTTATACCCGGGGAATGTTTGTTCCTCAGCTTACAGTGGGGAAGCAATTTGGGAACAGTGACCACAATTCAGTAAGCTTTAAGGTACTGATGGATAAAGATAAGTGTAGTCCTCAAGTTAAGGTGCTAAATTGGGGGAAGGCTAATTACAACAATATTAGACAGGAACTGAAGAATGTAGATTGGGGGCTGATGTTTGAGGGCAAATCAACATCTGGCATGTGGGAGGCTTTCAAGTGTAAGTTGATAGGGATTCAGGACCGGCACATTCCTGTAAGGGTGAAGGATAAGTATGGCAAGTTTTGGGAACCTTGGATAACGAGAGATATTGTGAGCCTAGTCAAAGAGAAAAAGGAAGCATTTGTCAAAGCTAGGAGGCTGGGAACACACGAAGCAAGTGTGGAATACAAGGAAAGTAGAAAGAAACTTAAGCAAGGAGTAAGAAGGGCTAAAAGGTGTCATGAAAAAGCATTGGCCAGCAGGATTAAGGAAAATCCCAAGGTTTTTTATACATATATAAAGAGCAAGAGGGTAGCCAGGGAGAGGGTTGGCCCACTCAAGGACAAGGGAGGGAATCTATGCATGGAGCCAGAGGAAATGGACGAGGTATTAAATGAGTATTTGCGTCAGTATTCACCAAAGAGAAGGACTTGGTGGATGATGAGTCTGGGAAAGGATGTGTAGATAGTTTGAGTCATGTTGAGATCAAAAAGGAGGAGGTATTGGGGTTCTTGAGAAACATCAAGGTAGACAAGTCTCCAGGGCCTGATGGGATATACCCCAGAATACTGAGAGAGGCAAGGGAGGAAATTGCTGGGGCCTGGAGAGAAATCTTTGTATCCTCACTGGCTACAGGGGAGGTCATGATGTGGAGATGCCGGCGTTGGACTGGGGTAAACACAGTAAGAAGTTTAACAACACCAGGTTAAAGTCCAACAGGTTTATTTGGTAGCAAAAGCCACACAAGCTTTCGAAGCTCTAAGCCCCTTCTTCAGGTGAGTGGGAATTCTGTTCACAAACAGAGTTTATAAAGACACAGACTCAATTTACATGGATAATGGTTGGAATGCGAATACTTACAACTAATCAAGTCTTTAAGAAACAAAACAATGGGAGTGGAGAGAGCATCAAGACAGGCTAAAAAGATGTGTATTGTCTCCAGACAAGACAGCCAGTGAAACTCTGCAGGTCCACGCAACTGTGGGCGTTACAAATAGTGTGACATGAACCCAATATCCCGGTTGAGGCCGTCCGCGTGTGTGCGGAACTTGGCTATCAGTTTCTGCTCAGCGACTCTGCGCTGTCGTGTGTCGCGAAGGCCGCCTTGGAGAACGCTTACCCGAATATCAGAGGCCGAATGCCCGTGACCGCTGAAGTGCTCCCCAGCAGGAAGAGAACAGTCTTGCCTGGTGATTGTCGAGCGGTGTTCATTCATCCGTTGTCGCAGCGTCTGCATAGTTTCCCCAATGTACCATGCCTCGGGACATCCTTTCTTGCAGCGTATCAGGTAGACAATATAAAGACACAGACTCAATTTACATGAATAATGGTTGGAATGCGAATACTTACAACTAATCAAGTCTTTAAGAAACAAAACAATGGGAGTGGAGAGAGCATCAAGACAGGCTAAAAAGATGTGTATTGTCTCCAGACAAGACAGCCAGTGAAACTCTGCAGGTCCACGCAACTCTCCGGAATCGGTTGCATTCTTGGACACGCGCATCTCCATCAAGGACGGTCACCTCAGCACCTCACTGTACCGCAAGCCCACGGATAACCTCACGATGCTCCACTTCTCCAGCTTCCACCCTAAACACGTTAAAGAAGCCAGCCCCTACGGACAAGCCCTCCGTATACACAGGATCTACTCGGATGAGGAGGATCGCAACAGACACCTCCAGACGCTGAAAGGTGCCCTCATAAGAACAGGATATGGCGCTAGACTCATTGATCAACAGTTCCAACGCGCCACAGCGAAAAACCGCACCGACCTCCTCAGAAGACAAACACGGGACACAGTGGACAGAGTACCCTTCGTTGTCCAGTACTTCCCCGGAGTGGAGAAGCTACGGCATCTCCTCCGGAGCCTTCAACATGTCATTGATGAAGACGAACATCTCGCCAAGGCCATCCCCACACCCCCACTTCTTGCCTTCAAACAACCGCACAACCTCAAACAGACCATTGTCCGCAGCAAACTACCCAGTCTTCAGGAGAACAGTGACCAAGACACCACACAACCCTGCCACAGCAACCTCTGCAAGACGTGCCGGATCATCGACGCAGATGCCATCATCTCACGTGAGAACACCATCCACCAGGTACACGGTACATACTCTTGCAACTCGGCCAACGTTGTCTACCTGATACGCTGCAGGAAAGGATGTCCCGAGGCATGGTACATTGGGGAAACTATGCAGACGCTGCGACAACGGATGAATGAACACCGCTCGACAATCACCAGGCAAGACTGTTCTCTTCCTGTTGGGGAGCACTTCAGCGGTCACGGGCATTCGGCCTCTGATATTCGGGTAAGCGTTCTCCAAGGCGGCCTTCGCGACACACGACAGCGCAGAGTCGCTGAGCAGAAACTGATAGCCAAGTTCCGCACACACGTGGGCGGCCTCAACCGGGATATTGGGTTCATGTCACACTATTTGTAACGCCCACAGTTGCGTGGACCTGCAGAGTTTCACTGGCTGTCTTGTCTGGAGACAATACACATCTTTTTAGCCTGTCTTGATGCTCTCTCCACTCCCATTGTTTTGTTTCTTAAAGACTTGATTAGTTGTAAGTATTTGCATTCCAACCATTATTCATGTAAATTGAGTCTGTGTCTTTATATGCTCTGTTTGTGAACAGAATTCCCACTCACCTGAAGAAGGGGCTTAGAGCTCCGAAAGCTTGTGTGGCTTTTGCTACCAAATAAACCTGTTGGACTTTAACCTGGTGTTGTTAAACTTCTTACAGGGGAGGTCCCAGAGGATTGGAGAATAGCCAATGTTGTTCCTTTGTTTAAGAAGGGTAGCAAGAATAATCCAGGTAATTACAGGCCGGTGAGCCTTACATCAGTGGGAGGGAAATTATTGGAGAGGATTCTTCGAGACAGGATTTATTCTCACTTGGAAATAAGTGGACGTATTAGTGAGAGGCAACATGGTTTTGTGAAGGGGAGGTTGTGTCTCACTAACTTGATCGAGTTTTCTGAGGAAGTGACGAAGATGGTTGATGAGGGTAGGGCAGTGGATGTTGTCTACATGGACTTCAGTAAGGCCTTTGACAAGGTCCCTCATGGCAAATTGGTGCAGAAGGTGAAGTCGCATGGGATCAGAGGTGAGCTGGGCAAGGTGACTACAGAATCTGCTTGGTCATAGAAGACAGAGGGTAGCAGTAGAAGGGTGCGTTTCTGAATGGAGGGCTGTGACAAGTGGTGTTCCTCAGGGATCAGTGCTGGAACCTTTGCTATTTGTAATATATATAAATGATTTTAAAGAAAATGTAACTGGATTGATTAGTAAGTTTGCGGACGACACAAAGGTTGGTGGAGTTGCAGATAGTGATGAGGACCATCAGAGGATACAGCAGGATATAGATCAGTTGGAGACTTGGGCAGAGAGATGGCAGATGGAGTTTAATCCGGACAAATGTGAGGTAATGCATTTTGGAAGGTCCAATACAGAAATATACAGTAAATGGCAGAACCCTTAAGAGTATTGATAGGCAGAGTGATCTGGGTGTACAGGTACACAGGTCACTGAAAGTGGCAATGCAGGTGGAGAAGGTAGTCAAGATGGCATACGGCACGCTTGCCTTCATCGGCTGGGGCATTGAGTTTAAAAATTGGCAAATCATGTTGCAGCTTTATAGAACCTTAGTTAGGCCGCACTTGGAATATAGTGTTCAATTCTGGTTGTCACACTACCAGAAGAATGCGAGGCTTTGGAGCGGGTACAGAAAAGATTTACCAGGATATTGCCTGGTATGGAGGGCATTAGCTATGAGCAGAGGTTGGAGAAACTTGGTTTGTTCTCACTGGAATGACGGAGGTTGAGGGGTGACCTGATAGAAGTCTACAAGATTATGAGCGGCATGGACAGAATGGATAGCCAGAAGCTTTTTCCCAGGGTGGAAGAGTCAATTACTAGGGGGCATAGGTTTAAGGTGCGAGGGGCAAGGTTTAAAGGAGATGTACGAGGCAGATTTTTTACACAGAGGGTGGTGGGTGCCTGGAATTCATTGCCAGGGGAGGTAGTGGAAGCGGATACGATAGTGACTTTTTAAGGGATGTCTGGACAAATAGGATGGGAATAGAGGGATATGGTCCCCGGAAGGGTAGGGGGTTTTAGTTAAGCCGGGCAGCATGGTCGGTGCAGGCCTGGAGGGCCGAAGGGCCTGTTCCTGTGCTGTAATTTCCTTTGTTCTTTGTTCTACATCTCTAAAAGCAGGTTATCCAGATATTCTGCCGCTGTTAGAATCTGGAGTTGATTTTGCCGACTGCAGTTGGGTTGAGTGATATTGATATTCTCCAGGAGGAGAGATGCTGGTGTTGTTTAAACTACCCTTTGCCCATTGCAGGTGGTCACACTGTGGTATCGTCCTCCAGATGTGCTGTTTGGCGCTAAACTCTACTCCACCTCCATAGATATGTGGTCAGCTGGCTGCATATTTGCAGGTAATTTACGGACCTGATGTGAGGGCACTCTGCCCTCCAACACTTCCCCAACCATCTGACCCCTCGCACTTCACATCCTTGCCCCAGCTGTAGGATCACCGCTCTGTGGTGTGTTAACTGGTCCCTGCCCAGGGGCCTTGCATGTGGGATGCCCACTACATTCCCTGAAGTTTTAAAATCACTGGTTCTGGAGTGCTGGGCCCAGTTTTGAGTCCCACACTTTGGGAAGGATGTCAAAGGATTGGAAAGTGTCTGATTAGGGACCAGTAACTTTTTTGTTTCAAGTAGCAAAGTAAAATCCCAGTTACCCACTTGGAGAATAAAGCCCAAGGTTCCATGTTTTTAGCAAAAGAAATCTACACAAAGTCAGAACATTAAAACAATTTGCAATGTCTATCTTATACTCCAGCACTCAAAATTAACATGAGGTAAATATGAATTGACAGGCACACTGTGGTTGAACATACCACACTTCACATTAAATGGCAAATGCGAGCAAGACAGATCCCATGGATGTTTCACCAACCCGTCCAGACGTCAGTGACCACTGTGAGTCACAATATTTAACTCTTTATCTCTCTTGTGAGGTATTTCAGATCTTCATTTTTGATGATTTAGCCTCTGAATTCCCGCAACAACCGCTCCATGTTGGATTGTCATCAATGACTGCTCACCATGCAATAGTTCAATCTCTTCTCCTAAGACTGTGTTCCACGGGATTTATATACCTGCACGCCTGTCTATAATTGCTGGCGCGCTTCCAACTCTTTTGCAGACTGCTAGCTTCATTAAGCTGACACTGGGTTTCTCCAAATTCTAGTCTGCCGGCTGCACTGAGCTCTAAATATTTCCCAAGACCTAACCGCCTGAAGCTGACTAACAGATTCCAGGGCTTTTCTGTGAGCTGCAAATCACACAAGGTCCAAACTACAACTGACCCCTACTCCCAGCAAGAACCCTGGTAAATTGAAGCCAGAGAACATTCTTAAGATCCACCCATCTTGTTGACGATGTAGCCTTTCAGCATTCACTGAATGCCTTTAAACCCCCAGACAAAATATTTCTCTGGACTGTATTTCTTTGCAAGCAGTCTAGACATCAGGTCTCCAGTTCCGCTGCTCAGTAAGCTCACCTGCTATTTCATTGGCCCATCTCTATTCTGAATCTCGTTGGCCAAAAATAACCTGAAACGGCCATTTTATTTTGCAGTTGTTAAAAGTCCAGCATTTCAGCATCTTACCGTCACAATTATAATCTCCCCGATCCAATAATTAACTCCAAAATATTAACATGAAGCATCATAGGATCACAGAATTGTTACGGTGCAGGAGGAGGCCATTTGGCCCATCATGTCTGCACTGTCTCTCCAAACAAACATGGGTGCAATTCTCCCCCAAAAAATTCTATGTGCCAAATTTGTGTAAAACCTGGAGTAAATCCTGCTGGTATTTTAAGTGGGATTTCCAAACTGAATCTCCCACACACACACACTGCCCAAGCGTGAATCTCGCTGGAAAGCTGGGGGCGGGGCCTCATCCCACCCGAGAGGCCGGCAGCAGAACGCTGAGGGGGCCACTGCGCATGCGCCGATCTGTCAGAGTGGAGATCAGCACATGCTCAATAGCCCCACACTGCCGGCCTCCCGATCGCTGGCCAGCCACACGACCCCACAGCTGCTCCAAGCCAAGTGCAGAGTGGCAGCAGGATCGCACCCAGAGGCCCAGGCCCCGTCCCTTTGGCACTACCCCATGCTCGGTGGGCAGTGCCAAGGTGCCCTCTGCCCCTTGCCACTTTGCCCCTTGGGCAGTGCCGGGGGGCCAGGCTGGCACAGCCAAGCTGACAATGCCCAGGGGGCAACCCCCTTTCTCCCTGACCTACTGGGGGGCCTCCATGCTCCCCCCCCCCCCCCCCTTCACTCCAGCGTTGTCAGGTCGCCAGCTCCCCATTAGTGGGGAGCTGCTGTAAACCCCGCTGGAGTGAACCACTCCTGGCGGGGCGGGGGGAGACGCTAGCGGGCATGTCCCACGAAGCTAAAGGGATACAGATCCCGATTGAAAGAATTTATACAGCGCGGCGCCAGTTTCTGGCACGGAGCTGATGATGCTGGAAATCGGGTGGCTAGAGGCTCGCGGAGGCCATGGCGCCCAGCGGGAAGATGCTACACGGCCTCCACTGATGTCTCCCGGGCTGAGAGAATCACCGCCCCGTGACTCGGTGCCAATCCCCTGCCTTTTCCCCGTAACCCTCCACATTGATATTATTCATATAATTATCCAATGCCCTTCTGAAAGCCTCGATTGAACCTCCCTCCACCACACTCCCAGGCAGAACATTCTAGATCCCAACCACTCACTGGGTAAAAGCGTTTTTTCACACATCACATTTGCTCTTTTGAGAATCACTTTAAATCTGTGCCCTCTCGTTCTTTGGATGACCAGTCCAGTGGCATTATCGCAACGCCACCATCTCCCTGGGCCATATCATTCCATGAGGAATTAAATATCACCATCAATGTGAACAAGATGAAGCTTAACAGATAGGTTGAATGTTAGAATTATACATTTAGCAGCGAGACACACAGAGGGGGTTGGGGAAAGCAGAAACAATGATTTTAATTTGGGTACGATGCTTAAATAATAAAAACATTGCATTTCCAGATGTGGTTAGGTTGCCTTTCGTTTATATATAGTTTGAGAAGTGATTGTATTTTTGATGGGACCTGCGCAGTGTGACATTCTCACTAACAAATACTTTTCCACAGAATTAGCAAACGCCGGCAGACCGCTGTTTCCCGGGAACGATGTGGATGATCAGCTGAAGAGGATTTTTCGATATTCTTTTTAAATCCCGCGCATTCAACTGTGTGTCAAAGCAGTCCACATTTCTGAGGCACCTTTACCGAGGAACCTGCAGTATTATGGAGAGAGAAGAGGAACTGAGGCCAAGCTTTAGGAAAGGAAGTTTGGAGAGGGTGACTTATGGTCAGAATAGGTTGTGGGAAGGTTTTCGATGAGATTGGAGGGGTTAGCATGCCGTCTAAAGGAGCTCAGCAAGGTGGGCAATGAGACGGAGCAGTCACCAACATTGTTAGAGTGAAGGCAGAGGATGCTGAGGAATAAGGTGTGTGGGAGGGGGCTTGGGAAGATTGGGGAGGGGCCGTGTGACGGGAAGGGGTCACAGATTAGGGACAGGATGAATGATGGGGAGAGGTCAGAGGTGAAGGAAGGCTGAGGGACAGAATGGGTGACACATTTACAAGGAGGTGCGTGTCTGGAGTAGGGAGAATAGGGGAGGGATATATAACAGGTTTGGGGTCAGAGGTTAGGGAGAACGATGTGTGACTGATGGACGGGGTCAGAGGTAGAGTGGTGTGCGACTGAGGCACAGGGGTCAGAGGTAAGGGAGGGTGATGTGTGAATAGGAGATGGGGTCAGAGGTCTCATTCTGTCTGTAGCTTTGCTTATCCTGTCACTGCCTCAGTTTGTCTCTGGGTCATCTTGCCTCTTCCCCCTCACACTTTCAATCTCGGGTTGTCAGCCACCCAGCTCCACCACCCTCTCTCTCTCATCCCCCGCCATCTTTCTTTCACTGCTCCTTGCCATCTCTCACTCTTTGTCTTTCTCTCTTTCTGACTCGCTGTCTTTCTCTCCCTCTCTCCCCCCACCGTCCTTCTTTCTCTTCCTCTCCATCTTTCTTTCTCTCTTCCCCCTTTCTGTCTTTCATCTCTCTCTCTCTGCCCCCATCTTTCTCTCCCTCTTCCCATCTTTCTCTCTTTCCCTCTCCCGATTTTTCTCTCTCCCTCTCCACCTTGTCTCCCCCTCGCTGTCGAGTTCTCTCATGTTTGCTGTCTCTGTCTCCCACTCTCTCTGTTTCTTTGTGTGATTCTCTCCTTGTCTTTCTCTCTTTGTGTTTCTCCCTCTGTTTCTCTCTCACACCATCATGTCTCAGCTCCTTTACAATCTCTTTCCCAATTTCTATCTTTCGGTGTCTCGATCCTGCATCCGGAATGTTCCTTGACGTTCTTACTTTGCTGGGGACCCCGACAGAGGAACAGTGGCCCTCCATGACGAAACTACCTGACTACAAGGTGAGAATGTTTCCTTGCTGAATGTGCCTCGGCTTCCAGGAGAGTTTGCAATCGCACAGAGAAGCTGCAGGTGTTTAAATCTACAAAGGGACTACAGCTAATGATTGAAACAAGAGACCATGATGTCTGTGGTAGACAGGTTGAAGATGGGTTGGGGATCAAAGGGTTTGGGATTGGGATTAGGATTACTGCTTGACGGTAGTTTTAAAGATCAGCGCCAGACACCCAGGGGACAGGAATCTGATGCCCTGGACTTAGCGCTGGACCAGAAGCTCTGGGTTCAAATCCCAACATCAGCACCCGTTGCCCACGGAAGGAGTATTTATAACGCGGTCCAACAGGTGAGGAATTCTTGCACCACTTCCCCACTGTTCCCCAAAGGGTAAAACACAGTCTGGATGTGAAGATGCTCTTGTACAAAACTCGGCACGATGGAGTGAGTGTGTGTGGAATATCGATGCTTTGAGATGAATGTGGGAGCCTGAGTTAGCCAGTAGCTGCACTGCGGGAATGTGTCTGTCCCGGAGTGGAGGGAGGATGATTAGCCAATAATGATTTTCTACATGAATGTTTGATTCAGTGTGTTTTAATTGCATGTCGGGTGTAATCCTGCTCCCCCAGTCTGAGCAGATAGAAAACAGTTTACTAAGAATCCCGACTCTGTTCTTTTCCAGCCCTATCCCATGTATCCAGCGACAACATCTTTACTAAACGTCGTTCCGAAACTCAATACTACTGGAAGAGACCTGTTGCAGGTAAGACTGGGACGGCAGACACCGGTTAATTAATAAAATTGTATTCACTTCTCCACTTTCCTTCATCAGACTTTCAGCTTCCTGCTACTTCTGTCTCTGATTCCGAAGCTTGTGGATTCAAGCCTCATGCCACAGATTGCAGAGAATGATTAAAGCACAGAAAGAGGCCATTCAGCCCATTGTGTCTGTGCTGGCCCTCTGCAAAAAACAGTTCACCGAGTTCCACCCAATCCTTCCTTTTCTCATAGTCTCTTTATCTACAGATAAACATCCAATTTCTTTTTGAAAGCCCTTGCTTCCACCACAGTCTCTGGCAGCAGATTCCTGACCCCAACCACTTGCTGTGTCAAACGAGGTTTTCCTCACATCAATGTTGGTTCAAAATAATAGTGGAAGGAAGTTGGAGAAGGAAATATGCAGACAAATTAGGAATTGAATAAAATAACAATAACAAGTCTGGGAAATTCAACCATCCCCATGTCAATTTAAAGTTTAACGTTTTTAAGTTTAAAGTTTATTTATTAGTCACAAGTAGGCTGACATTAACACTGCAATTAAGTTACTCTGAAAATCCCCTAGTCACCACACTCCAGCGCCTGTTCGGGTACACTAAGGGACAATTTAGCATGGCCAATGCACCCTAACCAGCACATCTTTGGACTGTGGGAGGGAATCGGAACACCCGGAGGAAACCCTCACAGACACGGGGAGAATGTGCAAACTCCACACAGACAGTGACCCGAGCCGGGAATCGAACCCGGGTCCCTAGCGCTGCGAGGCAGCAGTGCTAACCACTGTGCCATCCATTAGACAGAAGAGGTAGGTAGAGGGGCTAAGGGAATGGATTCCTGCAATCTATACACAACTCCTTCTCACTCAAAATATTAAAAACTCAAAAGTGATCTCAGAATGGGGAGTGAATGACAGCAGGTAAGAGAATTAAATGTAGGGGAACATCGACAAAATAGTGATTATAACATGATGCACTTTAGAATGATGATGGAGAATGACATGCAGAGGATGATAAAACAGTTAATAGATTGGATAAAAGCTGATTTTGAGGGGTTGAGACTAGAACTTGGGAAAATAAAATGGGCCATAACATTGGCAAAGGATAATGTAGGACAGCGATGGAGATGATGTGCGATCGGAGGACAAATATATTCCACTATAGGAGAGAATGGACTAAACACCAGTGAGATTCCGTGGATGAATGTAGACATCAGGGAAAATATTATTTTTCATTGGATGTGGAAGTTGTTGGTAAAGCCGGCATTTGTTGCTCTTGAGGCTGAGAAAAGAGGGAGATAAGAGGTGAGAGTGTGAGAGAGAGCGAGTGTGAGAGAGAGCGAGTGTGAGAGAGAGCGAGTGTGAGAGAGAGCGAGTGTGAGAGAGAGCGAGTGTGAGAGAGAGCGAGTGTGAGAGAGAGCGAGTGTGAGAGAGAGCGAGTGTGAGAGAGAGCGAGTGTGAGAGAGAGCGAGTGTGAGAGAGAGCGAGTGTGAGAGAGAGCGAGTGTGAGAGAGAGCGAGTGTGAGAGAGAGCGAGTGTGAGAGAGAGCGAGTGTGAGAGAGAGCGAGTGTGAGAGAGAGCGAGTGTGAGAGAGAGCGAGTGTGAGAGAGAGCGAGTGTGAGAGAGAGCGAGTGTGAGAGAGAGCGAGTGTGAGAGAGAGCGAGTGTGAGAGAGAGCGAGTGTGAGAGAGAGCGAGTGTGAGAGAGAGCGAGTGTGAGAGAGAGCGAGTGTGAGAGAGAGCGAGTGTGAGAGAGAGCGAGTGTGAGAGAGAGCGAGTGTGAGAGAGAGCGAGTGTGAGAGAGAGCGAGTGTGAGAGAGAGCGAGTGTGAGAGAGAGCGAGTGTGAGAGAGAGCGAGTGTGAGAGAGAGCGAGTGTGAGAGAGAGCGAGTGTGAGAGAGAGCGAGTGTGAGAGAGAGCGAGTGTGAGAGAGAGCGAGTGTGAGAGAGAGCGAGTGTGAGAGAGAGCGAGTGTGAGAGAGAGCGAGTGTGAGAGAGAGCGAGTGTGAGAGAGAGCGAGTGTGAGAGAGAGCGAGTGTGAGAGAGAGCGAGTGTGAGAGAGAGCGAGTGTGAGAGAGAGCGAGTGTGAGAGAGAGCGAGTGTGAGAGAGAGCGAGTGTGAGAGAGAGCGAGTGTGAGAGAGAGCGAGTGTGAGAGAGAGCGAGTGTGAGAGAGAGCGAGTGTGAGAGAGAGCGAGTGTGAGAGAGAGCGAGTGTGAGAGAGAGCGAGTGTGAGAGAGAGCGAGTGTGAGAGAGAGCGAGTGTGAGAGAGAGCGAGTGTGAGAGAGAGCGAGTGTGAGAGAGAGCGAGTGTGAGAGAGAGCGAGTGTGAGAGAGAGCGAGTGTGAGAGAGAGCGAGTGTGAGAGAGAGCGAGTGTGAGAGAGAGCGAGTGTGAGAGAGAGCGAGTGTGAGAGAGAGCGAGTGTGAGAGAGAGCGAGTGTGAGAGAGAGCGAGTGTGAGAGAGAGCGAGTGTGAGAGAGAGCGAGTGTGAGAGAGAGCGAGTGTGAGAGAGAGCGAGTGTGAGAGAGAGCGAGTGTGAGAGAGAGCGAGTGTGAGAGAGAGCGAGTGTGAGAGAGAGAGAGCGAGTGTGAGAGAGAGAGAGCGAGTGTGAGAGAGAGAGAGCGAGTGTGAGAGAGAGAGAGCGAGTGTGAGAGAGAGAGAGCGAGTGTGAGAGAGAGAGAGCGAGTGTGAGAGAGAGAGAGCGAGTGTGAGAGAGAGCGAGCGAGTGTGAGAGAGAGCGAGCGAGTGTGAGAGAGAGCGAGCGAGTGTGAGAGAGAGCGAGCGAGTGTGAGAGAGAGCGAGCGAGTGTGAGAGAGAGCGAGCGAGTGTGAGAGAGAGCGAGGGAGTGTGAGAGAGCGAGCGAGTGTGAGAGAGAGCGAGCGAGTGTGAGAGAGCGAGCGAGTGTGAGTGAGAGAGCGAGTGTGAGTGAGAGAGAGCGAGTGTGTGTGAGAGAGAGCGAGTGTGAGTGAGAGAGAGCGAGTGTGTGTGAGAGAGAGCGAGTGTGTGTGAGAGAGAGCGAGTGTGTGTGAGAGAGAGCGAGTGTGTGTGAGAGAGAGCGAGTGTGTGTGAGAGAGAGCGAGTGTGTGTGAGAGAGAGCGAGTGTGTGTGAGAGAGAGCGAGTGTGTGTGAGAGAGAGCGAGTGTGTGTGAGAGAGAGCGAGTGTGTGTGAGAGAGAGCGAGTGTGTGTGAGAGAGAGCGAGTGTGTGTGAGAGAGAGCGAGTGTGTGTGAGAGAGAGCGAGTGTGTGTGAGAGAGAGCGAGTGTGTGTGAGAGAGAGCGAGTGTGTGTGAGAGAGAGCGAGTGTGTGTGAGAGAGAGCGAGTGTGTGTGAGAGAGAGCGAGTGTGTGTGAGAGAGAGCGAGTGTGTGTGAGAGAGAGCGAGTGTGTGAGAGAGAGCGAGTGTGTGTGAGAGAGAGCGAGTGTGTGTGAGAGAGAGCGAGTGTGTGTGAGAGAGAGCGATTGTGTGTGAGAGAGAGCGAGTGTGTGTGAGAGAGAGCGAGTGTGTGTGAGAGAGAGCGAGTGTGTGTGAGAGAGAGCGAGTGTGTGTGAGAGAGAGCGAGTGTGTGTGAGAGAGAGCGAGTGTGTGTGAGAGAGAGCGCGCGAGTGTGAGAGAGAGAGAGCGCGCGAGTGTGAGAGAGAGAGAGCGCGCGAGTGTGAGAGAGAGAGCGCGAGTGTGAGAGAGAGCGAGCGCGAGTGTGAGAGAGAGCGAGCGCGAGCGTGAGAGAGAGAGAGAGCGTGAGAGAGAGATTGATATTAGAGCCCAGTTCTCCAGCAACACTCCGAATAAACAAAAGTCTGAGCAAGAGAAGTAGCCTCACTGACAGTCATAGAGGTTTACGGCATGGAAACAGGCCCTTCGGCCCAACTTGTCCATGCCACCCAGTTTTTTACCATTAAGCTAATCCCAATTGCCCGCTTATGGCCCATATCCCTCTATACCCATCGTACCCATGTAACTATCTAAACGCTTTTTAAAAGACAAAGTTGTTCCCGCCTCTACTACTACCTCTGGCAGCTTGTTCCAGACACACACCACCCTCTGTGTGAAAAAACTGCCCCTCTGGACACTTTTGTATCTCTCCCATCTCACCTTAAACCTATGTCCTTTAGTTTTAGACTCCCCTACCTTTGGGAAAATATATTGACTATCTAGCTGATCTGTGCCCTTCATTATTTTATAGACCTCTATAAGATCACCCCTCAGCCTCCTACGCTCCAGAGAAAAAAGTCCCAGTCTATCCAGCCTCTCCTTATAACTTAAACCATCAAGTCCCGGTAGCATCCGAGCAAATAGTTCTAGGGCGGCACGGTAGCACAGTGGTTAGCACGGCACGGTAGCACAGTGGTTAGCACGGCTGCTTCACGGCTCCGGGGACCTGGGTTCGATTCCCGGCTTGGGTCACTGTCTGTGTGGAGTTTGCACATTCTCCCCGTGTGTGCGTGGGTTTCCTCCGGGTGCTCCAGTTTCCTCCCACAGTCCAAATATGTGCAGGTTCGGTTGATTGGCCATGGCAAAATTGCCCCTTAGTGTCCTGAGATGCATAGGTTAGAGGGATTAGCGGGTGGATATGGGCGTAGGGCCTGGGTGGGATTGTGGTCGGTGCAGACTCGATGGGCCAAATGGCCTCCTTCTGCACTGTAGGGTTTCTATGATTCTAAATATTTTCTGCACTCTTTCTAGTTTAATAATATCCTTTCTATAATAGGGTGACCAGAATTGCACACAGTATTCCAACTGTGGCCTTACCAATGTCTTGCACAACTTCAACAAGACGTCCCAACTCCTGTATTCAATGTTCTGACCGATGAAACCAAGTATGCTGAATGCCTTCTTCACCACTCTGTCCACCTGTGACTCCACTTTCAAGGAGCTATGAATTTGTACTAGATCTTTGTTCTATAACTCTCCCCAACTCCCAACCATTAACTGAGTAAGTCCTGCCCTGGTTCAATCGACCAAAATGCATCACATTTGTCTAAATTAATCTCCATCTGCCATTCATCAGCCCACTGACCCAATTGATCAAGATCCTGTTGGAATCCTAGATAATCTTCTTCACTGTTCACTGTGCCATCAATCTTGGTGTCATCTGCAAACTTACTAACCATGCCCCCTATATTCTCATCCAAATCATTAATATAAATGACAAATAACAGTGGGCCCAGCACTGATCCCTGAGGCACACCGCTGGTCACAGGCCTCCAGTTTGAAAAACAACCCTCAACAACCACCCTCTGTCTTCTGTCAAGAAGCTAATTTTGTATCCAATTAGATACCTCACCCTGGATCCCGTGAGATTTAACTTTGTGCAACAACCTACCATGCGGTACCTTGTCAAAGGCCTTGCTAAAGTCCATGTAGACAACATCAACTACACTGCCCTCAGCTTCTCCCATTAAAAATGGTAAAAAGGTACTTTGTTGAGGAAGAAAGCTTTATAATTATAATAAATTATACATATAAGAAATAGAAAAGATTTATTAATCTGTTTTTGTATGTTTGTATTTGATTGCAAAACAATCAATTTTTGTGGGCTAACTCTTCAGCCTATTAGGAATGTTTCTCTGGAGTTCCGGCAATGCTCCCTTGGGAGTACGGAATGGTTCTGTGGCCGGAAAGGTTCGGGAAATCCAGAGTAAAGGAACAAAGGAATCTTGGGTTCAGTCACGGAAAGTAGTGCCACAGGTTAGCAAGGCCAGAAATAAAACCAAATCAAACACTTGATTTTGTTTCAAGAGGGATAGAATTGAACAGTTAGCAAACTGTGCCTTAAAGTTAGTTAAACCACATTTAAAGAGTACTGCAGGCAGTTCCAGTTACAATAGGATATGGAGATACTGGAGAGGGTGCACAGAGATTCACAAGGGTGATTCAGAAATGTGTGGGTGAACATATCAGGAAAGGGTTGACGGGCATCTTTGCTCTCGGAAAAAGGCTAAGCGACCGACAGAGTGGTGAAAGGTTTTGGTGGAATGAACACAGAGAGAATGATTCCTCTCATTGGGAAGGAGAATCACTGGAGGTCATCCGTATCAGATAGGCCCGAGAAATCCAATCGGGAATTCAGGAGAAACTTCTTTACCCAGAGAGTGGGGAGAATGTGGGACTCGCTCCCACAGGGAGTGGGGAGAATGTGGGACTCGATCCCACAGAGAGTGGGGAGAATGTGGGACTCGCTCCCACAGGGAGTGGGGAGAATGTGGGACTCACTCCCACAGGGAGTGGGGAGAATGTGGGACTCGCTCACACAGGGATTGGGGAGAATGTGGGACTCGCTCACACAGGAAATGGGGAGAATGTGGGACTCGCACCCACAGGGAGTGGGGAGAATGTGGAACTCTCTCCCACAGGGAGTGGGGAGAATGTGGGACTCGCTCACACAGGGAGTGGGGAGAATGTGGGACTCGCTCCCACGGGGAGTGGGGAGAATGTGGGACTCGCTCACACAGGAAATGGGGAGAATGTGGGACTCGCACCCACAGGGAGTGGGGAGAATATGGAACTTGCTCCCACAGAGAGTGGGGAGAATGTGGGACTCACTCCCACGGGGACTGGGGAGAGTGTGGGACTCGCTCCCACAGGGAATGGGGAGAATGTGGGACTCGCTCCCACAGGGAGTGGGGAGAATGTGGAACTCACTCCTAAGTGGAGTGGGGCGAATGTGGGACTCACTCCCATGGGGAGAATGTGGGACTCACTTTCAAGGGGAGTGGGGAGAATGTGGGACTTGCTCCCACGGGGAGTGGGGAGAATGTGGGACTCGCTCCCACAGGGAGTGGGGAGAATGTGGGGCTCGCTCCCACAGGGAGTGGGGAGAATGTGGGACTCGCTCCCACAGGGAGTGGGGAGAATGTGGGACTTGCTCCCACAGGGAGTGGGGAGAATGTGGGACTCGCTCCAACAGAGAGTGGGGAGAATGTGGGACTTGCTCCCATAGGGAGTGGGGAGAATTGTGACTCGCTCCCGTGGGGAGAATGTGGGACTCACTCCCATGGCGAGTGGCAGAAGCGAGTAGAATAAATATATTTAAGGAAAAACTAGACAGACTTATGAAAGAGACGGGGATGCAGGGATACTGTGATGGATTTAGATGAGGAAAGATAGGAAGTTTGTGTTAAGCAGAAATACCACATGGACAGGCTGGGCCGAATGGCCTGTTGTATATACAGTGTGCTGAAACAGGAGAGGGGGCTGAATGGCCTGTTTCTATGTTTCGGGTCGCCGACGCTGTGACCTGCCTGTTGAAATTGAGTTTTATTTACCAACTTGTATCAAATTTACCAGTTGTGCGCAGAGCTTGTTTGGGTTTATGTCAAAACCATCTGAGGTTCTCTGGAGGAATCTCTGTTCCTTACACTTGTTCAAGTTTTAATCCCCCCCCCCCCCCCCCCAGTGCTGTGGAAGGCGGGCGTCTGTCATTGTCCCTGCAGCTTTATTTATCTCTTGTTTTTTTATATACAGAACCTGTTGAAATGCAACCCAGTGCAAAGGATTTCAGCTGAAGAAGCTTTGCAACATCCCTACTTTGCAGATTTCTGTCCCCCTTAAGGGAAAGTGTGACATCCGGAGATGCCTCAGTCGGCCACCCCCAGACTGCTCACCCTTCTTTCTATATTAGCCTGATGGGAACAACCATAACTCCAGCTGCCTCCCACTCCACACCAGCCCAACATCTTGTCACCGTGGAAACCAGTTTGACAGACAGCTGGGGTGACCTCATTAGGGGTGGGACTCCTGAGAATGCTGTTTTTCTAGAAGGATCTTTTGTTAGCATTCCATTGCAATTAATATAAGAGAAAGCACTTTGTTGTTTGTAAGGAAATTGTGTTAATGCGTGTCTTGTTGACTGATCTTGTGCATGTGTGTCATTTTGTTTGCATGCGTGTCCTTGAGCATGTTTCACGCATCTCTTGTGCACATGGATGTATGTTTCATGTCTGCAAATGTCCATGTGTTATTGTGTGTGCATGTCACCATGTGTGCAATCAGAAGTACCATCATGTGTGGCTCTATTCGTGTTGTGCACATGTCTGTGTTGTCATGAATGCCTTTGCTTCTCACTTGCCTGTTATTAGATTTAAGCTCTTGTCATGGCCTGTGTTGCCATTTCCCAGTATGTATGGATGTACACATCATGTAGGTACACTCCTGTGTGTATGTGTTATTGCATGTACTCCTGTGAATCCATATGTTGACATGGGTCTTATGGCTGTGTAATTGCGTGTATTGCAGACAGTTTTGTTAATGACCAAATAATGTCACTGAGTAAAGTATTATTGTGGAATTGGAGCAAATCCTCTGCTGGCGACCCTGTCATTTTCTGGAAGCATTATCTTAGAATTTCTGTCTACATGAGCAGAAGAATCTTTTTTTGGTAAGAAATGTTGAAAACGTGGAAGTTTGGCTGTTTGCTTTGTACATGTATTCTTGTGTGTGAATTCACACCATGTTTTTGTTGTATGTATGCATTGTGTGATTTTATAGGTCACCGTGCTTTTTTAAATGTATTTATGGGGTGTGGGTGTCGCTGGCTAGATCAGCATTTAATGCCCATCCTTAATTGCCCTTGAAGGTGGTGAGCCACCGCCTCGAGCAGTCCCTGAGGTGTAGGTACACCCAGAGTGCTGTTAGGGAGGGGGGTTCCAGGATTTTGACCCAGTGACAGTGAAGGAACGGTGATATATTTCCAAGTCAGGGTGGTGAGTGGCTTAGAGGGGAACCTCCAGGTGATGGTGTTCCCATGTATCTGCTGCTCTTGTCCTTCTAGATGGTAGTGGTTGTGGGTTTGGAAGGTGCTGCCTAGATGCTGTCAGTTTAGCTCAGTTGGATGGACGGCTGGTTTGTGATGCAGAGCAACGCCGACAGCGTGGGTTCAATTCCGGTACTGTACCATACTGAAGTTATTCATGGTTATTCTTAACCTTCCTTCTCATAGAATCCCTACAGTACAGAAGGAGGCCATTTGGCCCATCGAGTCTGTACCGACCACAATCCTCCCACCCAGGCCCTATTCCCCGTAACCCCACACATTTACTCTGTTAGTTCCCCTGACACTAGGGCCAATTTATCATGGCCAGTCAACCTAACCCACACATCTTTGGACTGTGGGAGGAAACCGGAGCACCCGGAGGAAACCCACGCAGACACAGGGAGAACGTGCAAACTCCACACAGACAGAGACCTGAGGCCGGAATTGAACCCAGGTCCCTGGCGCTGTGAGGCAGCAGTGCTAACCACTGTGCCGCCCCAGTTCTCAGCTGAGGTATGACGATCCTCAAGTTAAATCAACACCAGTCAGCTATCCTACTCAAAGGGGAAAGCAGCCTATGGTCACCTGGGACTATGGCAACTTTGCCTTTTATCTCACTGTGTTAATACTTGTACTCTCGTGTGTTCATGTTAACGCATGCTCCCCGTATGTCTGTTTTGGCATGTGTGCTCTCATGTCTGCATTCTTTGTGCTCTTGTGTGTGTCTGTGTTAGCACGTATGTTTTGTGTTGTTGGCACATGTACTCTTATGTGTCTCTCCATTAGCACATGTGTGCCTGTGGGTAGGCATGTTCTCTTGTGTGGTTGAGCTTTTGTTTTGCCAAATGCTTTTTGCTGAGTGAAGTGTTTCTGTTGGGTCCAAATTTCAGGGTTCACTGCTTTAGCTGCCATCCTAAATGATACAGACACCCACAGCCTGGTCACTGGACATCTTTCCATACTGCTCTCGCTAGGTGCCAAGGAACTCTGCTGTGAACACAGCATTCCGTCCCTACTCTGCTCACGTAGTGTTGTCTGAGAATCCTGCGATGCTTTGTTGTTGTAATTAGGTCACTGAATTGATACAAACCCTTTTGGATTTGTTCATCTTTGAATAGCAGAAAAATAATCACTCACTCGTAGCTCATAAACTATGGATCCAAAGTCAATTGTAGTAACAGGAAATCAAGACGTTGAGTTTTATTGGACTGCAGAACTTTATACCTCCTCAGATGCAAAACAATTAATAAAAACGATGGAAAGTTTTGTTAACTCTGGTAATACTGATGGGCTTTGAAGAGCTTAAAGTGTCACGTCTATCCTGTGTATTAGCAGTTCCTGGTTACAAAGAGAACTGCACATAAACCTGTAGCTAAATCCCTGGTTAAATCCTGACTAGTGAGGTTCCCATAATAGGACAGTGATGTCACCCAGATAATTAATACTGTGGCCAAAATCTTAGCAGAATCACACCCCGGCGGAATCTTTCCCATCCCTCATTGAAAGAAATTAAACTTACTGCATCTGTACAGAGCTTTGGTGAGACCACTGGGTAGGATTTTATGCCTCGCTTGTAAACATAGAAACTAGAAGCAGGAGGAGGCCATTCGGCCCTTCGAGCCTGCTCCGCCATTCATTATGATCACGGCTGATCATCGAATTCAATATCCTGATCCCCCTTCTTTCCATATCCTTTGATCCCTTTTGCCCCAAAAACTACATCTGATTTCTTCTTGAAATCAGACAACGTTTTGACCTCAACTACTTTCTGTGGGAGTGAATTCCACACATTCACCACCCTCTGGGTGAAGAAATTTCTCCTCACCTCAGTTCTAAAAGGTTTACCCCTTATCCTCAAACTATGACCCCTAGTTCTGGATTCCCCCACCATCGGGAACATTCTTTCTGAATCTTCTCTGTCTAACCCTGTTAGAAGTTTATAAGTTTCTATGAGATCCCCTCTCACTCTTTTAAACTCCAGTGAATATAATCCTAACCAACTTAGTCTCTCCTCATATGACAGACCTGCCATCCCAGGAATCAGCCTGGTAAACCTTCGCTGGACTCCCTCTATAGCAAGAACATCCTTCCTCAGATAAGGACACCAAAACTGCACACAATACTCCAGGTGTGGCCTCACCAATGCCTATACAATTGTAACAAAACCTCCCTATCCTCAAATCCTTTCGCTATGAAGGCTGATGTACCATTTCCCTCTCCTACCTGCTGTACCTGTGTGCTTACTTTCAGCGACTGGTGCATGAGGACACCAAGGTCTCGTTGAGTATCCACCTCACATTTATCCACATTATACTGCATCTGCCATGCACATTTCCACATGCAGCCTGTCCAAATCACGCTGAAGCATCTCTGTCTTCCTCACAGCTCATCCTCCCACCCAACCTTGTGTCATCTGCAAATTTGGAGATAATACACTCAGTTCCCTGTTACAAATCATTAATATATAACGTGGACAGTTGGGGTCCCAGCACAGATCCCTGCGGAACCCCACTAGTCACTGCCAATCAGAAAAGGACCCATTTATGTCAATAAAACCGATAAGCCCCAGAAACCGTAAAATCCAGCCTGAGGTCAATGCCCCTTGCCCATTGCCCCTTGCCCATTGCCCCTTGCCCATTGCCCCTTGCCCATTGCCCCTTGCCCGCTCCAATTCCTGTGGCGGATAGTGCGGTACAATTCCAGTGTATATCTGGAATATTATGGACAGTTTTGGTCTCCTTTCTTGAAAGGGGATATAATTGCATTGGAAGGTTCACAGTAAAGGTTCCCTCCACTGACTCCTCGGATGAGGGGGTTTTCCTGTGAGGAAAGAACAAAGAACAGTACAGCACAGGAAGCAGGCCCTTTGGCCCTCCAAGCCTGTGCCGCTCCTTGGTCCAACTAGACCATTCGTTTGTATCCCTCCATTCCCAGACTGCTCATGTGACTATCCAGGTAAGTCTTAAATGATGCCAGCATGTCTGCCTCCACCACCCTACTTGGCAGCGCATTCCAGGCCCCCACCACCCTCTGTGTAAAAAACGTCCCTCTGATATCTGAGTTATACCTCGCCCCTCTCACCCTGAGCCCGTGACCCCTCATGATCATCACCTCCGACCTGGGAAAAAGCTTCCCACTGTTCACCCTATCTATACCCTTCATAATTTTGTACACCTCTATTAGATCTGCCCTCATTCTCTGTCTTTCCAGGGAGAACAAGCCCAGTCGTCTATATGGATTTCAGTGAGGCATTTGACAGAGTCCCACATGGCAGGTTGGTTAAGAAGGTTAAGGCTCATGGGATACAAGGAGAAGTGGCTAGATGGGTGGAGAACTGGCTTGGCCATAGGAGACAGAGGGTAGTAGTCGAAGGGTCTTTTTCCGGCTGGAGGTCTGTGACCAGTGGTGTTCCGCAGGGCTCTGTACTGGGACCTCTGCTATTTGTGATATATATAAATGATTTGGAAGAAGATGTAACTGGTGTAATCAGCAAGTTTGCGGGTGACACGAAGATGGCTGGACTTGCGGATAGCGAAGAGCATTGTCGGGCAATACAGCAGGATATAGATAGGCTGGAAAATTGGGCGGAGAGGTGGCAGATGGAATTTAATCCGGATAAATGCGAAGTGATGCATTTTGGAAGAAATAATGTAGGGAGGAGTTGTACAATAAATGGCAGAGTCATCAGGAGTATAGAAACACAGAGGGACCTAGGTGTGCAAGTCCACAAATCCTTGAAGGTGGCAACACAGGTGGAGAAGGTGGTGAAGAAGGCATATGGTATGCTTGCCTTTATAGGACGGGGTATAGAGTATAAAAGCTGGAGTCTGATGATGCAGCTGTATAGAACGCTGGTTAGGCCACATTTGGAGTACTGTGTCCAGTTCTGGTCGCCGCACTACCAGAAGGACGTGGAGGCGTTAGAGAGAGTGCAGAGAAGGTTTACCAGGATGTTGTCTGGTATGGAGGGTCTTAGCTATGAGGAGAGATTGGGTAGACTGGGGTTGTTCTCCCTGGAAAGACGGAGAATGAGGGGAGATCTAATAGAGGTGTACAAGATTATGAAGGGTATAGATAGGGTGAATAGTGGGAAGCTTTTGCCCAGGTCGGAGGTGACGATCACGAGGGGTCACGGGCTCAAGGTGAGAGGGGCGAAGTATAACTCCGATATCAGAGGGACGTTTTTTACACAGAGGGTGGTGGGGGCCTGGAATGCGCTGCCAAGTAGGGTGGTGGAGGCAGGCACGCTGACATCGTTTAAGACTTACCTGGATAGTCACATGAGCAGCCTGGGAATGGAGGGATACAAACGATTGGTCTAGTTGGACCAAGGAGTGGCACAGGCTTGGAGGGCCGAAGGGCCTGTTTCCTGTGCTGTACTGTTCTTTGTTCTTTACCCAATCTCTCCTCATAGCTAAGACCCTCCATACCAGGCAACATCCTGGTAAACCTTCACTGCACTCTCTCTAACGCCTTTCCACAGGTCGATATCCACAGGTTCCCCATTGGTTGAACAGGTTGGACCTATGCTCACTGGCATTTACATAAGAACTAGGAGCAGGAGTGGGCCATCTGGCCCCTCGAGTCTGCTCCGCCATTCAATAAGATCATGGCTGATCTTTTTATGGACTCAGCTCCACTTACCCGCCTGCTCACCATAACCCTTAATTCCTTTACTGTTCAAAAATTTACCTATCTTTGCCTTAAAAACATTTAATGAGGTAGCCTCAACTGCCTCATTGGGCAGGGAATTCCACAGATTCACAACCCTTTGTGTGAAGAAGTTCCTCCTCAACTCAGTCCTAATCTGCTCCCCCTTATTTTGAGGCTATGCCCCCTAGTTCTAGTTTCACCCGCCAGTGGAAACAACTTCCCTGCTTCTATCTTTTCTGTTCCCTTCATAATCTTATATGTTTCTATAAGATCTCCCCTCATTCTTCTAAGTTCTAATGAGTATAGCCCCAGTCTACTCCATCTCTCCTCATAAGCCAACCCTCTCAATTCTGGAATCAACCTAGTGAATCTCCTCTGCACCCCCTCCAGTGCCAGTATATCCTTCCTCAAGTAAGGAGACCAAAACTGTACACAATACTCCAGGTGTGGCCTCACCAGCACCTTATACAGCTGCAGCATAACTTCCCTGTTTTTGAACTCCATCCCTCTAGCAATGAAGGACAAAATTCCATTTGCCTTCTTAATTATCTGCTGCACCTGCAAACCAACTCCTTGCACAAGGACACCCAGGTCCCTCTGCACAGCAGCATGCTGCAATTTTTTACCATTCAAATAATAGTCCATTTTGCTGTTATTCCTACCAAAATGGATGACCTCACATTTACTAACACTGTACTCCATCTGCCAGACCCTCGCCCACTCACTTAGATTATCTATATCCCTTTGCAGACTTTGTGTCCCTCTGCACTCTTTGCTCTGCCATTCATTTGTGTCATCTGCGAATTTTGACACATTACACTTGGTCCCAACTCCAAATCATCTATGTAAATCGTAAACAATTGCGGTCCCAACACTGATCCCTGAGGCACACCACTAGTCACTGATTGCCAACCAGAAAAACACCCATTTACCCCCACTCTGCTTTATGTTAGTTAACCAATCCTCTATCCATGCTAATACATTACCCGTAACACAACACTTTCATCTTATGCAGCAGCCTTTGGTGCGGCACCTTGTTAAATGCCTTCTGGAACTCTAGATACACCACATCCACAGGTTCCCCATTGTCTACCATGCACATAATGTTCTCAAAGAATTCCACCAAATTAGTCAAACATGACCTGCTTTTCATGAACCTATGCTGCGTCTTACCAATGGGACAATTTATATCCAGATGTCTCGCTATTTCTTCCTTGATGATAGATTCAAACATTTTCCCTATGACAGAAGTTAAGCTAACCGGCCTATAGTTACCCGCCTTTTGTCTACCTCTTTTTTTAAACAGTGACGTCACATTTGCTGTTTTCCAATCTGTGGGAACCACCCCAGAGTCCAGCGAATTTTGGTAAATTACCACTCGTGCATTTGCTATTTCTCCTGCCAGGAGACTTGTCTACCTTTAGCCCCATTAACTTGCCCAACACTACCTCTTTCGTGATAATGATAGTTTCTAGGTTCTCACCATAGCCTTCCTGTCATCAATTTTTGGCATGTTATTTGTGTCTTCCACTGTGAAGACCGACACAAAATACCTGTTCAATGCCTCAGCCATTTTCTCATTTCCAGTTATTACATCCCCCTTGTCATCCTCTAAAGGACCAATGTTTACTTCAGCCACTCTGTTTTATATATTTGTAGAAACTTTTGCTATCTGTTTTAATATTCTGAGCTAGTTTACTCTCATAATCCATCTTTATAGCTTTTTCCGTGGCTTTCTGTTGACCTTTAAAGATTTCCCAATCCTCTAGTTTCCCACTAATCTTTGCCACTTTGTATGCATTTTCCTTCAATTTGATCCCTCCTTTATTTCCTTAGATATCCATGGCTGATTATCCCTCTTCCTACAATCCTTTTCACTGGTATATGCTTTTGCTGAGCACTGTGAAAAATAGTTTTGAAAGTCCTCCACTGTTCTCCAATTGTCCCATTATAAAGTCTTTGCTCCCAGTCTACCATAGCCAACTCCTCCCTCATCTCTTTGTAGTCTCCTTTGTTTTAAGCACAAGACACTGGTATTGTATTTTACCTTCTCACCCTTCATCTGTATGTTAAATTTGACCATACTGTGATCGCTCCTTCCGAGAGGATCCTTAACTGTGAGATCATTCATTATTCCTATCTCATTACACAGGACCAGATCTAGGATAGCTTGTTCCTTCGTAGGTTCCATTACATACTGTTTGAGGAAACTATCACGGATAGAACATAGAACATTACAGCGCAGTACAGGCCCTTCGGCCCTCGATGTTGCGCCACCAGTGGAACCAATCTAAAGCCCCTCTAATCTACACTATTCCAATATCATCCATATGTTTATCCAATAACCATTTGAATGCTCTTAATGTTGACGAGTCCACTACTGTTACAGGCAGGGCATTCCACGCCCTTACTACTCTGAGTAAAGAACCTACCTCTAACATCTGTCCTATATCTCTCACCCCTCAATTTAAAGCTATGTCCCCTCGTGCTAGCCATCACCATCCGAGGAAAAAGGCTCTCACTATCCACCCTATCTAATCCTCTGATCATCTTGTATGCCTCTATTAAGTCACCTCTTAAGCTTCTTTCTAACGAAAACAACCTCAAGCCGTTCAGCCTTTCCTCATACGATTTTCCCACCGTACCAGGCAACATCCTGGTAAATCTCCTCTGCACCCTTTCCAACACTTCAACATCTTTCCTATAATATGGCGACCAGAACTGTACGCAATACTCCAAATGCGGCCGCACCAGAGTTTTGTACAGTTGCAGCATGACCTCCTGGCTCCAAAACTCAATCCCTCTACCAATAAAGGCTAACACACCGTACGCCTTCTTAACAACCCTATTAACCTGGGTGCCAACTTTCAGGGATCTATGCACATGGACACCCAGATCCCTCTGTTCATCCACACTACCAAGTATCTTACCATTAGCCCAGTACTCTGTATTCCTGTTACTCCTTCCAAAGTGAATCACCTCACACTTTTCCACATTAAACTCCATTTGCCACCTCTCAGCCCAGCTCTGCAGCTTAGCTATGTCCCTCTGTAACCTGCCACTTCCCTCCGCACTGTCTACAACTCCACCGACTTTAGTGTCATCCGCAAATTTACTAATCCATCCTTCCACGCCCTCATCCAGGTCATTAATAAAAATGACAAACAGCAGTGGCCCCAAAACAGATCCTTGCGGTACACCACTAGTAACTGAACTCCAGGATGAATATTTCCCATCAACCACCACCCTCTGTTTTCTTACAGCTAGCCAATTCCTGATCCAAACCACTAAATCACCCTCAATCCCATGTGTCCGTATTTTCTGCAAAAGCTTACCATGGGGAACCTCATCAAACGTTTTGCTGAAATCCATATACACCACATCAACCGCTTTACCCTCATCCACCTCTTTGGTCACCTTCTCAAAGAACTCAATAAGGTTTGTGAGGCACGACCTACCCTTCACAAAACCGCGCTGACTATCCCTAATCAAATTATTCCTTTCTTGGTGATTATAAATCCTATCTCTTATAATCCTTTCCAATACTTTGCCCACAACAGAAGTAAGGCTCACCGGTCTATAATTACCAGGGTTGTCCCTACTCCCCTTCTTGAACAAGGAGACAACATTTGCTATCCTCCAGTCTTCTGGCACTGTTCCTGTAGACAATGACGACACAAAGATCCTCTCTAGCCTCCCAGAGAATCCAAGGCTAAATCCCTTCCGGCCCAGGGGACTTATCTATTTTTACCCTTTCCAGAATTGCTAACACCTCATCCTTATGAACATCAATCCCACCCAGTCCAACAGCCTGCATCTCAGTACTCCCCTCGACAACACTGTCCCTCTCCAGTGTGAATACCGACGAAAAATATTCATTTAGTGCCTCTCCTATCTCTTCAGACTCCACGCACAACTTCCCACTCCTGTCCTTGACTGGCCCTAATCTTAACCTAGTCATTCTTTTACTCCTGACATACCGATAGAAAGCTTTAGGGTTTTCCTTGATCCTACCTGCCAAAGACTTCTCATGTCCCCTCCTGGCTCTTCTTAACTCTTTCTTTAAGTCCTTCCGGGCTAACTTGTAACTCTCAAGTGCCCTAATTGAGCCTTCACGTCTCATCTTAACATAAGTCTCCTTCTTCCTCTTCACAAGAGACTCAACCTCCTTCGTAAACCACGGTTCCCTCACACGTCTGCTTCCTCCCTGCCTGACAGGTACATATTTATCAAGGACGCGTAGTAGCTGTTCCTTGAACAAGTTCCACATTACAATTGTGCCCATCCCCTGCAGTTTCCTTCCCCAACCTATGCCAGCTAAATCTCGCCTAATCGCATCATCATTTCCTTTCCCCCAGCTATAACTCTTGCCCTTTGGTATATACCTATCCTTTTCCATTGCGAAAGTAAACATAACCGAATTGTGGTCACTGTCACCAAAGTGCTCACCTACCTGCAAATCTAACACCTGGCCTGGTTCATTACCCAGTACCAAATCCAATGTGGCCTCGCCTCTTGTTGGTCTGTCTACATACTGCGTCAGGAAGCCTTCCTGCACTCATTGGACAAAAACCGACCCCTCTAAAGTACTCGAACTATAGCTTTTCCAGTCAATATTTGTAAAGTTAAAGTCCCCCAATACAACTACCCTGTTACTTTCGCTCCTATCCAGAATCATCTTTGCAATCTTTTCCTCTACATCACTGGAACTTTTCGGAGGTCTATAAAAAACTCCCAACAGGGTGACCTCTCCTTTCCTGTTTCTAACCTCAGCCCAAACTACCTCAGTAGACGAGTCCTCATCAAATGTCCTTTCTGCCACCGTAATTCTGTCCTTGACTAACAATGCCACACCTCCCCCTCTTTTACCACCTTCCCTGCACTTACTGAAACATCTAAACCCTGGAACCTGCAACAATCATTCCTGTCCCTGCTCTATGTCTCCGAGATGGCCACAACATCGAAATCCCAGGTACCAACCCATGCTGCAAGCTCACCCACCTTATTCCGGATGCTCCTGGCGTTGAAGTATACACACTTCAAACCGCCTTCCTGCCTGCCAGTACACTCCTGCGACATTCTATGAACTCCTCAAGGCTGCCTTGACCGACCTGGTTTAACCAATCGACATTTAAAATTAAAACCCCATGACAATTGCCGTACCATTTTTACATGTATCAGTTATTTCCTTGTTTATTGCTCACCCCACCATGGTGTTATTATTTGGTGACCTTTCTCTCTGCTGTTTCTAATTTCCACCCAAATGGATTCAACCTTTTTATCCTTAGAACCGATATCATCTCTCACTATCACCCTGATGTCGTCCTTAAATATCAGAGCCACATCACTTCCTTTACCTTCCTTCCGAACAGTCTGATACCCCTGGATATTTAACTCCCAGTCGTGACTACTCTGCAAACATGTCTCTGTAGATGAATGAATACGGTTGTTAGTCTGGAATTTTCTTCTCCAGAAAGCAGCAGCGGTTATTGAATATATTCAAGGCTTGAGTTCCATTTTTGATAGGTGGGAGTTGAGGTTTACAGGGGGCAGACAGAAAAGTGGAGTTGAGGCCACAGCTCTGACAACAAAAACAGAAAATGCTGGAAAATCTCAATAGTCTGACAGTATCTGTGGAGAGAGAATAGAGCCAATGTTTTGAGTCTGGATGACTCTTTGTCAGAGCTTTGATCTTTTATGTTGGAGGAGGCTTAAAGGGCCGAATGGCCCACTCTTCCTAAGCCCTATGCTGCTGTGCATTCAGAGTACCAGCACAATACAACTTTTGATGTTTTCACTTGCAGGGAAGACCAGAATGAGGGGCTACAAATGAAAGATGCTCTTGCCCAAAGGCAGGTCCTTGGCTTATAGTCTTTATCATCTCTCTGTCCTGTGCCAGTTTGTATGTTTGCCAGTAACTTCTTGCCATTTTCAAGCCATCTATCACTGATATTCTCTTCTTATTTTTCTTTGGATATTTCCCCTCTTTACATCTCTGACTAGCTAATTTACTCTTTCGCTATGCCGTACCCAGTCTGTGCGCCTTTTTAAAATTACATTCAGCAAATATCATTCACTGTTTCCTCATTGATTCATTTTTCCTCTTGAGCTGATCCTTTCCATTCTCCTTTAAACCCACATTTTAAACCTATTTAATACTTTGGTCTCCTCCTGTAAGGTCCCGGTCACAACCTGTACAAGACAACACCCCAATATAATCCTCATGTTATGAGATTTTGATTTGATTTGATTTATTATTATCATATGTATTAACATAAAGTGAAAAGTATTGTTTCTTGCACTCTATATAGACAAAACATACCGTTCATAGAGAAGGAAACGAGGGAGTGCAGAATGTAGTGTTACAGTCATAGCTGGGGTGTAGAGAAAGATCAACTTAATGCAAGGTAACTCCATTCAAAAGTCGGACAGCAGCAGAAGAAGCTGTTCTTGAGTCAGTTGGTACGTGACCTCAGACTTTTGTATCTTTTTCCTGACGGAAGAAGGTGGAACTGAGAATGTCCGGGGTGCGTGGGGTCCTTAATTATACTGGCTGCTTTGCCGAGGCAGCGGGAAGTGTAGACGGAGTCAATGGATGGGAGGCTGGTTTGCTTGATGGATTGGGGTACATTCACGACCTTTTGTAGTTCCTTGCGGTCTTGGACAGAGCAGGAGCCATACCAAGCTGTGATACAACCAGAAAGAATGCTTTCTATGGAGCATCTGTAAACGTTGGTGAGAGTTGAAGCTGTCATGCCAAATTTCCTTAGTCTTCTGAGAAAGTAAAGGGGTTGGTGGGCTTTCTTAACTATAGTGTCAGCACGTACAGAGAAGTACAATGGACATGAGAAGGTGACTACAAAGGAACAAGAATAGTCTGTTCAGCCCTATTGAGCCTCTTCTGCATTTCAACATGATCATGGCAGATCATGTATTTCAATTGCCTTTTTCCAACACTCTCTATATCTCTTTGTTTGAACAAACTCAATGATTGAGTTTCCACAGCCCACTAGGCTAGAAAATTTCAAAGATTTCTCCGCATCTCAGTCCTAAGTCCTTATTTTGAAATTGTGTGCCCTGGTTCTAGAACCCCAAACATGGGATGTATGTGTTGCTGGTTAGACCAGCATTAATTGCTCACTGGCCTGTAGTTCCCAGGCTTTTCCCTGTAGCCCTTTTTAAACAAAGGCACATTTGCTACCCTCTAATCTTCAGGCACCTTACCTGTGACTATCAATGATTCAAATATCTCTGCTAGGGGACCCGCAATTTCCTCCCTAGCCTCCGATAATGTCTTGGGACACAGTTCATCAGGTCCTGGGGATTTATCTACCTTGATGCGCTATAAGACTTCCAGCACCTCCTTCTCTCTTATATGTACACTCCTCAAGACATCATTATTTATTTCTCCAATTTCTCTAACATCCATGCTTTTCTCAACAGTAAATAGTGATGAGATATATTCATTTAGGATCTCACCCAGATCTTGTGGATCCACACATAGATGACCTTGTTGATCCTTAAGTTGATCCCTTGTTACTCTTTTGCCCTTTATGTATTTGTAGAAGCTCTTTGGATTCTCCTTTGCCTTATCTGCCAAAGCAATCTCGTGTCCCCTTTCTACCCTCCTGATTTCTCTCTCAACTCTACTCCGACACCCTCTATACTCTTCAAGGGATCCACTTGATCCCAGCTGCCCATGCATGTCATGTGCTGCCTCCTTCTTGACCAGGGCCTCAATATTCCAAGTCATCCAGGGTTCCCTACTTCTACCAGCCTCGCCCTTCACTCTAAAAGGAATGTGTTTACCCTGAACCCTGGTTAACACACTTTTGAAAACCTCCCACTTACCAGCTGTCACTTTGCCTTCCGATGGTAGTCATGATATGGAGATGCCGGCGTTGGACTGGGGTAAACACAGTAAGATGTTTAACAACACCAGGTTAAAGTCCAACAGGTTTATTTGGTAGCAAAAGCCACACAAGCTTTCGGAGCGCTGCTCCTTCTTCAGATGAGTGGGAATTCTGTTCACAAACAAGGCATATAAAGACACAAACTCAATTTACAGAATAATGGTTGGAATGCGAATACTTACAGCTAATCAAGTCTTAAAGGTACAAACAATGTGAGTGGAGAGAGCATTAAGACAGGTTAAAGAGATGTGTCGTGTCTCCAATTGTGGGAGACAATACACATCTCTTTAACCTGTCTCAATGCTCTCTCCACTCACAGCTAATCAAGTCTTAAAGGTACAAACAATATAAGTATTTGGATTCCAACCATTATTCTGTAAATTTGAGTTTGTGTCTTTATATGCCCTGTTTGTGAACAGAATTCCCACTCACCTGAAGAAGGAGCTTATGGCTCCGAAAGCTTGTGTGGCTTTTGCTACCAAATAAACCTGTTGGAATTTAACCTGGTGTTGTTAAACTTCTTACTGACTTTGCCTTCCCACAGACACAAAGAACAATACAGCACAGGAACAGGCCCTTCGGCCCTCCAAGCCCGCGCCGCTCCCCGGTCCAGGATTGAATCCTGAATCCAGGATCCCCGCCCAATTTTCCAGCCTATCTACATACTAATATCCTATCCACCGAGCTGTCCCTCACAGCTACGATGCTTTGTTCATCACAACCTATTAACTATCCCCCACCCCCCCATTTCAGACCATGTGATCTCCAGGGAGAGGCGAAAACCCAGAGTGAAAACCCCAGGGCCAATATGGGGAAAAGAAAATCTGGGAAATTCCTCTCCGACCCCCTGAGGCGATCGAAACGAGTCCAGGAGATCACACTGGCCCTGATCGGAAAATGCTTCCCAACCCTAGTCATTTCCACTTCCACGAACACCATATGAATTCCCTGCCCCCGAGACAGGTTCCCAACTATCCGCAGTCTCGCTCTGTACTGGCACCAGCAAGATGATCATAGAATGAAGCCTTGAAACGAGAAACAAAGAACAATTAGCCCGCGCCGCTCCCCGGTCCAGGATTGAATCCTGAATCCAGGATCCCCGCCCAATTTTCCAGCCTATCTACATACTAATATCCTATCCACCGAGCTGTCCCTCACAGCTACGATGCTTTGTTCATCACAACCTATTAACTATCCCCCACCCCCCCATTTCAGACCATGTGATCTCCAGGGAGAGGCGAAAACCCAGAGTGAAAACCCCAGGGCCAATATGGGGAAAAGAAAATCTGGGAAATTCCTCTCCGACCCCCTGAGGCGATCGAAACGAGTCCAGGAGATCACACTGGCCCTGATCGGAAAATGCTTCCCAACCCTAGTCATTTCCACTTCCACGAACACCATATGAATTCCCTGCCCCCGAGACAGGTTCCCAACTATCCGCAGTCTCGCTCTGTACTGGCACCAGCAAGATGATCATAGAATGAAGCCTTGAAACGAGAAACAAAGAACAATTAGCCCGCGCCGCTCCCTGGTCCAAACTAGACCACTCTTTTGTATCCCTCCATTCCCACTCCGTTCATATAGCTGTCTAGATAAGTCTTAAACGTTCCCAGTGTGTCCGCCTCCACCACCTTGCCCGGCAACACATTCCAGGCCCCCACGACCCTCTGTGTAAAATATGTCCTTCTGATATCTGTGTTAAACCTCCCCCCCTTCACCTTGAACCTATGACCCCTCGTGAACGTCACCACCGACCCGGGGAAAAGCTTCCCACCGTTCACCCTATCTATGCCTTTCATAATTTTATACACCTCTATTAAGTCTCCCGTCATCCTCCGTCTTCCAAGGAGGAAATCAACTCACCCAATCAACTTTTGAAAGTTCCCGTCTAATATTGAAAATTCCTGACTAATACTAATCTTGAAGAAGCCTAATGACTCAGGAGCTTATGGCCTTGGACAAAGAAACATGAGGCTATAAAATGGAAGATTTGTGCAGAAGAACAGCTATTAAAAATACAGACCTTAGCATCAAAAGGAGAAAGTGTGCATGGAAAATGTTTGAGATGCAGCAAGATTTGACCTGGATGATCTAATCATGAGCCAATACGACAATAATACTGTTAAGAACTTGAAGGCTCAACCAGGAGCTAACACATCATAACCCTGTGAAAATGGGAAAGTACCCTGGCTGGAGCAGATCCCAAGGTAGAATATGCAGAAACCTGTGAAACCTCGGAGTCTGGAAGAAGTAAATAAAGAATTTGTAAATGGAAGCACCGGTTACAGGTATCACCAACACAAACTAGTAATAGAAACAGACTAAAGAACCTGTCAGGGGAGGAGAGACTGAGAATAGAGTTTTTAAGAGGATAAAAAATCAAGAAATCATGGGTTACAATTACAATGTTATAAAAAAGATGAGAAAATGGAAGAGTTGATACTGAGTAAGGAAGCTGAAATCGCAACACTTGAATAATGAGTTAAGAGGAGATTTGAAAAAATCCAAGAACAATGGATGAAAGAGCAGTGTAGTATCATTGAGAGATTAGTGGCACTCAGCATAAAGGATTGTTAACCACAGCATTGGAGAGTGAATAAAGACAGTCACTAATAAATCCATTCAATATTCAGGAGAAACCTCCTTACTCAGACAGTGATGAGAATGTGGAGCAGATTAGGCAAATAGCAACGGCATCTTTAAAAGGGAAATGGGATACGTCTACAAAGAAGGGAAGAGACGGATATGGTGATGGAGTAAGATGAGGAGGAAAGGACGTTTGTATTTTGATGGAACCCTTCACAACTTCAGGATGTCCCAAAGCACATTAAAAACAGCTATGAAATACTTGTAATGTAGAAACAAAAGTTCCCACAAACAGCAAAGTGATAAAAACCAGACATATTTTTAAGGTAATTGTATAAATATTGACCCGGATGCTGGGAATAACTGCCTTGCTCTTCATCCAAATGATGCCCATTGGATCTGAGGGAGGAAATGGAGCCGCAGTTGATGTTTCACTCTGAAAGACAGCGCCTCCATCAGAGCAGCACTCCCTCTGTGCAGCACTCCCTCTGTGCAGCACTCCCTCTGTGCAGCACTCCCTCTGTGCAGCACTCCCTCTGTGCAGCACTCCCTCTGTGCAGCACTCCCTCTGTGCAGCACTCCCTCTGTACAGCACTGGAGTGTCAGTCTGGCCTATGGACTCCAGTCTCTGCAGCATCTGGTTCAGTGATGAGAGAGCTACCTGCCCAGCTGTGGTTGATATCAAAACTGACCCTTGTGGAGAAATTTGTGTTAGCAGCACCACACTCCTCTCATGGCCTGTTAGCCGAGTTAGTGAGAAAGAGCTCGGTAAGTTGAATGGCCTCCTCTGCTGTAACCTCTGGCTCAGTTGGTCAATGTGGTTTGAAATGGAGTCATGTTGTGGAAGTGATTGACTGCAGCTCCTCTGTCAGAGCTGTGATGAATCTTGTTCTCCCCAGAATGGAAAGGCAGATCTGCAGACCTCGTTTGAAAGGTTATGGGGAAAGAGCAAGTTGAGTGGGACTAATTGGTTAGCACTTTCAAAGATGGCTCAGAACCATGACTATATACAGCAGGCACCTCAAAACCCTGGAGAATTACCACAAGTGTTGCCTCCATATAATTCCTCAAATCCATTGGCAGGGTAGGTGCACAAACATTAATGTTCTTGCCCAGGCTAACACCCCAGCATTGAAACATTAACCATGCTTGATCAGCTCTGCTGAGCGGGCCACATTGTCCACATGCCTGACACAAGACTCCCATAACAAGCGCTCTGCTTGGAGCTTCGACACAGCAAACGAGCCCCAGGAGGGCAGAGGAAACGATTCAAGGACATCCTCAAACCTCCTTGAAAAAGTGCAAATCCCCACCAACAACTGGGAATCCCTGGCCCAAAACCACCCTAAGTGGAGGAAAAGGAGTGCGTATCAGCCGAGGCACCCCATACACCCACTCCTCCAATCACCATCTGTACAGCCTGTGACAGAGACTGTAACTCGCACATTAGAGTCCTCAGTCACCTGAGAACTCAGTGTGGAAGCAAGTCATCCTGGACTCTGAGGGGTTGCCTGAGACAGAGAACTCTTTCAAAGATACAGCAAAGGACATGATGGGCTGAATGGCCTCTTGCTATGAAGTACTTACGGAAAGGGAGAAGTTTCCAAACCAACTGGAAAGGTGGTAACAATTTAATTCAAAGAGCATAAAGGTTATTACAAGTTCAGAGATGACTGTCACAGATTTCACATTAATACACGCTCTCAGAGTCCTTCCTCATTCACCTGTTTGATTTTTATTTATTCAAAATGTTCACAGAGTTAAGTTTGAAGAAAGAGGCTGTTTCGAAACTGGCAGGGTAAGGACAGAATCTGGTTCAGTCGGGACTGGCAGGGTAAGGACAGAATCTGGTTCAGTTGGGACTGGCAGGGTAAGGACAGAATCTGGTTCAGTCGGGACTGGCAGGGTAAGGACAGAGCCTGGGTGATGAGTCAAGGCTGCTGAGTGTCCCATGAGAGAGATCAGACAGCTTGACATGAAACAGCATCGCTTCAAAACCCCTGTGAGCATGGTCAATGCAGTGGACATGATATGGAGATGCCGGCGTTGGACTGGGGTAAACACAGTAAGAAGTTTAACAACACCAGGTTAAAGTCCAACAGGTTTATTTGGTAGCAAAAGCCACACAAGCTTTCAGAGCCTTAGCCCCTTCTTCAGGTGAGTTCCTGAAGAAGGGGCTTGGGGCTCCGAAAGCTTGTGTGGCTTTTGCTACCAAATAAACCTGTTGGACTTTAACCTGGTGTTGTTAAACTTCTTACAATGCAGTGGAGTCAGAGGTGGCAGAGCGAGCGAACGGGACTTAAACAGAACAACATCGCAACACATTGCCAGCAGCTTGCTGCTAATTCTGCTCCATGGAGGGGAGATTGCAGGAATCACCAGTGTCAATTATTCAGCAATAACCAGAATAAAGCCTTCCCCGCCCCCCCTTCCCCCTCCCCCTCCCCGTAGCTGATGGACACAACGTGAGCAGAAAATATTTTGGAGGAAAATGTGGCGGAATGGGCTGTCCCTTTCCCACAGTGGAACTCAGAACAGGCTCTGTGGTCATCCATTCAGGGAGGGTCTTATCGGTGTGTGCTGACACGGGCTTGTCCCATACCGGCTGCCCCCCAAACCTTTCCCAAACTAGGAAAACACCATTGACAGGGCTCTGTGTATATCAGACTGACTTAAAGCCCCTCACTCCGGGCGGGAAGCGGAGAGTACATTCTGAGTTATTGTACATCCAGAATCAGGGAATTAATGAGAGGGGCAGAATGATCTCTGATCTGGAGTGGGAGGGGAAGAGGAGGCAGCGGAAGAAGCTTTCGGGGGGGCAGGCTCTGTGGCTGCTTCAACACAATAAACTATACAGAGTGCCACTGGAAACAAGATCTGAATTCACCGCAAGGCGCCTGGAGCTGCTCAATCCCGGCTGCCAAAGAGCTGCAGAAGGAACATAAAGATGTAGATGATGTCTGTGTAGAGGCAGAGAGCTCCAAACACGTGTTCCTCAGGACTCAGGGAGTAGCGCTTGTTTCCCAGGAGAAGCTGTGTATCGTAAGCCAAGAACTGTGATAGGAACACAGGAAAATAAAGACCAAAGTCAACATAGCAACTGAACAGGCCTGTGTTAATGAATCTCTCACACAGGGTCACAAAACACTCACTGAAAAGAGAAGCCACAGTGTTTCACCCAGAAAAACACCACACTCCCCAAGCAACCAGGCTCTGTGGCCCCATTGCTGTGCCTAATTATTCCTTTAATGTTTTCCTGGGCTGTGGATTGTAATGACTCCAGGCACTGACAGCTCCAAGTGAATGAGGAACCTCCAGATACCAGTCTGAGAGTTAATTTTCACAGGGTTCCAACCCGCCCCACTCGCATGGCTGTACATACCATCCATTCAAACAGAAACACATCTGCACAGTTTGGACCTCAGCACATCCTGGATCACTTCACAGCTGGAGAGCTGTTTCCAAAGTGTAGTCACTGCTGTCAGATCAGAACAGCAGCAACTAATCTGTGCACAGCAAGATCCCACAAACAATATGCTGGTTGAGAGATAAACATTGGCCCTTCGCCACGTTGACTAACGATGTTAGATCATTTACTTACCCTCGAGGGGGCAGGTGGGGGCACCACTTAATGCCCCTTCTGAAAAGTATGGCCTTTAACAGAGTGGCACTCACTCAGCACTGACCCTCTGACAGTGCGGCGCTCCCTCAGTACTGACCCTCTGACAGTGCGGCACTCCCTCAGTACTGACCCTCTGACAGTGCGGCGCTCCCTCAGTACTGACCCTCTGACAGTGCGGCGCTCCCTCAGTACTGACCCTCTGACAGTGCGGCGCTCCCTCAGTACTGACCCTCTGACAGTGCGGCACTCTCTCAGTACTGACCCTCTGACAGTGCGGCACTCTCTCAGTACTGACCCTCTGACAGTGCGGCACTCCCTCAGTACTGACCCTCTGACAGTGCGGCACTCCCTCAGTACTGACCCTCTGACAGTGCAGCACTCCCTCAGTTCTGACCCTCTGACAGTGCGGCACTCCCTCAGCACTGACCCTCTGACAGTGCGGCACTCCCTCAGTACTGACCCTCTGACAGTGCGGCACTCTCTCAGTACTGACCCTCTGACAGTGCGGCACTCTCTCAGTACTGACCCTCTGACAGTGCAGCACTCCCTCAGTACTGACCCTCTGACAGTGCAGCGCTCCCTCAGTACTGACCCTCTGACAGTGCAGCACTCCCTCAGTACTGACCCTCTGACAGTGCAGCGCTCCCTCAGTACTGACCCTCTGACAGTGCGGCACTCCCTCAGTACTGACCCTCTGACAGTGCAGCACTCTCTCAGTACTGACCCTCTGACAGTGCAGCATTCCCTCAGTACTGACCCTCTGACAGTGCAGCGCTCCCTCAGTACTGACCCTCTGACAGTGCGGCACTCCCTCAGTACTGACCCTCTGACAGTGCGGCACTCTCTTAGTACTGACCCTCTGACAGTGCAGCACTCCCTCAGTACTGACCCTCTGACAGTGCAGCGCTCCCTCAGTACTGACCCTCTGACAGTGCGGTGCTCCCTCAGTACTGACCCTCTGACAGTGCAGCTCTCCCTCAGCGCTGCCCCTCTGACATAAGAACATAAGAACTAGGAGCAGGAGTAGGCCATCTGGTCCCTCAAGCCTGCTCCGCCATTCAATAAGATCATGGCTGATCTTTTTGTGGACTCAGCTCCACTTACCCGCCCACTCACCATAACCCTTAATTCCTTCACTGTTCAAAAATTTATCTATCCTTGTCTTAAAAACATTCAATGAGGTAGCCTCAACTGCTTCACTGGGCAGGGAATTCCACAGATCCACAACCCTTTGTGTGAAGAAGTTCCTCCTCAACTCTGTCCTAAATCTGCTTCTCCTTATTTTGAGGCTATGCCCCTAGTTCTAGTTTCACCTGCCAGTGGAAACAACTTCTCTGCTTCTATCTTATCCATTCCCTTCATCATCTTATGTTTCTATAAGATCTCCCCTCATTCTTCTAAATTCCAATGAGTATAGCCCCAGTCTACTCAGTCTCTCCTCATAAACCAACCCTCTCAACTCCGGAATCAACCTAGTGAATCTCCTCTGTACCCCCTCCAGTGCCAGTATATCCTTTCTCAAGTAAGGAGACCAAAACTGTACACAGTACTCCAGGTGTGGCCTCACCAGCACCTTATACAGCTGCAACATAACCTGGGTCTGGCCAGAACTGGGCTGGGACCCTCATTGGCAGATATTCTCATCATCAGTGGGGGTCTGTTTGGCAATGCATTCTCCCCTCGGCCCTGTGCTGGCAACACCTGTATACTGACAGTGCTGGGAGCGTAACCTGGGTGTTTCACCTGAGCAACCTGCAGCAACAAGACAACGCGAGAGAAAACTGCAATTCACCATCTTAGCTTCTGAAAACCTGCTGCTTGCTGCAGCTGAAATGTTTTATTTTATTTACCAAAGTGAAGGCAATGGCTCCAAGTCCTGCATAAAATGTCTGTAACCAGGGAAGCTGAAATGAAAGAAACAGTTGGTGGTTAGCGGTTCCTCATTGCAGTGTCAACATCATATTCTGAATCCTCCAATCCCTGTGAGGAATCGCCAGCTCTGAGAATGGGAACAGACCATCAGTCTGCACACTAACCATCATTACTGACGTTGTGGCTTTGTTGCTGGACTAATGACGCAGGGACCCAGGGTAATATCTGGGGACCCGGGTTCAAATCCCACCATGGCAAATGGTGAAATTTGAATTGAAAAAAGAAATCTGGGATTAAAAATCTCCATGACCATGAAACCATTGTTTATTGTCGGAAAAACCCATCTGGTTCACTTCAGCGTAAGAAATCTGCCGTCCTTACCTGGTCTGGCCTACAGGTAACTCCAACCCTCAGGGATGGGCAATAAATTCTGGTCTGCATCCCAAGAACGAATGAAAAAAAACTTACTCAAATAAACACACTTATTCCGACTGTAAAGGTCTTGGTGACACACTAACACATGAAGCACCGACACATGAAGCGCCGACACGTGAAGCACCGACACGTGAAGCACCGACACGTGAAGCACTGACACGTGAAGCACCGACACGTGAAGCATTAGTACATGAAGCACCGACACGTGAAGCACCGACACGTGAAGCATCGACACGTGAAGCACCGACACGTGAAGCACTGACACGTGAAGCACCGACACGTGAAGCACCGACACATCAATAAGAAGAATTGTTAAACAGCAGAGAAGACAGATTGAAGCTGATGTCCCTGTGACACAATATCTCTGATTCTCGCTGATTTTGGTACTTCAGTTTGAGTCGTGTGTTCAATTGTGGGCACCACACTTTCGGAAGGTCGTCAAGACCTTGCAGAGGGTGTAGGGGAGATTTACTAGAAAGGAACTAGGGATCAGGGGGTTTCAGTTACACGGGGAGCTTGGAGAAGCTGTGATTGGTCTCCTTAGAGGAGAGAACAGTAAGTAGTATCACAACACCAGGTTAACGTCCAACAGGTTTATTTGGTCACGTGAGCTTTCGGAGCACTGCTCCTTCATCAGGTGAGTGAGATGAAGGAGCGGCGCTCCGAAAGCTCGTGCTACCAAATAAACCTGTTGGACTTTAACCTGGTGTTGTGATACTTCCTACTGTGTTTACCCCAGTCCAACGCCGGCATCTCCACGTCATCGAGAAGAGAAGGGAGATTTAATGGAGGTATTAAAAATCACAAAGAAGTTTTTCCCATGGTCAGCAATCAGACGATACAAATTTAAGATTACTGCCAAAAGAACCAGGGGTGAGGAGAATTTTAAAAATGTTTGTCCAGAGCGAGTTGTCATCTGCAATGCACCTGTCTGGAAGAATCATAACTTTCAATCTTGAAGTGGTGCAAGGCAGTTATTCCCAGCATCCGGGCCATGCCCCCTAGTTCGAGTTTCACCTGCCAGTGGAAACAACTTCCCTGCTTCTATCGTATCTA
Source organism: Mustelus asterias (assembly GCF_964213995.1). NCBI lineage: Eukaryota > Metazoa > Chordata > Chondrichthyes > Carcharhiniformes > Triakidae > Mustelus > Mustelus asterias. The sequence goes on from NC_135807.1 coordinate 2,378,407, forward strand.
TTCCCTTCATAATCTTATATGTTTCTATAAGATCTCCCCTCATTCTTCTGAATTCCAATGAGTATAGCCCCAGTCTACTCAGTCTCTCCTCATAAGGGGTGTAGCTTATGAGGAGAGATTAAACAGATTGGGTCTGTACTCGTTGGAGTTTAGAAGGATGAGGGGTGATCTTATAGAGACATATAAGATAATGAAGGGGCTGGATAGGGTAGAGGTGGAAAGATTCTTTCCACTTAGAAGGGAAACCAGAATTAGAGGGCACAGCCTCAAAATAAGGGGCCGGTTCAGAACAGAGTTGAGGGGGAACTTCTTCTCTCAGAGGGTAGTGAATCTCTGGAATTCTCTGCCCATTGAAGTGGTGGAGGCTTCCTCGTTGAATATGTTTAAATCACGGGTAGATAGTTTTCTGATCGATAAGGGAATTAGGGGTTATGGGGAGCAGGCGGGTAAGTGGAACTGATTCGCTTCAGATCAGCCATGATCTTGTTGAATGGCGGGGCAGGCTCGAAGGGCCAGATGGCCTACTCCTGCTCCTATTTCTTATGTTCTTATAAGCCAACCCTCTCAACTCCAGACTCAAACAAGTGAATCTCCTCTGCACCCCCTCCAGTGCCAGTATATCCTTTCTCAAGTCAGGAGACCAAAACTGTACACAGTACCTCAGGTATGGCCTCACCGGCATCTTATACCTCGCAACATAACCTCGCTGTTTTTAAAAGTCTGATGGCAGCAGCAGGGAAGAAGCTGTTCTTGAGTCGGTTGGTACGTGACCTGGCTTTTGTATCTTTTTCCTGACGGAAGAAGGTGGAAGAGAGAATGTCCGGGGTGCGTGGGATCCTTGACTATGCTGGCTGCTTTTCCGAGGCAGCGGGAAGTTTAGACAGAGTCAATGGATGGGAGGCTGGTTTGCGTCATGGACTGGGCTACATTTACAACCCTTTCTAGTTCCTTGCAATCTTGGACAGAGCAGGAGCCATACCAAGCTGTGATACATCCAGAAAGAATGCTTTCTATGGCGCATTGTAGGAGTTGGTGAGAGTTGGAGCGGACATGCCAAATTTCTTTAGTCATCTGAGAAAGTAGGAGCGTTGGTGGGGCTTTCTTAACTATAGTGTCGGCATGGGGGGACCAGGACAGGTTGTTGGTGATCTGGACACCTAAAAACCTGAAGATCTGTTCTTTCTACTTCATCCCCGTTGATGTAGACAGGGGCATGTTCTCCAATACGCTTCCTGAAGTCAATGACAATCTCCTTCGTTTTACTGACATTGAGGGAGAGATTATTGTTGTCGCACCAGTTCACCAGATTCTCTATCTCATTCCTGGTTTTAACCATCCTGTGCACTTTCCTGCCATAAAGATTTGATAGAAGGTACAGAGGAGATTCATCAGGATGCTGCCTGGGACGGAGCATTTGAGCTGTAAGGAGAGACTGGATAGGCTTGGATTGTTTTCTCCCCGGAGCGGAGAAGCTACGGCATGTCCTCCGGAGCCTTCAACATGTCATTGATGAAGACGAACATCTCGCCAAGGCCATCCCCACACCCCCACTTCTTGCCTTCAAACAACCACACAACCTCAAACAGACCATTGTCCGCAGCAAACTACCCAGCCTTCAGGAGAACAGTGACCATGACACCACACAACCCTGCCACAGCAACCTCTGCAAGACGTGCCGGATCATCGACACGGATGCCATCATCTCACATGAGAACACCATCTACCAGGTACACGGTACCTACTCTTGCAACTCGGCCAACGTTGTCTATCTGATACGCTGCAGGAAAGGATGTCCCGAGGCATGGTAGATTGGGGAAACCATGCAGACGCTACGACAACGGATGAATGAACACCGCTCGACAATCACCAGGCAAGACTGTTCTCTTCCTGTGGGGGAGCACTTCAGCAGTCACGGGCATTCAGCCTTGAATCTTCAGGTAAGCGTTCTCCAAGGCGGCCTTCACGACACACGACAGCGCAGAGTCGCTGAGCAGAAACTGATAGCCAAGTTCCGCACACATGAGGACGGCCTAAACCGGGATGTTGGATTTATGTCACATTATCAGTAACCCCCACAGCTTGCCCCTGGTCTTGCATATTCTCACCAGCTGTTCTGTCTGGAGACAATACACATCTCTTTAACCTGTGTTGAATGCTCCCTCCAACCACATTATCTGTACCTTTTAAGACCTGGCTGGCTGTAGAGATTTGCATTCTAATTAGTATTCTGTAACTTGATTTCTGTGTCTGTGCACTGTTGGAGAACAGATAACCACTCCATTTGACGAAGGAGCAGCGCTCCGAAAGCTTATGGTATTTGCTACCAAATAAACCTGTTGGACTTTAACCTGGTGTTGTGAGACTTCTTATTGTTTTCTCTAGAGCAGAGAAGGCTGAGGGGGGACATGATTGAGGTGTATAAGATTATGAGAGGTATGGACAGGGTGAGTAGGGAGCAGCTGTTCCCCTTGGTTGAGGGGTCAATCACGAGGGGGCAGTTTTAGGGTGAGGGGCAGAAGATTTAGAGGGGATTTGATTTTTAAAAATCACTTAGAGGGAAAGCATTCTTTCTGGTTGTATCACAGCTTGGTCTGGGCTCCTGCTCTGCAAGGAACTACAAAACGTCGTGAATATAGCCCAATCCATCACGCAAACCAGCCTCCCATCCATTGACTCTGTCTACACTTCCCACTGCCTCGGCAAAGCAGCCAGCATAATTAAGGACCCCACGCACCCCGGACATTCTCTCTTCCACCTTCTTCCATCGGGGAAAAGATACAAAAGTCTGAGGTCACGTACCAACCGACTCAAGAACAGCTTCTTCCCTGCTGCTGTCAGACTTTTGAATGGACCTACCTCGCATTAAGTTGATCTTTCTCTACACCCTAGCTATGACTGTAACACTACATTCTGCACCCTCTCCTTTCCTTCTCTATGAACGGTATGCTTTGTCTGTATAGCGCGCAAGAAACAATACTTTACACTGTATGTTAATACATGTGACAATAATAAATCAAATCAAATCAAATCAAAGGGTGTTGGGAATTGGGAATGCGCTGCCTGGGAACGTAGTGGAGGTCGGAAACCTTACAACCTTTAAAAAGTATTTGGATGAGCACTTGAAACATCATAACATTCCAGGAACCAAAGCAGAAAATGCTGGAAAATCTCAGCAGGTCTGGCAGCTTCTGTAAGGAGAGGAAAGAGCTGACGTTTCGAGTCCAGACAAAGCTTTGACAAAGGGTCACCTGGACTCGAAACGTCAGCTCTTTTCTCTCCTTACAGAAGCTGCCAGACCCGCAGAGATTTTCCAGCATTTTCTCTTTTGGTTTCAAATTCCAGCATCCGCAGTAATTTGCTAATATAACATTCCAGGATATGGGACAAATGCTGGAAAATGGGATTAGTGTGCCATTAGTGGTAATTATCGTCGGGACCGACTTGATGGGCTGTGTGACTATGACTGTTTCTAGATCCTGAGCAGGTGGAAATGTTGCAGTTTATTACTCACATATCCAAATGGAACGGTGAAGGCCATAACCAACCCAGTGATCAATAAAGCCATCATCAGCCCAAACATCAGTCCATGGCAAGAGGTGAAGTCAAACTGCAATCAGAAGCAGAGTTAACAAGAGGAATTTCCCCAGCCAATGGCCAGGAGGCCAAGGGAGGGGACGGTTCAACCCAGGCAGCAGCTCACTGACATTGCTCAATCGCTCCGATAACCCGCTCCCCCTCCCTCACCATTCCCTCTCCCTGTCTCTGACCCCTCCCTGACCCCTCCCCCTCAGTCTCTAACCCCTCCCACTCCCCCTCCCAGTCCCTGACCACTCCCCCTCCCAGTCCCTGACCACACCCCCTCCCAGTCCCTGACCACTCCCCCTCCCAGTCCCTGACCACTCTCCCACCCAGTCCCTGACCACACCCCCTCCCTGTCTCTAACCCCTCCCACTCCCCCTCCCTGTCTCTAACCCCTCCCACTCCCCATTCCTGACCGCTCCCCCTCTCCATCCCTGACCGCTCCCCCTCCCTGTCCCCGAGCACTCTCACCTGCCCCTCCCTGTCTCCTCTCCACCTCCGTCTCTGATCTCTCTCCCCTGCCCCTCCCTCTCTCCCCTGCCCCTCCCTCTCTCCCCTGCCCCTCCCTCTCTCCCCTGCCCCTCCCTCTCTCCCCTGCCCCTCCCTACTCTCCCCTGCCCCCCCCACTCTCCCCTGCCCCCCCCACTCTCCCCTGCCCCCCCCACTCTCCCCTGCCCCCCCCACTCTCCCCTGCCCCCCCCCCACTCTCCCCTGCCCCCCACACTCTCCCCTGCCCCCCCCACTCTCCCCTGCCCCCCCACTCTCCCCTGCCCCTCCCCACTCTCCCCTGCCCCCCCCCCACTCTCCCCTGCCCCGCCCACTCTCCCCTGCCCCGCCCACTCTCCCTTGTTCATCTGTTCTGGTAACACTGGCTCAGGTAGGAATGTCCAACAAGACAGCGGAACAATGAAATATTAAACACATCCTACCCACAATGCAGTGTTTCCTCAGTACTGACCCTCTGACTGTGCGGCACTCCCTCAGTACTGACCCTCTGACAGTGCGGCACTCCCTCAGTACTGACCCTCTGACAGTGCGGCACTCCCTCAGTACTGACCCTCTGACAGTGCGGCACTCCCTCAGTACTGACCCTCTGACAGTGCGGCACTCCCTCAGTACTGACCCTCTGACAGTGCGGCACTCCCTCAGTACTGACCCTCTGACAGTGTAGCACTCAACAGCCACCCAACAGCCCACGGGAAGTGGAGGAACGGATATGTCAGGAGATTCTGGATATGTGCAGAAAAAATAGGGTTGTTGTAGTGGGAGACTTCAATTTCCCTGGTATAGACTGGAAAGTGCTTAGGGCTGGGGGTCTGGACGGGGAGGAATTTGTAAAATGCGTACTGGAAGGTTCTTTGGAACAGTATGTAGATAGCCCAACTAGGGAGGGGGCTATACTGGACCTCATTCTGGGAAATGAGCCCGGTCAGGTCGTCAAAGTTTTGGTAGGGGAACATGTGGCAAATAGTGACCACAACTCTGTTAACTTTAGGATAGTAATGGACAAGGACGAGTGTTGTCCTAAGGGTAGGGTGCTAAATTGGGGGAAGGCTAACTATAGCCGGATTAGGCAGGAATTGGTGGATGTTGATTGGGAGAGGCTGTTTGGGGGTAAGTCCACGTCTGGCATGTGGGAGTTTTTTTAAGGAACTATTGATAAGGCTGCAGGACAGGCATGTGCCTGTAAAAAGGAAGGATAGGAAAGGTAGGATTCGGGAGCCGTGGATAACCAGGGAAATTGAGGATCTGATCAAAAAGAAAAGAGAGGCGTAAGTTAGGTCCAGGCAACTGAAAACAGATGCAGCTCTGGAGGAATACAGAGAGAGTAGGAAAGAACTCAAACGGGGAGTTAGAAGGGCAAAAAGAGGTCATGAAATGTTCTTGGCAGACAGGACTAAGAAGAATCCTAAGGCATTTTATTCATATGTTAGGAACAAAAGAGTTGTCAGGGAACAAGTCAGACCTCTCAGGGACAAAGGAGGGGAATTATGCTTAGAACCCAAAGGAATAGGGGAGATCCTAAATGAAGACTTTGCATCGGTATTCACAAAGGAGAGGGACTTGTTAACCGGGAGTGTCTCAGAGGGAAGTGTTGACCCGTTAGAGAGAATCTCCATTACAAGGGAGGAAGTGTTAGGTTTTTTAGGTAACATTAAAACTGACAAATCCCCAGGCCCTGATGACATCTATCCTAGACTGCTCAGGGAGACAAGAGATGTAATTGCTGGGCCTCTGACGGAAATCTTTGTCTCTTCATTGGACACAGGTGAGGTTCCTGAGGATTGGAGGATAGCGAATGTGGTACCGTTATTTAAGAAGGGTAGCAGGGATAACCCGGGTAATTATAGGCCAGTGAGCTTGACGTCCGTGGTAGGGAAGTTGTTGGAGAGGATTCTTAAAGACAGGATGTATGTGCATTTAGAACGGAACAATCTAATTAGTGACAGACAGCATGGTTTTGTAAGAGGGAGGTTGTGCCTTACAAATTTGGTGGAGTTTTTTGAGGAAGTGACAAAAACGGTTGATGAAGGAAGGGCCGTGGATGTCGTCTATATGGATTTCAGTAAGGCATTTGACAAAGTCCCTCATGGCAGGTTGGTTAAGAAGGTTAAGGCTCATGGGATACAAGGAGAGGTGGCTAGATGGGTAGAAAACTGGCTTGGCCACAGGAGACAGAGGGTAGTGGTCGAAGGGTCTTTTTCTAGCTGGAGGTCTGTGACCAGTGGTATCCCGCAGGGCTCTGTACTGGGACCTCTGCTATTTGTGATATATATAAATGATTTGGAAGAAGGTGTAACTGGTGTTATCAGCAAGTTTGCGGATGGCACAAAGATGATGGACTTGCGGATAGCGATGAGCATTGTCGGACAATACAGCAGGATATAGATAGGCTGGAAAATTGGGCGGAGAAATGGCAGATGGAATTTAATCCAGATAAATGCGAAGTGATGCATTTTGGAAGAACTAATGTAGGGGGGAGTTATACAATAAATAACAGAGCCATCAAGAGTATAGAAACACAGAGGGACCTAGATATGCAAGTCCACAAATCCTTGAAGGTGGCAGCACAGGTGGAGAAGGTGGTGAAGAAGGCCTATGGTATGCTTGCCTTTATAGGATGGGGTATCGAGTATAAAAACTGGAGTCTGATGTTGCAGCTTTATAGAACGCTGGTTAGGCCACATTTGGAGTACTGCGTCCAGTTCTGGTCGCTGCACTACCAGAAGGACGTGGAGGCTTTAGAGAGAGTGCAGAGAAGGTTTACCAGGATGTTGCCTGGTATGGAGGGTCTTAGTTATGAGGAGAGGTTAGGTAAACTGGGCTTGTTCCCCCTGGAAAGATGGAGAATGAGGAGAGACCTAATAGAGGTGTACAAAATTATGAAGGGTATAGATAGGGTGAACAGTGGGAAGCTTTTTCCCAGGTCGGAGGTGACGATCACGAGGGGTCACGGACTCAAGGTGAGAGGGGCGAGGTATAACCCAGACATCAGAGGGACGTTTTTTACACAGAGAGTGGTGGGGGCCTGGAATGCGTTGCCAAGTAGGGTGGTGGAGGCAGACACGCTGGCATCGTTTAAGACTTACCTGGATAGTCACATGAGCAGTCTGGGAATGGAGGGATACAAACGAATGGTCTAGTTGGACCAAGGAGCGGCACAGGCTTGGAGGGCCGAAGGGCCTGTTTCCTGTGCTGTGCTGTTCTTTGTTTTTTGTTCACTCCCTCAGTACTGACCCTCTGACAGTGCGGCACTCCCTCAGTACTGACCATCTGACAGTGCAGCAGTCCCTCAGTATTGACCCTCTGACAGTGCGGCATTCCCTCAGTACTGACCCTCTGACAGTGCGGCATTCCCTCAGTACTGACCCTCTGACAGTGCGGCACTCCCTCAGTACTGACCCTCTGACAGTGCAGCACTCCCTCAGTACTGACCCTCTGACAGTGCGGCACTCCCTCAGTACTGACCATCTGACAGTGCAGCAGTCCCTCAGTATTGACCCTCTGACAGTGCGGCATTCCCTCAGTACTGACCCTCTGACAGTGCGGCACTCCTTCAGTACTGACCCTCTGACAGTGCGGCGCTCTCTCAGCACTGACCCTCTGACAGTGTGGCACTCCCTCAGTACTGACCCTCTGACAGTGCGGCACTCGCTCAGTACTGACCCTCTGACAGTGTGGCACTCCCTCAGTACTGACTCTCTGACAGTTTGGCACTCCCTCAGTACTGACCCTCTGACAGTGCGGCACTCCCTCAGCACTGACCCTCTGACAGTGCGGCACTCCCTCAGTACTGACCCTCTGACAGTGCGGCACTCCCTCAGTACTGACCCTCTGACAGTGCGGCACTCCCTCAGTACTGACCATCTGACAGTGCAGCAATCCCTCAGTATTGACCCTCTGACAGTGCGGCATTCCCTCAGTACTGACCCTCTGACAGTGCGGCACTCCCTCAGTACTGACCCTCTGACAGTGCAGCACTCCCTCAGTACTGACCCTCTGACAGTGCGGCACTCCCTCAGTACTGACCATCTGACAGTGCAGCAGTCCCTCAGTATTGACCCTCTGACAGTGCGGCATTCCCTCAGTACTGACCCTCTGACAGTGCGGCACTCCTTCAGTACTGACCCTCTGACAGTGCGGCGCTCTCTCAGCACTGACCCTCTGACAGTGTGGCACTCCCTCAGTACTGACCCTCCGACAGTGTGGCACTCGCTCAGTACTGACCCTCTGACAGTGTGGCACTCCCTCAGTACTGACTCTCTGACAGTTTGGCACTCCCTCAGTACTGACCCTCTGACAGTGCGGCACTCCCTCAGTAATTATTTTATGATTCTAAGATCCTCCAACTGTGCTGCCCTCAGTTCCTGGATGAGTTGGCCATTGTTGTCATTGGATGACCCCTGGCACGTCCTTCAACATAAGACAACTGTGGCTGGGCAATAAACGCAGCCTGGGCAGCGAGGCTCACAGCCCCAGAATCAGAACGTACCTTTACCTGGAATGAGAAGATGCTGACAGCAAGACAGACCAAGGCAGTGATGCCAATGCAGATCATCACACTCTTTGTGTCATGATAACTAGGAGAAGGAGCAGTAAAGATCATCTGAGATTAAAACTAAACATAGACTGAGTTAAATACCATAGTCACAATCACTCTCCTCCCCAAACCAAATGCAACCCATTAACCAGTCCCTTAAACAGTGGAGAGCTTGAACCTGTCCTTTCCAGGCCTCTCTCTCTGCAAAGCATCCCGACACTCAGCGTTACAGAACACAAGGTTCCTCAGCTACCTCTCTGCACTGGGCTAGCATTGGGAGGCCATTCGAGCCTGTTCCACCATTCACTTCGATCTTGGATCAGCTGCAGTTCCCTAACTGCACTTACACACCTTGTTTCCATAATCCCCCTCTTCTAAAAATTCATCCATTTCATTTTGACGTGTTTAATTGACCCCAATGCAGCAATGATTGCTGCCGGGGGAGAGTGTTTCAGATTTACACCAGCTTTGTGTGAGTCCTGACATCTCTCCTCAACTAATTCTGAGATTGTGTCTGCTTATTCTGGACAATATTTTCACTCTATTTATGTTATTAACTCCTTTAATCATCTCAAGACGTCAATTAGATCACCTTTTAACCTTCTATATCATTGTGTGTGTTGGGGAGGGGTGGGAAATCATTGGTCGGGAACAGAATCATTATCAAGCGAACACATTATAGTCCGTGTGGTCCAGTGTCACACCAGGGGACAGAGACTGCACGATAGTGTGATGGAGGGTCCGAGAGATACACAACAGTGTGATGGAGGGGACTGAGAGATACAAGATCAATTGGGCCAGTGGGCTGACGAATGGCAGATGGAGTTTACTTTAGACAAATGCGAGGTGATGCACTTTGGTCGATCAAACCAGGGCAGGACTTACTCAGTTAATGGTAGGGCATTGGGGCGAGTTACAGAACAAAGAGGTCTAGGGGTACATGTTCATAGCTCCTTGAAAGTGGAGTCACGGGTGGACAGAGTGGCGAAGAAGGCATTTGGCATGCTTGGTTTCATCGGTCAGAACATTGAATACAGGAGTTGGGACTTCTTGTTGAAGTTAGGTTGAAGACATTGGTAAGGCCACACTTGGAATACTGTGTGCAATTCTGGTCACCCTATTATAGAAAGGATATTATTAAACTAGAAAGAGTGCAGAAAAGATTTACTAGGATGCTACTGGGTCTTGATGGATTGAGTTATAAGGAGAGGCTGAATAGACTGGGACTTTTCTGTCTGGAGCGTAGGGTGATCTAATAGAGTTCTATAAAATAATGAGGGGCACAGATCAGCTAAATAGTCAATATATTTTCCCAAAGGTAGGGGAGTCTAAAACTAGAGGGCATAGGTTTAAGGTGAGAGGGGAGAGATACAAAAGTGTCCAGAGGGGCAATTTTTTCACACAGAGGGTGGTGAGTGTCTGGAACAACCTGCCAGAGGTAGTAGTAGAGACGGGTACAATTTTATCTTTTAAAAAGTATTTAGATAGTTACATGGGTACGATGGGTATAGAGGGATATGGGCCAAATGCGGGCAATTGGGATTAGCTTAGGGTTTTTTTTTAAAAAAGGGCAGCATGGACAAGTTGGCCAAAGGGCCTGTTTCCATGCTGTGAACCTCTATGACTCTAAGAGGACAGTAAGGTATTTTTCCATCTTTGGGTCCAAATTGTAGAACTGCACCCAGTAGAGGCCATTGGTCTGTTGAAGCCTTCATACTCATGAGTCTCCTCCCACTTTGGCTCACCTCACCCCGTGAACACGTCCTTCCATTCCGAGCTGGCGCATGGATTTATCCAGCCTACCCCTGCCACCCTCCCCCTGCCAGCCTCCCCTGCCAGCTTCCCACTGCCAGCCTCCCCCTGCCAGCTTCCCACTGCCAGCCTCCCCCTGCCAGCCTCCCCCTGCCAACCTCCCCCTGCCATCCTCCCCCTGCCATCCTCCCCCTGCCAGCTTCCTCCTGCCAGCCTCCTCCTACCATCTTCCCACTGCCATCATTCCCTTTGCCAGCCTACCCCTGCCATCCTCCCCCTGTTGGGCTGAGCAACAGAGACAAGGATTAATTGAGAGAAGTTGTGCTTTAGAATAAATTCTTACGTGGTAAGCATCCCTGCCATGTATGACATGCCCAGAGTCTGAGGAGAGAAGAAAAGGCAGCATCAGACATTCACTCTAATCCAATCACTTTGCCCAACACCAGTGGGGATTTGCCTGAATGAGGAGGGCGATAATGGCCAGTTCCTCAGTCCGGTTTGAATTTGTTCCTGGGATGCAGTGATGACAGAATGGAATTGAATGTTTCGCTGAGGGATTGGGTCGTCCAATGGGGCCTCTTGTAACTCGGAGCAGATGGGACAGCCGGTTCCATCAGTGACCTAGTGTCAAACTACAAATTATCCCCATTGATTCAATTCAGTTCCATTCTTCCTCTTAACTCAGGGACCAGAACCAGAGTTACTAAGGTTAATGTAACATAAGAACATAAGAACATAAGAAATAGGAGCAGGAGTGGGCCATCTAGCCCCTCGAGCCTGCCCCGCCATTCAATAAGATATAGAACATAGAAAGCCACAGCACAAACAGGCCCTTCGGCCCACAAGTTGCGCCGATCATATCCCTACCTCTAGGCCTATCTATAGCCCTCAATCCCATTAAATTCCATGTACTCATCCAGAAGTCTCTTAAAAGACCCCAACGAGTTTGCCTCCACCACCACCGACGTCAGCCGATTCCACTCACCCACCACCCTCTGAGTGAAATCATGGCTGATCTGACGTGGATCAGTACCACTTACCCGCCTGATCCCCATAACCCTTAATTCCCTTACCGATCAGGAATCCATCCATCCGCGCTTTCAACATATTCAGCGAGGTAGCCTCCACCACCTCAGTGGGCAGAGAATTCCAGAGATTCACCACCCTCTGGGAGAAGAAGTTCCTCCTCAACTCTGTCTTAAACCGACCCCCCTTTATTTTGAGGCTGTGTCCTCTAGTTTTAACTTCCTTACTAAGTGGAAAGAATCTCTCCGCCTCCACCCTATCCAGCCCCCGCATTATCTTATAAGTCTCCATAAGATCCCCCCTCATCCTTCTAAACTCCAACGAGTACAAACCCAATCTCCTCAGCCTGTAACATCCTGTAAAATTCCAGTCCCTCGCCCACCCAGTGCAGGCTCTATCTGTTACGAATGGTGAATCAAAAGGATGATGGACATGACTCGAGTCCATTCGGTTTGGATCCAGAGCTTTTCTGTTCAAAACAAAACCAAAGTTTGACTGTACCAACTGGCCAATAGGAGGGATGGGGGAAAGTCCCAGCCACCAGTAAGAGCAGTCTTCCTGCAGCTCAGTGACCAGCTCCCTCCCCGGAGACAAGGCGACTGTGGGTTCAATCCTCCCCCAGAAACTGCAGCCCATTCGCCAGACTGACTTGGCCAGTGGAGGAGTCACCTTGCAGGGGAAATGTTCAGCCAAGGCCCCATCTCTCAGGTGGCTGTAACAGTTCCTATTTGTGGAACAAACTGAGAAGAAAGTGGAAAAGTGGGAGGAAGCAGGAAATTCCGGGAATTCCACAGATATTGTTTATTTCCACACAGACATTTTCAACTCCAATAACTCCAATGTGAGAAGTACGTACAAAAAGTGCCAGCAGGATTAAATTCCAGGGATAGCGCCTCCTGCAGTAAGAAATGGAGAAAACAAGTTAGCATAAAATATATCGAACAGAACATGTAGATAATGATTCCAGAGATTTAGAACATTCTGTTTGGTGTGAGCGTTTCTTTAAAGCTTTGGGTATTGCTGAAAAAAGTCATTTTCTAGTGTTAGTGATGTTACGAGACGGTTATTTCTTTGTGGGTTCGTTGGGTATCTGAGGCTGACTCCAATATCTCAGGCTCTCCAAACCAAACTACTGACAAACCCATTCAGGAAGGATAAAAGGCAACACGTGGCTGCAGGAAGTACTGGCTGGGTAGCAGCTGCGGAGAGAGGTTACTGTTTTGTCTCCATGACCTTTCGTTGGGGAGATTTATCATGAGACGTAACACTTCCCACCTTCCCCTATCCTCAGATACTGCCTTACCTGGTCAATGTTACCAGAATTCACAGATTTGCCTAATACGGAAGCACTCTCTCTCCATTGGGACCCCGCTTGCCTCCCTCACCCCTCCCCGAGAGTTTAAACACAGATTAAGCAGGAGTTTATTAGCCAACCTCCATCCCTCGCCACTACCTGCGTACCAACAGTTTCTGCTGGAGTTTGACCAGCAATGGGAAGATTCATCCAGCCAGACCCTCCCACCCAGGGGAGCCCAGAGTTCAGATGTGTAGAATGGGGCTGGGAAGGGACTGGGAAACAATGGGATGAGGATGGGATGAGGAAATGGGAAAATGAGGATGGCTGATGTGACAATAGGTGACAAGGAGGAAGGTAGAATGGACAGTTAAACAATGTCCAAGGAGAGGCAATGTGTTGGCCGGCAAGAGGCTTTAGTCGAAACTGACCTGACTCCAGAACAGCAGACAAGAATGAGGTAAGTGGTGATGAAAACCGCACTGGGGAGAAAACAAAGCAGACACAATTCAACCTCTGGATAAGGTTCAGGAAACTCCAAATGTTTCAAACCATTTAAAAGAACATCCGCAGAAACTGGCTCTTCACTGACTGAGACCTCCCTGTGTGAAACACGCATGGCAATGAAACCAGAAGAGAAAATGCTGGAAAATCTCAGCAGGTCTGGCAGCATCTGTAAGGAGAGAAAAGAGTTGACGTTTAGCTTTGACAAAGGGTCATCTGGACTTGAAACATCAGCTCTTTTCTCTCCTCACAGATGCTGCCAGACCTGCTGAGATTTTCCAGCATTTTCTCTTTTGGTTTCAGATTCCAGCATCCGCGGTAATTTGCTTTTACGTATGGCAGTGACTCTTGCTGGGATTTGGAGTCTGTGTCCGCGAGTTTCCCCGTGTGTGGGCATGTAGAGCGATAGGCAGCAGGCTCGCTCATTGAGGGGGTGGTGGGGGCAGCCAGTGCAATTTAGACAGCAACTGGCAATGACCTTGTCAACAACATCTACACTCCCAGAATAAATAGCAAGGACATCTCAGCACTTTGCTCTCCACATCCAGAGAAGAGAGAGAGGAAAGTGAGGAGGGGGTGGGGGTGGGGGGGTGGATTTGGGGAACAATTACAGCCCCTACCACTTGAAAAGTGAGGAGACTGCACACACAACAAAGACCTGTTTGGGTCAAATGTTTCTGAACTGGGCGCTCCATTTATGGTTCAGCAACGCTCCAACTTGATCAAGTGGATTGTGTACATAGAACATAGAACAGTACAGCACAGAACAGGCCCTTCGGCCCACGATGTTGTGCCGAGCTTTATCTGAAACCAAGATCAAGCTATCCCACTCCCTATCATCCTGGTGTGCTCCACGTGCCTATCTAATAACCGCTTAAATGTTCCTAAAGTGTCTGACTCCACTATCACTGCAGGCAGTCCATTCCACACCCCAACCACTCTCTGCGTAAAGAACCTACCTCTGATATCCTTCCTGTATCTCCCACCATGAACCCTATAGTTATGCCCCCTTGTAATAGCTCCATCCACCTGAGGAAATAGTCTTTGAACGTTCACTCTATCTATCCCCTTCATCATTTTATAAACCTACGCCAATCTTAATTTAACAACCATCTGAATTCTCAATATTACTTTAGCCGTTGTTCCTTCACAGTGTAAAGTGATGACAGTGAGAACTTTGCACTTACAAAGAGGCATAGTACAGGATGCGATTGTTCCGCACATAGTTTTTGACTGGGTCACTGTGGAGGGAAGCAGATATATACAGAGAGAGTTTATTAATTTGTGATTATATCACCGCTCTGTCATAGACACAAACTGAACACCCTAACAGGCACAATCCAAAGGTGTGGCATCAATATATAAAGAGCAAGCAAAGAATAGGAGGTATTAGAAAACAAAGAATAGCCTGTGTGTGATGGCATGTTTTTAATGAATGCTTTTCATCTGTCTGAATAAAAGAGTGAGCTAAGCAAGCACTAGAGGTGGGGAGAATGAGTGTGAAATATTAGATGCAATTGACACACTGAGGGAGGAGGTATTTAGGGCTTGAATATCTTTGAAAGTGGATAATTCCCCAGGCCTGGATGAAATGTATTCCAGGCTGCTGAGGGAAACAAGGGAAGAAATAGCGCAGTCTCTGAGCATCATGTTCCAATCTTCTCTGGCTTGATGCTGGAGGACTGCTAACTGCGCTGTTATTAAAATGAGCAGGAAAGATAGACTGAGTAATTATAGGTCAGTCATCCTAACCTCAGTGGTGAGAAAATTATATTCTGAGAAACAGTATAAATTGTCATTTCGAGAGGCACGGATTAATCAAGGGACAATCAGTATGGGTTTGTTAAAGGATGGTCGTGTTTGACTAACATGAATTGTCCTGAGGAGGGAACAAGGAGAGTTGATGAGGTTAGTGGATTTTATCAAGGCTTTTGACAAAGTCCCACATGACACACTAATTGGTAGATTAAAAGTTCATGTGATATAAGAGAAAGTGAATCTAATATTGGCAGCCAGGAAGAAGAGGGTTATTCTGCTTGCTGGGCGTTTTTTGTGACTATTTTCAGGGGTTCTGCAGGGCTCAGTACTAACTCTCTGCTTTTATATGGTAATCACAGTAAGAAGTTTAACAACACCAGGTTAAAGTCCAACAGGTTTATTTGGTAGCAAATGACACTAGCTTTCGGAGCGCTGCTCCTTCATCAGGTGGAGTGGAGAATGCTCACAAACAGGGCATACAGAGAAACAAACTCAATTTACAGAATAATGATTGGAATGCAGTCTTAAAGGTACAAACAATGTGAGTAGAGAGAGCATTAAGCAGAGGTTAAAGAGACGTGTATTGTCTCCAGACAGGACAGCCAGTGAGATTCTGCAAGTCCAGGCAAGCTGTGGCTGTCCTGTCTGGAGACAATACACATCTCTTTAATGGATGGTGATAGCTAGCACGAGGGGACACAGCTTTAAATTGAGGGGTGATATAGGACAGATGTCAGGTAGGTTCTTCACTCAGAGAGTAGTAAGGGCGTGGAATGCCCTGCCTGCAGCAGTAGTGGACTCGTCAACATTAAGGGCATTTAAATGGTCATTGGATAAACATATGGATGATATTGGAATAGTGTAGGTTAGGTGGGCTTTAGATTGGTTTCACTGGTCGGCGCAACATCGAGGGCCGAAGGGCCTGTACAGCGCTGTAATGTTCCATGTTCTATATTCTAACCCTTGATTCCCTTACTGATTAAATATCTGTCTATCTCAGCTTTGAACATGTTTAATGACTCAGCCTCTACAGCCCTCTGCGGTAAAGAATTCCACAGATTCACTCCCCTCTGAGAGAAAAAATTCCTCCTCACCTGTTTTAAATGGGTGACCCGTTCCTCTGGTCCCAGACTCTCCCACAAGGGGAAGCAACCTCTCAGCATCTACCCTGACAAGCTTCCTGAGAATCCGATATGTTTCAATAAGGTCGCCATCCAACCACCTTTTCCTTATGAAAAGTCACATTCCTCTGAATATTGAATTTCCAGCTTTGATATCTTTGTAACCTCATGTCTGGAATAGCTTTAAGATCATACCCATTAACCTCATTTTGTGCCATTAATTCATTTATTTTGTGCCTAATACGACGTGTATTTAAGATCTATTAATTTTGACCGTTTACCTTTTTTTCCCTCCTTTAATCCCATTATGACTTTAATCAGGCAATTGAGCTGGGCCTGTTAGAATGTGAACTCCCTGATTAAGGGCCAAATTGATGGGCCAATCAGGGAGCCTCTTACTTTGTACTTAACCAGGCGTGTCAGTTCCTCTGGGACTCCGAGTGTAGACTGCTAACTGAGAGCACTCGGTATGCTGCTGTCAGACTTGTAAATAAAGAGATTTTCGTGAAGGAACTTCTGCCTCCGAGGACTTATTACAGATCCTATTTGCTGCTTTTTTCAAGTTGTACACTCTGTCCCTTCCTGTCACACTCTGGGTATCATTACCTAAATCGCTGTATTGCAATGAAGCCATATCCTTTTACTTGTAAGCCTACATATCGTTAGAATGTAACCAATTGGATCTGTTGTAGTGACAAATGGTCACATGCTGTAAGGGTCAGCTGACTCAGCAAACTATATAACCAATGACAAAATGGTGTGGTGGTCAGCTGACCAGCTGACTCAGTATAAATAAGAAGCTGCTGGGGTTTGTGGCAGCTTGGAATGGCCCAGGGTGAGGCCATAAGTGCTGGAGTAATGATGATTCTTCATTAAACCTTTTTCTTTGATTTATAAGTTGGAGTAAGTTTTGTTTCATTTCATTGCCTACAACTGAAGAGTTCCTTCTGCTGGATCAACGCACATCTCCTCTCCAGAATCATATCACCTCTATTTAGTTTAAAACCCCACATTACTTTGTCAGTGTCTTCCTCCCCAACATCTAGGACAAGGGCAGCAGATACCTGGGAACACCACAACCGCGAGGTCCCCTCCAAGTCACTCACCATCCTGACTTGGAAAGATATCGCCGTTCCTTCACAGTCGCTGGGTCAAAAGTCCTGGAACTCCCTCCCTAACAGCACGGTGGGTGTACCTACACCACATGGACTGCAGCGGGTTCAAGAAGGCAGCTCACCACCACCTTCTCAAAGGGCAACTAGGGCTGGACAGCAACACCCACAGTGAAAAAGTTGGAGTTTGAAAAATAATTTTTGACAGATAGCTCAACAAGGTGGGCATCAGGCATTTAGAGACGCAAAGATTGATTAGAGACAGTCAGCATCACTTTGTGAGTGGAAAACCATGTCTCACAAATTTGATTGAGTTTTTTGAAGGAGTAACCAAGAAGGTAGATGAGGGCAGTGCAGTTGATGTTGTCTACATGAACTTTAGCAAGGCCTTTGACAAGGTACCACATGGTAGGTTGTTGCATAAGGTTAAATCTCACGGGATCCAGGGTGAGGTACCGAAATGGATACAAAATTGGCTTCTTGACAGAAGCCAGAGGGTGGTTGTAGAGAGTTGTTTTTCAAACTGGAGGCCTGTGACCAGTGGTGTGCCTCAGGGATCAGTGCTGGGCCCACTGTTATTTGTCATTTATATTAATGATTTGGATGAGAATATAGGGGGCATGGTTAGAAAGTTTGCAGATGACACCAAGATTGGTGGCATAGTGGACAGTGAAGAAAGTTATCTCCAATTGCAATAGAATCTTGATCAATTGGGCCAATGGGCTGACGAATGGCAGATGGAGTTTAGAAACATAGAAAAACTACAGCACAAAACAGCCCCTTCGGCCCCACAAGTTGTGCCGAACACATCCCTACCTTCCAGGCCTACCTATAACCCTCCATCCTATTGGGTCCCATGTACTCATCCAGGAGTCTCTTAAAAGACCCTATTGAGTTTGCCTCCACCACCACTGACGGCAGCCGATTCCACTCGCCCACCACCCTCTGTGTGAAAAATTTCCCCCGAACATTTCCCCTGTATCCACCCCCCAGCACCTTAAACCTGTGTCCTCTCGTAGCAGCCATTTGCACCCTGGGAAAAAGCCTCTGAGAGTCCACCCGATCTATGCCTCTCAACATCTTATATACCTCTATTAGGTCTCCTCTCATCCTACGTCTCTCCAAGGAGAAAAGACCGAGCTCCCTCAGCCTATCCTCATAAGGCATGCCACTCAATCCAGGCAACATCCTTGTAAATCTCCTCTGCACCCTTTCAATCTTTTCCACATCCTTCCTGTAATGAGGTGACCAGAACTGAGCACAGTACTCCACGTGGGGTCTGACGAGGGTCTTATATAGCTGCATCATTATCCCCGGACTCCTATACTCAATCCCTCGATGATTTAGACAAATGCGAGGTGATGCATTTTGGTCGATCGAACCAGGGCAGGACTTACTCAGTTAATGGTAGGGCGTTGGAGAGAGTTACAGAACAAAGAGATCTAGGAGTACATGTTCATAGCTCCTTGAAAGTGGAGTCACAGGTGGACAGAGTGGTGAAGAAGGCATTCGGCATGCTTGGTTTCATCGGTCAGAACATTGAATACAAGAGTTGGAATGTCTTGTTGAAGTTAGGTTGAAGACATTGGTAAGGCCACACTTGGAATACTGTGTACAGTTCTGGTCACCCTATCATAGAAAGGATATTATTAAACTAGAAAGAGTGCAGAAAAGATTTACTGGGATGCTACCGGGACTTGATGGTTTGAATTATAAGGAGAGACTGGATAGACTAGGACTTGTTTCTCTGGAGCGTAGGAGGCTGAGGGGTGATCTTATAGAGGTCTATAAAATAATGAGGGGCATAGATCAGCTAGATAGTCAATATCTTTTCCCAAAGGTAGGGGAGTTGAAAACTAGAGGGCATAGGTTTAAGGTGAGAGGGGAGAGATTCAGAAGTGTCCAGAGGGGCAATTTTTTCACACAGAGGGTGGTGAGTGTCTGGAACAAGCTGTCAGAGGTAGTAGTAAAGGCGGGTACAATTTTGTCTTTCAAAAAGCATTTAGACAGTTACATGGGTAAGATGGGTATACAGGGATATGGGCCAAATGCGGGCAAGTGGGATTATCTTAGGGATTTTAAAAAAAAGGGCAGCATGGACAAGTTGGGCCGAAGGGCCTGTTTCCATGCTGTAAACCTCTGTGACTCTATCACAGGTGATCAGATCTATTCAATAGCAAGTCAATGGATTAACTCTGCCCCTCGTCCATCTCTCCCTCTGCAGAGTCCTGATTCCGATAATAGTCGCATCTCCCACCACAGCCTCAGCGGAGTTGGGCCAACCTAACACAATCTTAGAAATATAGAAACATGGAAAATAGGAGGAGTAGCCACTTGGCCCTTTTATCCTCTCTGCCATTCAGTATGATCATGGCTGATTCTCTATCTCAACAACATTCTCACCTTCTCTCCGTACCCCTTTACACCTTTAGACTCTGTGGGCGCAATCTTCGGGTCCTGTCCAATCCAAGGCTGGAAATTCCCATCCGGGATCCGTGAGATTGTCCGTCCCGCCTGCAACAATTCCTACGATGAGCAGGACTGGAAAATTTACCCGTAGAAATCTATTTCCTTCTGAAATATATTCAGTGACTTAGCTTCCACAGCTTTCTGTGGGAGAGAATTCCACAGGTTCACCAGCCTCTGAGTGAAGACATTTCTCCATCTGCCATTCCTCCATCTAAATAACCTGGCCCACATTCTGAGACTGTGACCCTTTGCTCGAGACCCCTCCTGCCAGAGGAAACAACATCCTTGTATCTAGTCTGTCTGGCCCTGTCAGAATTTTATATGTTTTAATGAGATCCCCTCTTATTCTTCTAAATTTCAATGAATACAGGCCCAGTCAACTCAATCTCTCCTTGTATGACAATTCTGCCATCCCAGGAATCAGTCTGTTGACTCTTGGCTGCACTCCCTCTGTGGCAAGTATGTCCTTTCGCAGATAGACTGCATGCAATATTTCAGATGTGTTCTCACCAAAGGATGGAGCCTGAAACCCTGTTCTCTCTGTTAGTTTATGCTGGGAAACTCATTGAGAGGAGGTGATGGCCTAGTTGTATTACCAGCAGATGGTGGAATTTGAATTCAATAAAAAATATCTGGAATTAAGAATCTACTGATGACCATGAAACCATTGTCGATTGTTGGAAAAACCCATCTGGTTCACTAATGTCCTTCAGGGAAGGAAATCTGCCGTCCTTACCTGATTTGTTCTACATGTGACTCCAGAGCCACAGCAACATGGTTGACTCTCAACTGCTGTTGGGCAACAGGGGATGGGCAATAAATACTGGCCAGCCAGCAACGGCCGTGTCCCATTAATGAATTTTTTTTTAATTCAGCCGATTGGGGAAAGAGAAGGGAAAGAAGCCAGCACTGAGTGAGTTAAGCATCAGCCCAGTTATTAGAACATAATGAAGATACTAACCAGAACATAAAGACTGCCACGAGACCAAAGGTCACCATTAGCTGTGCCATCAAGATGGCATAAACCTGGTGGGAGTACAAGAGTTCACAAAGATTAGTCTGGGTTCATGACACCATTAAGTAAAACATTACCTTTCAACTTCAGCAGAGACAAGGATGCACTGCTGAGAGGCAGACCGATGGTCAGTGAGGAGAGGAGTGTTGGTGAGGGAGGAAATGGGGAAGAAAGGCACCACACTGAACAAGTGAGAAAGAGTGGGCAGTGGCCAGTGCCAGGGTGGGTATGCCAAGGATCGGGGTTGAGGCCAATAGTCAAGATGGGGTCATAAAGGGGTAATGGCTGGGGTTTGGGCTGGGGGGGACGGAGGGGGGGAGAGGGCAAGGTTCAAGGGTGGAGATGCACGGACTGGGGTGGGGGGGTAAGGACACAGGTGGAGGGGGATGGGTGTGTGATAAGCAGCATCACTTTTTCTGACCTTCGGTTGCACAGATTTGAATGGGACACAAATGTACCTTCTGGATAAACATGTGCCGTATCTTCTGGTTGTTCCAGGAATCCGTGGCAAATGCATCAATGCTCCCAGTGCTGCTGGGATTAGCATTGGGGCTGTATATGGAAGGTCCATACCCACTGCTGAACCCAGTACCTACATAGCAAAGCAAAAGGCAAACACTAAAACCTAATTAGATTCTAACCTGTAACTCACTCCTTTGTATTCAATCATTCACAATCTCATTACAAGTACAGTGCAGGTTAGATACACATAAAGCTCTCTTAGTACAGTATAGAACTGGGGTACTGTACTGGTGGGGACAGGTCTGTCGCTGTATAACACTGGGGTACAGTACTGGTGGGGACGGGTCTGTCACTGTGTAACACTGGGGTACAGTACTGGTGGGGATGGGTCTGTCACTGTATAACACAGCGGTACAGTACTGGTGGGGACAGGTCTGTTGCTGTATAACACTGGGGTACAGTACTGGTGGGGACAGGTCTGTTGCTGTATAACACTGGGGTACAGTACTGGTGGGGACAGGTCTGTTGCTGTATAACACTGGGGTACAGTACTGGTGGGGACAGGTCTGTTGCTGTATAACACTGGGGTACAGTATTGATGGAGACAGGGTCTGTCGCTGTATAACACTGGGGTACAGTACTGGTGGGGACGGGTCTGTTGCTGTATAACACTGGGGTACAGTACTGGTAGGGACGGGTCTGTCACTGTATAACACTGGGGTACAGTACTGGTGGGGACAGGTCTGTTGCTGTATAACACTGGGGTACAGTACTGGTGGGGACGGGTCTGTTGCTGTATAACACTGGGGTACAGTACTGGTAGGGACGGGTCTGTCACTGTATAACACTGGGGTACAGTACTGGTGGGGACAGGTCTGTTGCTGTATAACACTGGGGTACAGTATTGATGGAGACAGGGTCTGTCGCTGTATAACACTGGGGTACAGTACTGGTGGGGACGGGTCTGTCACTGTATAACACTGGGGAACAGTACTGGTGGGGACGGGTCTGTCACTGTATAACACTGGGGTACAGTACTGGTGGGGACAGGTCTGTTGCTGTATAACACTGGGGTACAGTACTGGTGGGGACAGGTCTGTTGCTGTATAACACTGGGGTACAGTACTGGTGGGGACAGGTCTGTTGCTGTATAACACTGGGGTACAGTACTGGTGGGGACAGGTCTGTTGCTGTATAACACTGGGGTACAGTATTGATGGAGACAGGGTCTGTCGCTGTATAACACTGGGGTATAGTACTGGTGGGGACAGGTCTGTTGCTGTATAACACTGGGGTACAGTACTGGTGGGGACGGGTCTGTTGCTGTATAACACTGGGGTACAGTACTGGTAGGGACGGGTCTGTCACTGTATAACACTGGGGTACAGTACTGGTGGGGACAGGTCTGTTGCTGTATAACACTGGGGTACAGTATTGATGGAGACAGGGTCTGTCGCTGTATAACACTGGGGTACAGTACTGGTGGGGACGGGTCTGTCACTGTGTAACACTGGGGTACAGTACTGGTGGGGATGGGTCTGTCACTGTATAACACAGCGGTACAGTACTGGTGGGGACAGGTCTGTTGCTGTATAACACTGGGGTACAGTACTGGTGGGGACAGGTCTGTTGCTGTATAACACTGTGGTACAGTACTGGTGGGGACAGGTCTGTTGCTGTATAACACTGGGGTACAGTATTGATGGAGACAGGGTCTGTCGCTGTATAACACTGGGGTACAGTACTGGTGGGGACGGGTCTGTTGCTGTATAACACTGGGGTACAGTACTGGTGGGGACGGGTCTGTCACTGTATAACACTGGGGTACAATACTGGTGGGGACGGGTCTGTCACTGTATAACACTGGGGTACAGTACTGATAGGGACGGGTCTGTCACTGTGTAACAGTGGGGTACAGTACTGGTGGGGACGGGTCTGTCACTGTATAACACTGGGGTACAGTACTGGTAGGGACGGGTCTGTCACTGTATAACACTGGGGTACAGTACTGGTGGGGACGGGTCTGTCACTGTATAACACTGGGGTACAATACTGGTGGGGACGGGTCTGTCACTGTGTAACACTGGGGTACAATACTGGTGGGGACGGGTCTGTCACTGTATAACACTGGGGTACAATACTGGTGGGGACGGGTCTGTCACTGTATAACACTGGGGTACAGTACTGGTAGGGACGGGTCTGTCACTGTGTAACAGTGGGGTACAGTACTGGTGGGGACGGGTCTGTCACTGTATAACACTGGGGTACAGTACTGGTAGGGACGGGTCTGTCACTGTATAACACTGGGGTACAGTACTGGTGGGGACGGGTCTGTCACTGTATAACACTGGGGTACAATACTGGTGGGGACGGGTCTGTCACTGTGTAACACTGGGGTACAATACTGATGGGGATGGGTCTGTCACTGTGTAACACTGGGGTACAGTACTGGTGGGGACGGGTCTGTCACTGTATAACACTGGGGTACAGTACTGGTAGGGACGGGTCTGTCACTGTGTAACAGTGGGGTACAGTACTGGTGGGGACGGGTCTGTCACTGTATAACACTGGGGTACAGTACTGGTAGGGACGGGTCTGTCACTGTATATCACTGGGGTACAGTACTGGTGGGGACGGGTCTGTCATTGTATAACACTGGGGTACAATACTGGTGGGGACGGGTCTGTCACTGTGTAACACTGGGGTACAATACTGGTGGGGACGGGTCTGTCACTGTGTAACACTGGGGTACAGTACTGGTGGGGACAGGTCTGTCACTGTATGGTGGTGGATGTTGGTTCAATTGTTAGGTTTAAGTCTGAGAGAGGGGTATGATATAGGCCTAGGGCAGGTACATGGAGTTGGCCACGGATCAGCCATGATCTTACTGAATGGCAGAGTGTGGCTGATTGGTCTTCTCCTGTTCCTATCCTATGATATCTGCTCAGGGCTCGAGAGGAGCTTTGTCAGATGAGGAGGTTCCAGCTGTCATGGCCCACGTTGACACCAATGACATAAACAGGACGAGGGAAATGGTTCTGTTGAGGGAGAATGAACATCTGGAGGCTAAATTGAAAAATTTCAAAGGTTATATTCTCTGGATTCTTACCTGAACCATGAGTAAATTGGTGTAAGGTAGATAATTTTAGACAGTTAAATGTTTGGCTCAAAGATGGTGTGACCAAAATGGCTACTGATTCCTGGGGTACTATGTCGGGAAAGTGGGAGCTATGCTGCTGGGATGATCTTCAGTTGAACCATTCTGGGATGAGTGTTCTGGCAAGTCATATACCTCGCATGATAGACAGGACTTTAAACTAAATTAGTGGTGAGGGAGAGAAGGAATTGTGCGAGAGGCGATATGGTAAATGTGACGATACTGTACTTTAAAAAATGTATTTATGTCTCTTGTGCAGGATTTGTTTTAGCAGTCAGTTCTATTATTGCAGCCACTTTGTCTGTACCTGGCAGCCCATGTTACTGCAGCAACATAATTGATCTTAATTGCTAGAATGTTTGTTTTAATCAGGGTTAATTCAGGGTTGTTATTTTATTGGAGTTTTTCAGAGTGGTGCTTGTAGAATCATAGAATCCCTACAGTACAGTGCAGAAGGAGGCCATCCGGCCGAGTCTGCACCGGCCACAATCCCACCCAGGCCCTATCCCCATAACTCCATGTATTTACCCTGCTAATGCCCTGACGCTAGGGGGCAATTTAGCATGGCCAATCCACCTAACCTGCACATCTTTGGGCTGTGGGAGGAAACCGGAGCACCTGAGGAAACCCACACAGACATGGAGAGAACGTGCAAACTCCACACAATCACCCGAGGCCGGAATTCAACCTGGCTCCCTGGCGCTGTGATGCAGCAGTGCTAACCACTAAACCACCGTGTCACTTGATTAGGTTGATTGACATGTAAGGTCATGTGACTGGGCAGGGCTGGGCTCACAGAGAGATACCCAGCTGAGTTGTTATATGGGAACTCTCGAGAGAAGAAATAACTCTCTGTCTGTCTCTTTCTCTCTCTGGAGATTAGAGACTGGGATCTGCCAGAAAATAGGAGTTCTGCGCTTGAAGATAGGTCTTTCTCTGGAAACTGCTGGATGGGAGTCAGGTGTCTTTCTGTATCTGTCCAAAGGGATTAAAAGGCTGGAAATCTGGCATCCATGTGAGTTATGACGAAAGATGTATGTATTCGGGGATATTACTTAAATTGGAAACATAGCGATAGCTAGCTACTAAGAATTATACCTTGTCATGTTTAAGTATTTTAATTGGTAAAAGTTATGCTAATTCTCTGTTATATTCTGTGTTGTTAAAGATAGTTTTGATAAAAGCTTCCTAGTGGATCAATAGAATCACACCTGGAGTGAAACACCTTATGCTTACACCAATACCAGGCTAATTTCATAATATACCGTGGAGATTCTGATCTAGTCCCTAACCTAAATCAAAGAGAAACAACAAGTTAATAAAGTAATGATTTGGATAACTATAACCAGAGTGGGACAGAGAATAGTAACTTACCAGTGCACCAGCAGATAAGGCCAGAGATTGCAAAAATAATAAAAAGACAAGAGTTAAATGCTCTGTGTCTGAATGCAGACAGCATTCGTAACAAAATGGATGAATGTATGGAATTCACTACTACAGAATGAAGCCAAAAAGTTGTATGATTTCAAGGAGAAATTAGGTATAGCTCTTGGGGCTAAAGGGGGAATCAGGCTATTGAATTCGATGATCAGCCATGACCAAAATGAATGGTGGAGCAGGTTCGAAGGGCTGAATGGCCTCCTCCTGCTTCTATTTTCAATGTTTCTGTGATACAATCATCAGTCAATTCAGATTCAATTAAGGCCGGAATTTTACCGGCACGCCCGCCCTGATTCCGGGGCGGGTGAGGCTCGGAGAACGGCATTCTCTGTTGCCCACGGATGGAATCGTACGAACCTTGGGTGGACGTGCTGGTAAAATTCCACCCATGTCTCCCATAGTAATATTCACACTACGGAGTAAAAACGTTGGTACTTCTGGAGATGATTCTGACAAATCATTGAGGTGACAATTGGTCAGCAGTGAGTGGCACAGGTTCGATTCCCGGCTTGGGTGACTGTCTGTGTGGAGTTTGAGCATTCTCCCCGTGTCTGCGTGGGTTTCCTCCGGGTGCTCCAGTTTCCTCCCACAGTCCAAAGATGTGTGGGTTAGATTGATTGGCCATGCTAAATTGCCCCTTAGTGTCCCAAGATATGTAGGTTCGGGGGATTAACTGGGTAAATACGTGGGGTTACTGGAATTGGGTCTGTGTAAGATGCTCTTTTGGAAAGTTGGTGCAGACTCAATGGGCCGAATGGCCTGCTTCTGCATTGTAGGAATTTTATGATTCCATGCGGTTTGCACACACAGATTTACTGGGAGGCGATGGCCTAGTGGTATTATCGCTAGACTAAAAATATCTGGAATTAAGACTCTAATGACCATGAATTTATGGTTGATTGTCGGAAAAACCCATCTGGTTCACTAATGTCCTTTAGTGAAGGAAATCTGTCCTTACCTGGTCTGGCCTACATGTGACTCCAGAACCACAGCAAAGTGGTTGACTCTCAACTGCCCTCTGAAATGGCCCAGCAAGCCACTCAGTTGTATCAATTGCTACAAAGTATCAATAAAGAAATGAAATTGAACCTGTTGATCCTGCAAAGTCCTCCTTACTAACATCTGAGGGCTCGTGCCAAAATTGGTAGAGCTGTCTCACAGACAAGTCAAGCAACAGCCTTTTTTTGATTCATTCGTGGGACATGGGCGTCGCTGGCTGGCCAGGATTTATTGCCCATCCCTAGTTGCCCTTGAGAAGGTGGCGGTGAGCTGCCTTTTTGAATCGCTGCAGTCCAATGCCGTCAGGGAGGGAATTTCAGGATCTTGACCCAGTGATTGTGAAGGAACGGTGATATATTTCCGAGTCAGGGTGGGTGAGTGGCTTGGAGGGGAACTTGCAGGTGGTGATGATCCCATGTATCTACTGCCCTTGTCCTTCTAGATGGAAGTGGTCATGAGTTTGGAAGGTGCTGTCTAATGATCTTTGGTGAATTACTGCAGTGTATCTTGTAGATAGTACACACTGCCACTACTGAGTGTCGGTGATGGAGGGATTGAATGTTTGTAGATGTGATGCCAATCAAGGGGCTGCTTTGTACTGGATGGTGTCAAGCTTCTTGAGTGTTGTTGGAGCTGCACCCATCCAGGCAAGCGGAGACATAGTCATTCTCATGGAATCATACCTGACAGATAATGTTCCAGACACCACCATCACCATTCCTGGATGGTGATAGTGAGTGTCCTGCCAGTGGGACAGGACATAGCGTCCTAAAGTCATAGAAGTTTATAGCATGGAAACAGTGATAAGGAGAGGCTGAATAGACTGGGACTTTTTTCTCTGGAGCGTAGGAGGCTGAGGGGTGATCTTATAGAGGTCTATAAAATAATGAGGGGCAGAGATCAGCTAGATAGTCAATATCTTTTCCCAAAGGCAGGGGAGTTTAAAACTAGAGGACATAGGTTTAAGGTGAGAGGGGAGAGATACAAAAGTGTCCAGAGGGGCAATTTTTCACACAGAGGGTAGTCAGTGTCTGGAACAAGCTGCCAGAGGTAGTAGTAGAGGCGGGTACAATTTTGTCTTTTAAAAAGCATTTAGACAGTTACATGGGCAAGATGGGTATAGAGGGATATGGGCCAAATGCGAGCAATTGGGACCAGCTTAGGGGTAAAAACTGGGCCGAAGGCATGTAAACCTCCATGACTCTATGTCCTGTCCCACCGGCAGGACAGCTTCAGCAGAGGTGGCGGGCGGCACAGTTTTATACAGTTGGGAGGAAGTTGCCCTGGGAGTCCTTAACATCGACTCCAGACCCCTTGAAGTCTCATGGCTTCAGGTTAAACATGGGGAAGGAAACCTCTTACTGGTTACTTTGTACCGTCCTCCTTCGGCTGATGAATCCCTAATGACATTGTGGGTCAACCCACAGCACATGGACTGTAGCGATTCAAGAAGGCAGCTCACCACCACCTTCTAAAAGGCAACTAGGGATGGGCAATAAATGCTGGCCAGCCAACGACGCCCATGTCCCACGAATGAATAAAAAAAATTTACTGAAGGAGCTCTTGCCTGTAGAGTACAAACTGAAACTTACAACAGCAGCCTATGCAACACCCTAATGACATCACCATCAAATCTTAATGCATCATGCAACCCTTTAAATATATAACAGTAATTGTACTCTTTGAAAAATCTAACATGGAGGAACAGAGTCACAGGGCCGCTAATTTGTTTTGGCAACAGGAAAAAAATCTATTTAACCTGGGAAATTGATTCTAATAAAATATTCCTTTACTTCTCCTTTAGCTTAACAATTACAAAGCAGTTTTAAGATTAACACGGATGATGAAGACAATTTGAAGCCACAATGGTCTCATTAAAATACAAAGTTAGGCTGACACAGTGGCACAGTGGTTAGCACTGCTGACTTGCAGCACCAGGGACCTGGGTTCGATTCTCAGCTTGGGTCGCTGTCTGTGTGGAGTCTGCACGTTCTCCCCATGTCTGCGTGGGTTTCCTCCAGGTGCTCCGGTTTCCTCTCTCAGTCTGGAAGACGTGCTGGTTAGGGTGCATTGGCCACGCTAAATTCTCCCTCAGTGTACCCGAACAGGCGTCGGAGTGTGGCGACTAAGGGATTTTCACAGTAACTTCATTGCAGTGGTAATGTAAGCCTACTTGTGACTAACAAATAAACTTTAACTTGAGTGTTTCTGGATTTGCCTTAGGAAACCCCCCAGATGACTGTCCTCCCAAAACACTCTTCAAAATCTTTTCTCATAGCTATACATTCACTTAACCATCCACATTCCAGAATCAAGTTCTCATCTTCCAAATGACCTATTTGACCAGAGCTTCTGCTCCACTTTTAGTAATAAGTCAGTGCCAGGATTTTGAATTCACCCTTTCAGGTTTCCACTATTACACCAATTCTGTTATCCAATCAATACTTTGAAAATTATTTGTAGATAATAGTAAGATTTTTCAAACCTAAGAATTACTTTTGGAAACTTTTTCTTGAATCCTGATCAATTGATGTCTTCTCTGCTTTGTCTGGTGTCCCTGAACAGAATCCTGCTCTATTTCCCAGTTTCTTCTCTGTTCCCTTTAACTCCAGACCTTCCTGGAAACTCTTCTTCATTTCCCTAGCTTCTTAGACTATAAGACATAGGAGCAGAATTAGGCCACTCGGCCCATCGAGTCTACTCCGCCATTCAATCATGGCTGATATTTTTCTCATCCCCGTTCTCCTGCCTTTTCCCCATAACCCCTGATCCCCTTATTAATCAAGAACCTATCTATCTCGGTCTTAAAGACACTCAATGACCTGGCCTCCACAGCGTTCTGCGGCAAAGAGTTCCACAGATTCACCACTCTCTGGCTGAAGAAATTCCTCCTCATCTCTGTTTTAAAGGATCGTCCCTTTAGTCTGAGGTTGTGCCCTCTGATCTAGTTTTTCCTACTAGTGGAAACATCCTCTCCACGTCCACTCTATCCAGGCCTCGCAATGTCCTGTAAGTTTCAATAAGATCCCCTTCTTAACTAGTTTCTCTTTCGAACTTAGGCACTGGCTGTCTGAACCTTTATACCATTGTAGGGTTTTTCTTCCAGCACAGCTAAAAGAGCTGGTTCCTCATTAGCTTCCCCTGGCAGAGCTTAGGGAGAGTTGTTCACTGCTTCATGGCTTGTCTCTAACTACTTGCTTTTTTCTAAAACTAAAGAACAAAGAAAGCTTCTGCTCCCCTTACAGAGCCCTTCGAGTTGCTAAGCAACTATCTATCTTTCTTCACGCCGTAGCTTTCTAACCACATTAGATTCTCAGCTGGAACTGACACTAACCCCCACACAAACAAACACTCTTATTCAGCATGAAATCTAATTACAACTCCCTTTCAGGCAGAGAGACATTACAGTAAATCTAGAACTCCCCCCCAAAAAAACTGTTGAGGCTGGGATTGAACTGAAAATTTCAAAACTGAGAGAGACATTTGTTGGGTTAGATCAAGACTCAAGGGACTGAAGGGTCTGCTCTTATATTCCTTAGTATAGAATAGATTTTGCAAATCATAGACTGAAATGCCGATACTTACTGGGGTTGGGCTGGACAAAGGCCCAGTTGGGATGTACGGGCAGAGTTGGAGGCGGAGGCATAGGCTGCTGGCCTGGATAAAGCTGCTGGCCTGGATAAGGCTGCTGGCCTGGATAAGGTTGCTGGCCTGGATAAGGTTGCTGGCCTGGATAAGGTTGCTGGCCTGGATAAGGTTGTTGGATAGGATAAGAATGCTGCGTTGGATAAGGCTGCTGTCTGGTGTAAGACTGTTGGCTCGAGAATAGCTGGTCCTTGCTCGCCATCACCTCAGCGTAGCTTGGTGGTGCTGCAGGAATTGCCATGATACAGCCGCAGTTCTCTGTTAAACAGGATCTGGGATAGGATGCTAGGAGAGAAGAGAACACAGTTAGCAGCTTACATAGGTACACTTGCTCAAATCTTCAAGGAACGGAGAAGAATGTGTTTCTAGAGACCTTGGTGCTTTTTATTCATTCGTGGGACATGGGTGCCTCTGGCTGGCCAGCATTTATTACTGCCCATCCCTAGTGGCCCTTGAGAAAGTGGTGATGAGCTGCCGGTGATGGAGGGAATGGATATTTGTGGATGTGGTGCCAATCAAGCGGGGCTGCTTTGTCCTGGATGGTGTCGAGCTTCTTGAGTGTTGTTGGAGCTGCACCCATCCAGGCAAGTGGAGAGTGTTCCATCACACTCCTGACTTGTGCCTTTTAGATGGTGGGTAGGCTTTGGGGAGTCAGGAGGTGAGTTATTCGCCGCAGTATTCCCAGCCTCTGACCTGCTCTTGTAGCCACTGTGTTTATGTGGTGAGTCTAGTAGAGGTTCTGGTCAATGGTAACCCCAAGGATGTTGACAGTGGGGGAATTCAGTGATGGTAACACCATTGAATGTCAAGGGTAGTTACAGTGTCTCTTTATTGGTGATGGTCATTGCCTGGCATTTTTGTGGCACGAATGTTACTTGCCACTTGTCAGCCCAAGCCTGGATATTGTTGAGATCTTGATGCATTTGAACATGGACTGTTTCAGTATCTGAGTCGTCGCGAGCAGTGCTGAACATTGCACAATCGGCAAACATCCCCACTTTTGACTTATGATGGAGGGAGGGTCATTGATGAAGCAGGTGAAGATTGTTGGGCCTAGGACACTACCCTGAGGGACTTCTGCAGAAATGTCCTCGAGCGGTTATGACTGACCCTCCCCAATCACAACCATTTTCCTATGTACCAGGTATGACTCCAACCAGTGGAGGGTTTGCCACCGATACCCATTGATTCCAGTTTTCTTCCACCTTTACAAACTGTTATCTTCTGTGTGGAGTTGTGAGACATGGGCAATGAATATTTTGCATCTATTTTCACTAAAGAGAGGAACAAAACAGATACTGTAGTGAAGTGGAAATGTGAAATATTGGATGAAATAAACAGTGAAGGTAAATGTTTAGCTTCTTTGCAAGTGGATAAACCCCCAGGCTCAGATGAAATGTATTCCAGGCAGCTAAGTGAAGTAAGGGAAGAAATAGCAGAGGCTCTGACCATCATTTTCCAACCCTCTCTAACTATAAGCTTGGTGATAAATGACTGGAGGACAGCTAACATTGTGCTGTTATTTGAAAAGGAAAGGATGGACCAAGTAATTAAAGGTCAGTCAACTTAACCTCAGTGGTGAGAAAATTACTGGAAAATATTCCAAGACAGAGTATAAATTATCATTTAGAGATGCACGGATTGATCAAGGGCAGTCAGTATGAAATTGTTAAGGGAAGGTCGTGAATGACTAATTTGATTGAAATGTTTGAGGAAATAATGAGGGTTGATCAGGGTAACATGTTTGGCGTAGTCTACATGAATTTTAACAAGACTGTTGATAAGATCACACATGGTATCTGTAAATTAAAATCTCATGGATCTAAGGAACAGTGGCACATTAGATCCAAAAGTGGTTCAGTGACAGGTAGAATGAATAAAGTATTGCATTTATGAAGTGTTTTCATGACCAATGGCTGTCTCAAAGATTTTTGAGCTATTAAGTACTTTTAAATTGTAGTCATGGTAACACATTGCAGCTGATTTTGTGCAATGTAATGTAAACCTGATCCTCCGGTTTGAACTGCCTCTCTTTGGGATGGTAATCACGTCTATCGTTTTGCTTCTCTTGTCTCTTGCTCACTTTCGCTCTGAGATCTCTGGATGAAGCAGATCCAGATGGGACTTCAGCCTTCTACCCAACAATAATTCTGCTGGAGAGGCCAGTTGTGGATTGTGGAGTGATATACTGGAATGAAAATCTGGAGAGCTTTGTACTCACAGTATCAGCTGCCATTCTCTTCAACCCCTCCTTCAGAGTTTGAACAGCTCACTCCACCAAACCAGTCGAAGCCGGATGAAACGGCGCAGTATGTTCACGGCGTATAACATCCTTCTGCATGAACTCTTGAAAAAAAACTCACTTAGTGCTGTTATCTGAGACAAGCAAATCTGATAGACCATGAGTTGCAAAAATTGTGACGTAGCTTCTCAGTTGTCACAGGAGCTAAGCTGTCGCAGTAGCTGGAATATCATTCATGATGTGTGTTTTCAAACATTTCAAATGTGGATCTACGACAACTAAAGACATGTGGTTCATGAAAGGACCCACAAAGTCCACATGCAGTCAGGACCATGGTCAATCAGACCATTCCTAAGGATAAAGTGATGCTGGTGGCATGATCTTCTGGTTTATCTGACAAGCGGAACAGGATTTCACCGCGTTCTCCAAGTCCAGACCCACATTAGGCCACTATACTTAGGACCTGGCTAGATTTTTCATTCTAGATCCATGACTTGTGAATGACCAGGGGGTCATTCTTGACCCTCACTGAATGCATCCATCCTTCACACTTAACTCATCCCTACACTTCACATGAAGTTTCAACATATCTTCTATGGTATTTGGCCATCCTTGCCTCAGGAATTTAACTTATGGCAGAATAGGTTTCTGTCCATCCACTGCTTAATCTGCACTTGGATTGGGGGAGAGCGGATTTTAGTAAAATAAGACATGATCTGGCCAAGATAGATTGGGAATGGCTATTAATGGGAAAATCTACAGAAGAGTGGGGGGCATTCAATGTGCCAGTTTCCCCAGTAAGAAAATAGTCTCAGGAGGACACAATACCTTGGATGGCAAATCCGGTAAAGGGAGACAACTCAACATGTCCATATTTGCATTGTCTTTCCCTGCTCTGTACACGATATTGTGCTGATAAGCTGACAATGTAAGTGCCCAGTCCTGCATATTAGTAGGATGGTGAAAAAGGCATATGGGACACTTGCCTTTATCAATAGAGACAAAAGCAGGGAAGTCATGATGGATTTGTATAGAACTTTGGTGAGGCCACAGCTGGAGCACTGTGTGCAGTTCTGGTTGCTACATTATAGGAAGGATGTGATTGCACTGGAGGGGGTGCAGAGGAGATTCACCAGGATGCTGCCTGGGATGGAGCATTTAAGTTATGAGGAGAGGTTGGATAGGCTTGGGTTGTTTTTGTTGGAGCAGGGAAGACTGAGGGGCCGACCTGATCGAGGTGTACAAGATTATGAGGGATATGGACAGAGTGGATAAGGAGCAGCTGTTCCCCTTAGTTGAAGAGTCAGTCACGAGGGGACATAGGTTCAAGGTGAGGGGCAGGAGGTTTAGGGGGGATGTGAGGGTGGTGATGATCTGGAATGTGCTGGCAGGGAGGCTGGTAGAGACGGGATGCCTCACATATTTTAACAAGTACCTGGATCAACATTTGGCACATCAGAACATTCAGGGCTATGGGCCAAGTGCTGGAAGATGGGATTAGGTGGGAGATCAGATGTTTCTAATGTGTCGGTGCAGACTCGATGGGCTGAAGGGCCTCGTCTGTGCTGTTTGATTCTATGATTATCACTGCAAAAACGATAGCTAGACCTTCTTTGTGAATATTCCTTTGCAGCGTCCTAGATGCAAAACCAATGGGTTTTTCAGACCCGTCCTCCATTAGATGAGAAAATACTGCCCCCATACTGTAGGGCAAGGTATTGCGAGGATAAGTTTCCTGTCTTGATCAAAATGCACTAACAGATGAGCTGACTGCAGCAGCATCTTAGAAAGCTTCTGCGCAGACTCCCACTTCCATTTGGTTTCTTTGAGCAGAAATAAATTCAGTGGAGCTAACACTCTTGACAGGTCTGATTAGGTGCATTGACCCGAACAGGTGCTGGAGTGTGGCGATTAGGGGAATTTCACAGTAACTTCATTGCAGTGTTAATGTAAGCCTTACTTGTGACTAATAACTAGAAACTTCCCATAATAGTTCACCAAGCACAAAAATGACCTGAGCTCTGACACATTCCTGAGCACCAGCCTTTCCTTAATCACTCCAACTTTCCCGTCCACAGGAGATAAGCCTTGTGCAGTGACTCTATAGCCTCGATATGCCACACACAGTGTGCCTGGAAAATGCACTTTGTCCTTTTCAGACGCAGTCCCGCCTCTGAAAACCTTTTTCAAACTCGATCCAGATTGCTGAGGTGCTGCTCCTCAGTTTCCCCTGCCATTAAGATGTCATCCAAGTTGATTGCAACCCGAGGAATGTCTTGAAACAGGTTGTCCGTCATCCTTTGAAAGGTCGCCGGACTGGAGGACACACCAAAAAAAAAAATTGTACTTCAACAACCCTTCATGCATATTGATGGTCACATACTGCTTTGAATCTTCCTCGAGCAGGAGTTGTTGATGGGCCTGGCTCATGCCCAGTTTTGAAAACATCTTGCCTCCCACAAGAGTTGAAAACATCGGTTTGTTAGGAGCTGCAGCTGGATGCACCTCCTGCACGTGTCGTTAAGCATCTAACTTGGAAACCTGGTTCATGATGTGCTTGTAGTCGCCACTTATAGGCACCGTACCATTATTTTTAAGGACAGGACCAATTGGAGTTGCCCAATGAGAAAACTGATTGCCATACTTTGCAGCCATTCCAACTCCTCCTCCACTTTCTTTCTCATGGCATAGGTCGAGGAGTAGCCGAACGATCTACGTACGAACTTTACAATGGCACCACGCAATGTACCCAGTTCACCCTTGAACGCGTCTGGCTACTTCTGGACAACATCCTTGGCCACATGCTTGGTCTTACCCCAGTTCAATGGAACGTCCTTCCTCAGAAAAGGAAACCAAAACTGCACACAATATTCCAGGTGTGGCCTCACCAAGGCCCTGTATGATTGCAGCAAAATATCCCTGCTCCTGTACTCGAATCCCCTTGCTATGAAGGCCAACATACCACTTGCCTTTTTCACTGTTGCTGCAGCTGCATACTTACCTTCAGTGACTGATGTATGAGGACACCCAGGTCTTGTTGCACATGCCTCTCTCTCTCAATTTATAGCCATTCAGATAATAATCTGCCTTCCAGTTTTTGCTACCAAAGTGGATAATCTCACATTTATCCACATTATACTGGATCTGCCATGCATTCACCCACTCACTCAGCCTGTCCAAATCACACTGAAGCATCTCTGCATCCGCCTCACAGCTCACCCCCAATCAGCTTTGTGTCATCTGCAAATCTGGAGATATTACATTTAGTTCCCTCATCTAAATCATTAATATATATTGTGAATAGCTGGGCTTCCAGCACCGATCCCTGAGGTACCCCACTAGCATGGTGGCACAGTAGCCAGCACTGCTGCCTCACAGCTCCAGGGACCTGGGCTCAATCCCAGCCTTGGTGACTGTCTGTATGGAGTTTGCACATTCTCCCTGTGTCTGTGTGGGTTTCCTCTGGGTGCTCCGGTTTCCTCCCACAGTCCAAAGATGTGAAAATTAGGTGGATTGGCCGTGCTAAATTGACCCTCAGTGTCCAAAGATGTGTAGGTTACATGGGATTAGCTGTGGTAAATGTGTGGGGTTACAGGGATAGGGCGGGGAAGAGGGCCTGGTTAAATTACTCTGTCAGAGTCAGTGCAGACTTGATGGGCCAAATGGCCTCTTCTGCACCAAAGGGATTCTATGATTTTTATGAGTCACTGACTGCCATTTGGGAAAAGACTCTTTGTTTCCTATCGGTCAACCAGTTTTCTATCCATCCCAATACACTACCCCCAATCCCATGCACTTTAATTCTACACACTAATCTCTTATGTGGCATCTTGTTCACAAGTTTCAATGAGATCACCTCTCTATCTTTGGAACTCTAGAGAATACAGGCCCAGTTTCCACAATCTCTCTTCATAAGACAAGCCCTCCATCCCAGTGATTAATCTGGTGAACCTCCCTCTTGTGGTAAGTACAGACGCCTGGGAAGGTTTCTTTTTTTTAAAAAGTTACTTACCTTAGAGGATCGACCTCATTGTTCCATTGGAGCAAAGCAGAGAGGGAGCGATTGGTGTCAGGAGTGCTGAGGGTAAGATAGATTGATTTTTTTAAACTTTCTTTTTAGTGGAGTCTTTTGTTTTTCAAGAGACTGCACAGGCGCCTGACGTCAGCCAGGAGCGCGCGGAAGGTTTAAAAAGCAGGCCGCTCTATCCAGCGGGCAGCGGAGTGAGCGGGTGGCGGAGTGAGAGGGAGCAGAGTGGGACGGCTTTGGCTCAAACAGGCTTTGGCGTGAACAGGCAGAGACGAGGGTAGGTTCCGGCAAGTTTAGTTTTTCTGTTTCTTCAGAGTAGAAAGAATGCCAGGCAGGATGTTGGAATGCTTCTCTTGCAGGATGTGGGAAGTCAGGGACAACGACACCTGCAGGAGGTGCATCCAGCTGCAGCTCCTAACAAACCGCGTTAGGGAACTGGAGCAGGAGCTGGATGACCTCCAGATCATTCGGGAGAATGAGGAGTTTATAGATAGTAGCTTCAGAGAGGCAGTTACGCCAAAGGCACAGAGCACAGGTAACTGGGTTACCGTCAAGCAAGGGAAAGGGATACTGTTGTGGGGGATGCCTTACCTGGAGCAAGCTGCGGCAGCCGGATCTCTGGCACTGAGTCTGGTTCTGCAGCGCAGAAGGGAGGGTGGAAGAAGAGGAGAGCGGTAGTGATAGGGGACTCGATAGTCAGAGGTACAGACAGGAGGTTCTGTGGTCGTGACAGAGACTCCCGGATGGTTTGTTGCCTCCCGGGTGCCAGGGTCAGGGCTGTCTCTGACCGCGTGCACAGCATTCTGAAGTGGGAGGGTGATCAGCCAAATGTCATGGTACACATCGGTACCAATGACGTAGGAAGGAAGAGTGAGGAGGTCCTGAGGAGTGAGTATAGAGAGCTTGGTAGGAAGTTAAAAAGCAGGACCCCGAGGGTAGTAATCTCAGGATTGCTACCTGTGTCACGTGCCAGTGAGGGTAAGAGTAGGATGCTCGGGCGGATGAACATGTGGCTGAGGAACTGGTGTAGGGGGCAGGGTTTCAGATTTCTAGATCATTGGGACCTCTTCTGGGGCAGGTGGGATCTGTACAAGAGAGACGGGTTACACCTGAACTACAAGGGGACCAATATACTTGCAGGGAGGTTTGCTAGTGTTATTGGGGAGGGTTTAAACTAGATTTGCAGGGGGATGGGAACCAGAGTGCCAGAGCAGATAGTGGAGCGGGGGTGAAAATAAATGATGTTAATAGTTCATGCAAAATCACAAATAGAAGGGCTGTGTGTGGTGGTAATAATCTTCTGAGGTGTGTCTATTTCAATGCCAGGAGTATTGTGGGGAAGGCAGACGAGCTGAGGGCGTGGATTGACACATGGAATTATGACATTATAGCCATTAGTGAAACTTGGCTACAGGAGGGGCAGGACTGGCAGCTCAATGTTCCAGGGTTCCGATGTTTCAGACATGATAGAGGCAGAGGGATGAAGGGTGGGGGGGTGGCATTGCTCGTCAGGGAAAATGTTACAGCAGTGCTCAGGCAGGACAGATCAGAGGGCTTGTCTACCGAGGCCATATGGGTGGAGCTGAGAAACAGGACAGGTATGACCACATTAATGGGGGTATATTATGGACCACCCAATAGTCAGCGAGAATTGGAGGAGCAAATCTGCAGAGAGATAGCAGACAACTGCAGGAAACATAAAGTTGTGATAGTAGGGGATTTTAATTTTCCACATATAGATTGGGACTCCCATACTGTTAAAGGTCTAGACGGGTTAGAGTTTGTAAATCAATATATAGAGGTGCCAACTAGACAGGATGCAATATTAGATCTCCTATTAGGAAACGAGTTAGGACAAGTGACGGAAGTGTGTGTAGGGGAACACTTTGGTTCCAGTGATCAAAATGCCATTAGTTTCAACTTGATCATGGATAAAGATAGATCTGGTCCTCGGGTTGAGGTTCTAAACTGGAAAAAGGCCAAATTTGAAGAAATGAGAAAGGATCTAAAAAGCGTGGATTGGGACAGGCTGTTCTCTGGTAAGGATGTGATTGGTAAGTGGGAGGCCTTCAAAGGAGAAATTTTGAGAGTGCAGAGTTTGTATGTTCCTGTCAGGATTAAAGGCAAAGTGAATAAGAAAAAGGAACCTTGGTTCTCGAGGGATATTGGAACTCTGATAAAGAAGAAGAGAGAGATGTATGACATGTATAGGCAACAGGGAGCAAATAAGATGCTTGAGGAGTATAAAAAGTGCAAGAAACTACTTAAGAAAGAAATCAGGAGGGCTAAAAGGAGACATGAGGTTGCTTTGGCAGACAAGGTGAAAGATAATCCTAAGAGCTTCTACAGGTATATTAAGAGCAAAAGGATAGTAAGGGATAAAATTGGTCCTCTTGAAGATCAGAGTGGTCGGCTATGTATGGAACCAAAAGAAATGGGGGAGATATTAAACGGGTTTTTTGCATCCGTATTTACTAAGGAAACTGGTCCGGAGTCTATGGAAATAAGGCAAACAAGCAGGGAGGTCATGGAACCTTTACAGATTAAAGGGGAGGAGGTGCTTGCTGTCTTGAGGCAAATCAGAGTAGATAAATCCCCAGGACCGGACAGGGTATTCCCTCGGACCTTGAAGGAGACTAGTGTTGAAATTGTAGGGGCCCTGGCAGATATATTTAAAATGTCGGTATGCATGGGTGAGGTGCCGGATGATTGGAGGATAGCTCATGTTGTTCCGTTGTTTAAAAAAGGCTCAACAAGTAATGCGGGAAATTATAGGCTGGTAAGTTTGACGTCCGTAATAGGTAAATTATTGGAAGGAGTACTAAGAGATAGGATCTACAAATATTTGGATAGACAGGGACTTATTAGGGAGCGTCAACATGGCTTTGTGCGTGGTAGGTCATGTTTAACCAATCTATTAGAGTTTTTCGAGGAGGTTACCAGGAAAGTGGATGAAGGGAAGGCAGTGGATGTTGTCTACATGGATTTCAGTAAGGCCTTTGACAAGGTCCTGCATGGGAGGTTAGTTAGGAAGGTTCAGTCGCCAGGTATACATGGAGAGGTAGTAAATTGGATTAGACATTGGCTCAATGGAAGAAGCCAGAGAGTGGTAGTGGAGGATTGATTGTCTGAGTGGAGGCCTGTGACTAGTGGTGTGCCACAGGGATCAGTGCTGGGTCCATTGTTGTTTGTCATCTATATCAATGATCTGGATGATAATGTGGTAAATTGGATCAGCAAATTTGCTGATGATACAAAGATTGGAGGTGTAGTGGACAGTGAGGAAGGTTTTCAAAGCTTGCAGAGGGATTTGGACCAGCTAGAAAAATGGCAGATGGAGTTTAACGAAGACAAGTGTGAGGTATTGCACTTTGGAAGGACAAACCAAGGTAGAACATACAAGGTAAATGGTAGGACACTGAAGAGTGCAGTAGAACAGAGGGATCTGGGAATACAGATACATAATTCCCTAAAAGTGGCGTCACATGTCGATAGGGTCGTAAAGAGTGCTTTTGGTACATTGGCCTTTATAAATAAAAGTATTG
Organism: Mustelus asterias; assembly: GCF_964213995.1. Taxonomy (NCBI): domain Eukaryota; kingdom Metazoa; phylum Chordata; class Chondrichthyes; order Carcharhiniformes; family Triakidae; genus Mustelus; species Mustelus asterias. The sequence goes on from NC_135807.1 coordinate 2,418,595, forward strand.
AGTATAAGAGTTGGAATGTTATGGTGAGGTTGTATAAGACATTGGTGAGGCCGAATTTAGAATATTGTGTGCAGTTTTGGTCACCTAATTACAGGAAGGATATTAATAAGGTTGAAAGAGTGCAGAGAAGGTTTACAAGGATGTTGCCGGGACTTGAGAAACTGAGTTACAGAGAAAGGTTGAATAGGTTAAGACTTTATTCCCTGGAGCGTAGAAGAATGAGGGGAGATTTGATAGAGGTGTATAAAATTATGATGGGTATAGATAGAGTGAATGCAAGCAGGCTTTTTCCACTGAGGCTAGGGGAGAAAAAAACTAGAGGACATGGGTTAAGGGTGAAGGGGGAAAAGTTTAAAGGGAATCAGTCTCGATCCCCTCATTTAAAGTTTAAAGGGAATATTAGAGGGGGCTTCTTCACACAGAGAGTGGTGGGAGTGTGGAATGAGCTGCCGGATAAAGTGGTGAATGCGGGCTCACTTTTAACATTTAAGAAAAACTTGGACAGGTACATGGATGAGAGGGGTGTGGAGGGATATGGTCCAGGTGCAAGTCAGTGGAACTAGGCAGAAAAATGGTTCGGCACAGCCAAGAAGGGCCAAAAGGCCTGTTTCTGTGCTGTAATGTTCTATGGTTCTATGGTTCTATCCTTTCTTAGGTAAGGGGACCAGAACTATACACCATACTCCAGGTGTGTGACCACCAAGGCTCTACGCAAATGCAGCAAAACATCTTCATTCAAATCCCCGGCGATGAAGGGTAAACCATTTTCCTTTCTAAATTGCTTGCTGCACCTGCACGTTAACGTTTAGTGACTCATGAACAAGAAGACCATCAACATATCCGTCAAAGACAGTTGTGCGATGCTGGTCTGAGGAATCGGATGACCCCTTATGGGTCTGCTTAGAGTCAATAGACTGGTCAGTATTTAAAAACTCTGCGACTAGCCTGAACGAATACGCTATTACACTAACTGACTTCATTAGTTTGTGTGTAGAAAACTGTGTGCCAAAGAAGCAAATCTGCGTGTTTCCCAACCGGAAACCATTGATGAACAGGGATATCCACTGCTTGCTGAAGTCCAGGTCTGAGGCGTTCAAGTCAGGCGACCCTGACCTAGACAAGAAATCCAGATATGATCTAAGGAGATCCATCAAAGATGCCAAAAGACAGTACCAGACCAAGTTAGAGTCCCAGACTAGCCACATGGACTCCTGCCGACTACGGCAGGGTCTGCAAGACATAACAAGCTACAAGTTGAAGGCATGTAAAATCACTGGCTCCAATGCACCCCTCCATGATGAACTCAGTGCATTATGCCTGTTTTGAGCAAGAGATCAGCGAGAGCACTCCCTCCATCCCAGGAGTTTTGGATGAACCTGTATCCGATGTCACCATAGCTGACGTCAGAGCAGCTTTCTCAAAAGTCAACCCACAAAAAGCGACTGGCCCGGATGGGGTACCCGGACGAGCACTCAGATCCTGCCCGGATCAGCTGGCGGGGGTATTCACAGGCATCGTCAACCTCTCTTTCCATCAATCTGAGGTCCCATCTTGCTTCAAAAAGATGACCATCATCCCAGTACCAAAGAAAAGCCAGGCATCATGCCTTAATGATAATGGTCCGGTGGCTCTGACATCCATCATTATGAAGTGCTACGAAAGGTTAGTCATGGCACAAATCAGTTCCAGCCTCCTCGACTGCCTGGATCCACTATAGTTTGCCTACCATCGCAACAGGTCCACAGCAGACGTCATCTCCACTCAACCCTGGAATGCCTAGATTACAAAGACACTTATGTCAGACTCCTATTCCTATTTTTTTTTCCCAAGATAGCGCCAGAGTGAGGTGACTTCTTGCAAGTATGCCCAGCATATCTTCTAATTCTATCTTTTACTCTCCTTCTCCATGAACAGTATGTTTGTCTGTATAGTGCGCAAGAAACAATACTTTTCACTGTATGTTAATACGTGACAATAATAAATCAAATCAAATATTTATAGACTACAGCTCAGCCTTTAACAACATTATTCCTACAAAACCCATCTCCAAACGTTGTGGCCTGGGGCTCGGCTCCTCCCTCTGCAACTGGATCCAAGACTTTCTATCCCACAGACCACAATCAGTAAGGATAGGCAACAACACCTCCTCCACGATCGTCCTCAACACTGGTGCTCTGCAAGGCTGTGTTCTCAGCCCCCGACTATACTCCTTATACACCTATGACTGTGTGGCCAAATTCCACTCCAACTCGATTTTCAAGATTGCTGATGACACCACCTATGTGGGTTGGATCTCAAGCAATGATGAGACACAGTACAGGAAAGTGATAAGAGAATTTGGTGACAATAATCTCTCCCTCAATGTCAACAAAACAAAGGAGATAATCATCGACTTCAGGAAGTGTAAAGGAGAAAATGCCCCTGTCTACATCAATGGGGACGAAGTAGAAATGGTCAAGAGCTCTTTTTAAGGTGTCCAGAAGGAGGTGTCTAGTTAAGAAAGCCAATTTCTCGGAAGACTTCGCAAATTTGGCAAGTCTGCGACAACTCCCACCAACTTCTACAATGCACCATAGAACCATTCTGGTTGTATCACAGCTTGGTATGACTCCTGCTCTGTCCAAGACTGCAAGAAACTACAAAGGGTCGTGAACAAAGCTCAGTCCATCATGCAAACCAGCCTCCCATCCATTGACTCTGTCTACATTTCCCGCTGCCTCGGCAAAGCAGCCAGCATAATTAAGGACCCCACGCAGCCCGGACATTCTCTCTTCCACCTTCTTCCATCGGGAAAAAGATAAAGTCTGAGGACATGTGCCAACCGACTCAAGAACAGCTTCTTCCCTGCTGCCGTCAGAACTTTGAATGGACCGACCTCGCATCAAGTTGATCTTTCTCTACATCCCAGCTCCCACATACCACTCAACTGATGAAGGCGCAATGCTCCAAACCAAATAAACCTGGGTGGGGTGGGGGAGGGGGGAGGGCGGAGGGGGATTGGGGTGGGGGAGGGCGGGGTGGGAGGGGGGGGTGGGGGAGGGGGGGGGAAGGGTAGGGGGGAGGGGGAAGGCGGGGTGGGGGATCAGTCACCTCCCCCTCTTACCGTTAACCCCAAGTGTGCTGTCAACCCCTCCCCCACTCCTCTTACCCCCGGGCTCGGCCGTTAGAGCACGTGACCAAGACACGTGCCCGTTCCCCTGGCGACACCGCGGTGCCCGCTGGGAGCTGTAGTTCACGGGGCGGGGAGGTGCGGTGACGTCATGGGTCGCGCGCATGAAAGGCGCCGGGTGACATCAGCGCTTGGCTGTCCACCGCAGCTCCCAGAGTGCTCCTGGACTCGCCCCGGATCAGCGCCTCCTGTCACTCAGCTCAAGGCGGGTTTGATCATATCCAATTATTTCAGAGAATCACCGGTCACAATCACTTTCAGTTCAAAATATAGAATAATCATTGCAGTATTTGATCGGGAAATGTGATAAAAGTTATGTAGACTTTAGTGGAGATATGCCAGTGGATTCTGGGAATTGCAGTTCGCGAGCGTTTAACCGTTGGCTCTGACAGTTAGAATGAACTACAAATCCCAGCATGCTGAGGGAGAGAGTCAGGGCGCTGCGGGAGGGCGGGGTCGCACGGGGAGGGCGGGGCCAGGAGGCGGGGCGCTGGGCACTCTGGGGGTTGTAGTCCTATCACTGCGGTTCACCCAGTCAATGGGTGGCGGAGGCCGCGCCAGAGAACTACAATTCCCAGAGTGCGGCGCGCGACGCGCTGGCAGTGCGGAGGCAGAAGCCGGTCAGGCACGCGGCTTTTCCAGTTGCTTCTGTGAGAGCGGCACCGGCACGGACGGAAATCTCTGCCGTCTTTTTCAGGTGAGGGGCCGCCAGGCCTGTCCGGCACCGGCCTTGGTGGTTAATTAAACACGGTGTTGAAATTCGGCTCCGGACGGAGGCTGGGCCAGGCCAGCCAGCCGGCCGGCCGGCGAAGCCCAGAGCCCGGCTAGGCCCCAGCACAAGCCTGGGCCTCCCGGTGAAGGGGAAATGGCAGCCTGGCTCACTCTCGTCCTGTCCAGAAACAGAGTTTAAGGCCGGGTTTCGGGTCTTTGTTATCTCTGGGAGGTGGATGGAGTTAAAATACAATTCACCCGGGTTGGAACAGGCTGGAGGGGCTGAATGGCCCTTTCCTGTGACACGGACAGTACATTACTGGGGGAGTTGTTTGCTTTTTATTCATTCCCTATTTAGGTGTTATATTTCCTGCCCATCCCTAATTGCCCTTGAGAAGATGGTTGCCTTATTGAATCGCTACAGTCCCTGAGGTGTAGGTACACCCACAGTGCTGTTAGGGAGGGGGCTCCAGGAGTTTGACCCAATGACAACAAAGAAATGGCGATATATTTCCAAGTCAGGATGGTGAGTGATTTGGAAGGGAACTTGCAAGTGGTAGTGTTCCCAGGTATCTGCTGCCTTTGTCCTTCTGGATCAGGGGTCACCAGGCTTTTCAGTATGAGGGCCACATTGTATATTTTACACATTTTTGGGGACCAAAGAAAAAAAATAGTTTTATAAATGAACTGGCGATGATTAAGCCCGTGAGATCGAATGAAATTCACTGTTGAAACAACAGGTTTCGGAACGCAAGACATATCCACATATTTTCCGCACAATGCTTGTTGATGGATAATGCAATGCGGAAACATGGGCTTTGAGAATCCACCAACCTCACAAGCTTTTGTGATTTGTCCAACCAAACCTTTCTTCACCCCAGACATGTTCTTTCCTCCATCAATTGTCACGTATTGCAGTTTATTCCACTCCAGGTTATATTCTAACACAGTTTTTTGCAATTCTTTGAAGATGTCTTTTCCAGTTACTGTGCTGTGGATGCTATGCATTGATGCTAATTCTTGTCACATTAAATTCACTGTCGACACCACGGATGAATACTAGGAGTTGTGATGTGTCACACACATCAGTCGATTCATCAAGTGCGAGAGAATACAACTGAAAATTTCTTGCTTTGTCTGCAATTTGATGAAATATATTGCTTCCTATATCCTCAATTCTACGAGCAACAGTATTTGGCACAAGACTGATGATTTTGAACAGATTTGCTTTTTCTGGGCATAACTCTTCCACAGCTTCCATTATACACTCTTTGATGAGATCTCCATCGGTGAATGGCTTTCCTCTTTTAGCCAACACATAAGCTAGTTTGTAACTGGCCCTGGTTAAAGCTTCATTTTCAGTAATCTTCTGTGTAAAAAAAGCTTGTTGGGAAATCAACCTGCGTTGCATTGATTCAAATGTTTCCGAACGCTGTGTTCCTGTGAATTGGGAAAAACCTGGTTCATGTTTGGTCTCATAGTGCCGATGTACATTGTACTCCTTCAAAACTGCAACAGTTTTGTTGCATATGACACACGAGGCTTTATCACCTGCCTGTACAAAGAAGTACTTTACACCCCATTCTTCATTAAACAGGCGGCACTCACTGTCCACTTTTCTTTTCGTTTTTCCTTCTATAACTGAATTGGTCTGAATTGTCGCCATCATTGTCATTGTTCTCGCTCATTTCAGACAGATGGAGCTTACGGATTGGATAAAGCAGCTGTCACTCAGTCAATGCAGAGCGGCAACTGGATAACAGATGTCTCAATTGCTGATTCGTTTAATGAACTGTCAGTCACAGGACGGCAGCTCTGATTGGTCAATAGGCCGGTAAAGAGGGTGGGGATTCCCATGGGCCCATCAGACACCGCGCGGAGCGACAGCAAATGTCCGGCCTGTGGCTTCCGTCCCCGCGTCCGGATCCTGAGTCAGTGGCGGGGTTCCGGATGCGGGAGTGTTTTCGGCAGTGGGAATCCCGTCCCGCCCCACTGGATGCGGGCCAGATGTTAGCCCACTGTGGGCCGGATGTGGCCCGCGGGCTGTAGTTTAGAGACCCCTGTTCTGGATGATAGTGGTTAGGGGTTTGGAAGGTGCTGCCTAAGCAAACTTGCTGAGTTGCTGCAGTGCATCTTGCAGATGGTGTACATGGGGGCTGCCACTGTGTTCGTGATTGAGGGAGTGAATATTTGTGGATGGGATACCAATTAAGCAGGCTACATTGCCCTGGATGGTGTTGAGCTTTTTGAGTGGTGTTGAAGTTGCACTCATCCAGGCAAGTGGAAAGTATTCCATCACACTCGACTTGCAAACATCCTGGCCTCTGAGCTGCTCTTGTAGCCAAAGTATTCATTTGGCTAGCTTCTCTTCAACCCCCGCCGGCCCGTGCATATTGGGGAATTCAACAATTAAATGTCAAGAGCAATGGCTATGTTCCATCTTCTATTGGAGATGGTCATGGCCTGGTATTTGTGTACTGCAAATGTTACTCGCCACTTATCAACTCAAACATGGGTATTGACCAGATCTTGCTGCATTTGGACATGTCGCGAATGGTGCTGAACACTGCAATCATCAGCAAACATTCTCACTTCTGACCTGATGATAGAGGAAAGGTCATGGATGAAGCTGGTTGGGCCTGGAACTCTTGCAGTGATGTACTGGAACTGAGGTGATTGACGTCCAACAGCCACAGCCATCTTCCTTTGTGCTTGGTACGACTCCAACCAGTGACTAGTTTTTCCCTCTTCCCATCAACTTCAGTTTTGCTTGTGCTCCTTGATGCTGCGTTCAGTGAAGTGCTGTGTTGATGTCAAGCACTGTCACTCTACTGTCTGGAATTCGGCTCTGTGCCCATGTTTGGTAAGAAGTCTCACAACACCAGGTTAAAGTCCAACAGGTTTATTTGGTAGTAAAAGCCACTAACTTTCGGAGCGCTGCCCCTTCGTCAGGTGAGTGGGAGTTCCCATGTTTGAACCAGGGCTGTAAAGAGTTCAGGAGCTGAGTGACTGTTAAGATTGATGACGCTGGTGATAATTTAATTAAGGTGTGCGATTGTAAATCATAGCCATTTTAAAGTCATCCTCAGTCCTTATTGTTAGTGCGTTCACTAAGCAAGGGACATAAGAAAGGCAGTTATAATGAACCTTTCAAAATCACTGGTTTGGCATTAACTGAAGTATTCTGTCTGTTTCTGGGGGCCACACATTAGGCCTTGGCAATGGTCCAGAGAAGGTTTAAGAGGTTGGTATCAAGAATGCAAGACTTATTTATGTAGCACAGTGGTTAGCACTGCTGCTTCACAGCGCTAGGGACCCGGGTTCGATTCCCGGCTTGGGTCACTGTCTGTGTGGAGTTTGCACGTTCTCCCCGTGTCTGTGTGGGTTTCCTCCAGGTTCCTCCTACATTCTGAAAGATGTGCTGGTTAGGGTGCATTGACCCGAGCAGGTGCCAGACTGTGGCAACTAGGGGAATTTCACAGTAACTTCATTGCAGTGTTAATGTAAGCCTTACTTGTGACTAATAAACTGTACTTTATTTATGTGGAGATATTTTTCAAAGAGATGAATGAAATGAAAATGACTATTTGAAGGTGGTTAATTTGCATTACCATGTGGAACGTGGAGTGGAGCTTTAATGTGATAGTTCTTTGAAAGAGACTCATGGACTTAATCACCTCCATAAATGGTCGCAAAGCACTCTGGGATATCCTGTGGTGACCTGTCCTTTACATATTCAAGTTATTTATTTTTCTCGTGTTCTGCAGCCACCTTTAATCGATGGAAACATTTTAAAATGATTTATAACTGTCACTTATGCTGATGCAACTTGATTGAGTTTTTTGAAGAAGTGGCAAAGATAATTGAGGGAAGTTCTGTGGATGTGTAATTTATATGGACTTTAGTAAGGTGTTTGACTAGGTCCATCATGGCAGACTGGTACAAAAACTAAAATCATATGGGATTCGGGGTGGGCTGGCTGGATGGATACAGAACTGGCTTTGTTATAGAAGACAAAGTAAATGGCAGAGCCCTTAGGAACATTAACATAGAGGAATCTGGGTGTGCAGATTCCCTGAAAGGGGCAACACAGGTGGCCAAGGTGATTAAGAAAGCATACAGCATGCTTGCCTTCATCAGCCGGGGCATTGAATACAAGAGTTGGGAAATCATGTTACAGCTATATAAAACCTTGGTTAGGCCGCATTTGGAGTACTGCGTGCAGTTCTGGTCAATACACTTACCAGAAGGATGTGGAAGCTTTGGAGAGAGTGCTAAGAAGGTTCACCAGGATGTTGCCTAGTTTCAAGGTTGGTGGCTATGAGGAGAGATTGAATAAATTTTCACTAAAAAGATGGAGGCTGAGGGGAGACCCGATAAACGTCTTCAAAATTGAGAGGCAGAGACAGGATGGATAGTCAGCGACTTTTTCCCAGGGTGGAAGTGTCAATTGCAAGGGAGCACAGGTTCAAGGTGAGAGGGGGAACGTTTAAGGGAGATGTGGGAGACTTTTTTCAGAGTGGTGGGTGCCTGGAACGCTCTACCAGAAGAAGGAGTGGAAGCAGGCACATTAGCAACATTTAAGAGGCATCTGGATGGGTCCATGAATAGGGAGGGAATAGAGGGATAGTGCCCGAGTAAGGACAGAAGACTTTATTTTAGTTTAGTTAGGGCATCATGACCGGCACAGGCTTGGAGGGCCGAAGTGCCTGCTGCTGTTCTGTTCTGTTCTTTGTTTGCTCTCGTGCACCGTGTAAATGATGCCTGTCTTGTGCACCAGAAATGTCGATGTAGGAATTACACCAGGAAAAGTTGATTGGCAGAAATTTCCAGTGTAAGATTTTTGAACATGTAAGCTATCCAGTTGAGAGCATTTGTGCGTAATAGTTTATAGTAACATTAGACATTCTAATCTGAAGACATGTTTGAGGATGGAAGACTTTGCGACTTTGAACAAAGAACAGTACAGCATAGGAACAGGCCCTTCAGCCCACCGAGTGGGCTAAGATGTGTGGAGAACTGGCTTGGTCACAGAAGACAGAGGGTGGTAGTGGAAGGGTCTTTTTCCGGCTGGAGGCCTGTGATTTTGACTAGTGGTGTTCCGCAGGGCTCTGTATTGGGACCTCTGCTGTTTGTGATTTATATAAACGATCTGGAAGAAGGTTTAACTGGGGTGATCAGTAAGTTTGCGGACGACACAAAATTGGCAGGACTTACAGATAGTGAGGAGCATTGTCAGAGGCTACAGAAGGATATAGATAGGCTGGAAATTTAGGCAAAGAAATAGCAGATGGAGTTCAATCCAGATAAATGCGAAGTGATGCATTTTGGTAGAAATAATGTAGGGAGGAGCTATACGATAAATGGCAGAACCATAAAGGTTGTAGATACGCAGAGGGACCTGGGTGTGCAAGTCCACAGATCCTTGAAGGTGACGTCACAGGTGGAGAAGGTGGTGAAGAAGGCATGCCTTTATAGGGCGGGGCATAGAGTATAAAAGTTGGGGTCTGATGTTGCAGATGTATAGAACGTTGGTTTGGCCGCATTTGGAATACTGTGTCCAGTTCTGGTCGCCACACTACCAGAAGGATGTGGAGGCTTTGGAGAGAGTACAGAGGAGGTTTACCAGGATGTTGCCTGGTATGGAGGGGCTTAGTTCTGAGGAGAGATTGGGTAAACTGGGGTTGTTCTCCCTGGAAAGACGGAGGATGAGGGGAGACTTAATAGAGGTGTATAAAATTATGAAAGGCATAGATGAGGTGAACGGTAGGAAGCTTTTCCCCAGGTCGGTGGTGACGTTCATGAGGGGTCATAGGTTCAAGGTGAAGGGGAGGAGGTTTAACACAGATATCAGAAGGACATATTTTACACAGAGGGTGGTGGGGGCCTGAAATGCGCTGCCAGGCAAGGTGGTGGAGGCGGACACACTGGGAACGTTTAAGACTTATCTAGATAGCCATATGAACGGAGTGGGAATGGAGGGATACAAAAGAATGATCTAATTTGGACCAGGGAGTGGCACGGGCTTGGAGGGCCGAAGGGCCTGTTCCTGTGCTGTATTGTTCTTTGTTCTTTGAGTCTGCGCCAACACAGATGCCTCTCTCTAATCTAATATTTTCATGCCGTAACATGGTCCATATCCCTCTATTCGCTGCCTATCCATGTATCTATCCAGATGCCTCTTGAACGTTGTTATAGAATCTGCTTCCACCACCTCCTCCGACAGCGCATTCCAGGCATTCACCACCCTGTGTGTGAAAAACTTGCCCCTTACATCTCTTTCGAACTTTCCCCCCCTCACTCTCAACCGATGCCCCCGAGTAATTGATTCTTCGACCCTGGGAAAAAGACTCTGACTATCTACTCTATCCAAGCCTATCATAATCTTGTAAACCTCAATCCAAATTTGTTCAACCTTTCTTCATAGTCCATATCCTCCAAACTAGGTAACATCCAGGTAAATCTCTTCACCCTTTCCAATGCACAACATCCTTCCGGTAGTGTAGCAACCAGAATTGTACACAATACTCAAATGTGGCCAAACTAAAGTCTTATACAGCTGCAACATGATTTTCCAATTCCTATACTCAACGTCCTGACTAAAGCCAACATGCCATATGCCCTCTTGTCCATCTTGTCCACCTGAGTTGCCATCTTCAGGGGGCTGTGGATCTGTACACCTAGATCCCCCTGTTTGCTAATATTTCTAAGGGCTCTACCGTTTACTGTATACTTTCCTTCTGCAGGAGACCTTCCAAATCGCATCACCTCACATTTATCCGGGTTAAATTCCATCTGCCATCTTTCGGCCCAAGTTTCCAGCCGATTTATATCCTGCTGTATCCTCTGACAATCCTCCTCACTATCCGCTACTCCCCCAATTTTTGTATCATCTGCAAATTTACTAATCAGATCACCTACATTTCCCTGTAAAACATTTACAGAGGCCCCAGCACTGATCCTTGTGGAACACTGCTTGTCACAGGCCTCCAGTTAGACCCTCCCACTGCTACTCCTTGCTTTCTATGCCCAAGCCAGTTTTGTATCCATCTTACCAGCTCACCTCGGATCCCATATGACTTCACCTTCTGTATCAGCCTGCCATGAGGAATCTTTGGTTAGTCATTTTATTTATTATCTCCTCATTTCATCATGAAGATAATATCAGGAGCTATGCAGTGTTATAAAATTTGTACATTAAAATAACAATCAAATGGGCTGGTTGGCCTGTAGAGCTCCACACCTCATTGAGAGCAGAGAATGTCTATTCAAGAGTCTCAGAAATCGCAGTCCTCAAAATGATGGACATGAGACATGGAATCCATCGATGTGATAAATAAAGAAGCTGAGAAAGAGTTGATTGTCCGCCTGTGCCCTCTCCCACGAACCAATGAGATTGCATTCAGCTGCTGGACTGCCGCTTTCAATGATCTGGATTAAGATGAGTTATTGGAGTTGGCTCTGAGTTTGTTTTGATTCTGATGTGGAGAGAAAATTCAAAACTAAACACAGAAAATTGAACTGCAAATTGATATGTAGATGAAATCTGTGTGAGTGATAGCATAAAGATAGAATCCTTGTGCATGGAGACTCACCATAGCCCTGGTCATTCCAATACCACTGAAGTTTTGGATTTTTAAAAAACTATTTACCTTGTGATTCTGGACCTCTTGATTGTTTACAGTCCTGTATCTCAATGGGAGCAGAAAGAATTTACCCATCGCTCTAAGGAATGGCAGTCATTGGAACAAATGGACTTGAGGCACAGGATCCATCATTTGTAGGAAATAAATAAGTTTGAGACATGGGCCTGTCATACAGAGCACTGCAGCCTGTGTGTGACCTCGGCTACAATTGGCCCTGCATCCTCCTTATCCACAGTAAGAAGTTTAACAACACCAGGTTAAAGTCCAACAGGTTTATTTGGTAGCAAAAGCCACACAAGCTTTCGAGGCTCTGAGCCCCTTCTTCAGGTGAGTGGGAATTCTGTTCACAAACAGAACTTATAAGACACAGACTCAATTTACATGAATAATGGTTGGAATGCGAATACTTACAACTAATCCAGTCTTTAAGAAACAAAACAATGGGAGTGGAGAGAGCATCAAGACAGGCTAAAAAGATGTGTATTGTCTTTTTAGCCTGTCTTGATGCTCTCTCCACTCCCATTGTTTTGTTTCTTAAAGACTGGATTAGTTGTAAGTATTCGCATTCCAACCATTATTCATGTAAATTGAGTCTGTGTCTTATAAGTTCTGTTTGTGAACAGAATTCCCACTCACCTGAAGAAGGGGCTCAGAGCCTCGAAAGCTTGTGTGGCTTTTGCTACCAAATAAACCTGTTGGACTTTAACCTGGTGTTGTTAAACTTCTTACTGTGTTTACCCCAGTCCAACGCCGGCATCTCCACATCATGTCCTCCTTATCCCCCAGCTCCACTGGCTTTTTAAAGCATACTGGGGTATCAGTGCCACTAGGCGGACTAGCATTTATTCCTAATTTTGTTAAATATTCTTTCATAGAACGTGGGCATCACTGGCTAGGCCAGTATATTTATCACTCAAATACAAACTCACCGGGTTTGTATTTCTCTGTTTCTTCATTTTGATGCATGCTGTTTACAAATGGAGGAAACTCGAACTATGTCACTGTGCAATGTTAAGCTTTGTAACAAGCAGGCAGTGACAGTGTTCAAGAACACTACAAACTAACTCTTTACTCTCTGAAACTCTTCCCCATTTCATTGTTGTTGTCGTGCATCTTCACTGTCCTTTCCATCGCTCAGCCTTTGGTTGCCCAGAACTTCAAACTAGACATCTCAATCCACGCCACTGCTTATACAAATTCACCACGCTCCCCTAGTTATATTTAATATCCCCATGTACACCCTCCAGAATAGTTTTTGCGATCTATCTCTTGTTTTGAATGCTACCACCATTTATAAAGACTAATGTGTCCTTATCCCCCCTCCTCTTTGCTCATAGACTTTTAAATCTCGCTTTGCGTATTTCCTACCCCAAGATATACTTCTGACATTTTGCTGCATTGAACTGTCTGCCTTTTGCCAACCTGCCTATAGCTGCTCCTGTCTTGGGCACTGATGAATGGCAAGTTTGATATATTGATGGTATAATGCAATACTACTTTGAATTACAACGTGCTTTCTGTGTTGTAACACATATAACCACATTGTGGGATATCGTACTGAGCTGCCCAGAAAGATGCAGGGTGGGTTCCCCTCATTCGGGATGTTAGGTTTAGCCTATCGGAGGGTGGGAACAAGTCCTGTCAGTTTCCTCTCCTTTGTCCTGTTCAGTGGATAGAGAAGCTGGGGTAAGCTGTAACTATATTTCATCGTCAAATGGTGGCCAGTGGTGAGAATAAGTCACTAGGTTGAGAATCCATTGAACAGTATCACCTCACAAGGCAGCAATTCCTGACACAGTGCCTACTTACCAAGCATAAACATAGAAAAGAAAAGCTACAGCACAAACAGGCCCTTCGGCCCACAAGTTGCGCCGAAATAAGGAATGTTATCTTTCTGTTCTCAACGGTGTTTGCCTTTGTGGAGCCAGGGCATTGCAGATTGCTGACCCAGCTGGAAGTATATTGGTTGTTGCAGGTGATGAATCATATTGTCTGCTGCTTGATACTCTTTACAGTGATGTCATTCAATAATGAATCATTAGTTATTAAAGGATGGATGTGACAAATTGCATTGACGGTAATTGAGATCTTAGTTACAAGGTAAACCGTGTATTCAGGCAAGGAACTGACAGCTTGGACAGTTGAGGTGCTGGCCCTCCCTTCGGGAAAACTTGCTGATGTGATGATTTCAGATGATGTCTGTAATGAAGGGCAGCAGCAAAACCATTTCACTGACCTGTGTTCAGTATGAGCTGTGAAAATGCGGAGTTTCTTACAAATAGCAGTGAATCAAGCTTGGGTCTGTTGTAGTCACCATGTTGGGATTTGCAGATGTGACCTGTGTAATGGCCTTGTCGAGTTGCTGCAGAATGGACCCCAAACACTCCAGTGCAGTACTGAGGGAGTGCTGCAATGTTGACAGTGCCATCTTTCAGATGAGATGTTAAACCAAGGCCCTGTCTGTCATCTCAGGTACTTGGCAGGAGAGTTCTCCTGGTTTCCAGGCCAACATCCCTCGAGCAACATGACAACAAACAGATAATCTGTTCATTGCTGTTTGAGGGATCTTGTTATGTGTAAATTGTCTTCCACATTCCATATATACAGCACTGATTACACTTCAACAGGATTTAATTGGTGTTAGTCACTTTGGGATTGGTCCTGTACTTATGAAAGATTTCTACACAAATCCAAAGTCTGTCTTTCCTGAACTAGACTTGCCCTCTTCCACTCCACCCGTACACTCACTCCCAGTGACTAATGCCAGCCTGACTCAACCACAGTATTTCTCAACTCCAACCTTTCCTGCAGTTTCCTGGACTGACTCGGAGCTTACCAGGATGAGGAAGTACGTCAGTCTGGAAGAGGCCATAATTCACATCCCTATCTTGATGTGGGTCTGTTGAAATGATTCTTGTTGAAGTGGTCTATCCAAAAGTAAAATGCATTGACCCTTGCTGATGTCAGTCAGTCCTGTTTGTCATTCACTATTCAAATCTTGCCCTCCTACCATGGTTTGATTCCCTTCTTCGGCCTTTCTGTGTAAAACCCAAGCTTGTCCTTTCTTTCCTGTTTCTAATCCTCCGACTTTGCTCATGAGCCTTCTGGCCTGCATACCCATTCCAGGACTTGACTTTCTCTTTAGTCTTGGGCCAATCTGCCTGCAGTTTCACCAACACACTCTGTGACTTGGTTTAATTCTATTGAAATCAACCATGATTGAATGGTGGAGTGGACTCGATGGGCCGAATGGCCTTACTTCCGCTCCTATGTCTTATGGTCTTATGGTCTTATTTGTTCCTGGTTTCCAAGATTCGAGGGGAAGGTGGGGGGAGGAACTTGTCAATTACTGACACCAGCTGTCATTTCTGATGCTGCCACAGGGAGGCAGTATTGTATCACTATTACCATTGCAAGCTGCTTTCATTGTTAAAACCTGAGTACTGAACTGCCTGTTTCCTTGTGGTGAGCTTTGTAATTTCTCCAGCTTTATGACTTCATGAATTTGTCCCAAGTTGCCCTTGAGAAGATGATGGGTAGCTCTCTTGAGGACTGGGTACACCCACACTTCTCTGTGTGTGTGTTTGTGTGTGTGTGTGTGTGTCCTGAGACTGGGACCCTGACATGACCTCATGCTCTCGTTATGGGATGTAAGGGCCTGTGATTGGAGGAGCAGCTCCTTAAAGATTCTTCGCATCCACTTACCTGTCGTACTGGTATTTTTGCACAGTGGCTTTGAGGGTACATAGAATGGATTTGCAGGCTGCATGTGAGCCATGGCTTGGATTAGCCTGAGGTAGAATGTGTTGTTGGCGCTGTACTCATGCAGACAAGTGGAGAGTATTCCATCACACTCCTGACTTGAGCGTTGTAGATGGTGGACAGGCTTTGGGGAGTCAGGAGCTGAGTTACTGTATTAGGAAGTAAAGCTGGACTTGTGAACATACAAACTGGGAACTGTCCAACTTTCCCTCAGAAGACAATCTATACATTCCTGGTATTAGTCTACTAAACCTTCTCTGAACTATTTCTAATGTATTTACATCTTTCCTTAAATAAGGAGATCAATACTGCACACAGTATTTGATTTGATTTATTATTGTCACATGTATTAACATACAGTGAAAAATATTGTTTCTTGCCCACTATACAGACAAAGCATACCGTTCATAGAGAAGGAAATGAGAGAGTGCAGAATGTAGTGTTACAGTCATAGCTAGGGTGTAGAGAAAGATCAACTTAATGCGAGGTAGGTCCATTCAAAAGTCTGACAGCAGCAGGGAAGAAGCTGTTCTTGAGTCGGTTGTGACCTCAGACTATTGTTTCCCGAAGGAAGAAAGTGGGAGAGAGAATGTCTGGGGCGCTTGGGGTCCTTAATTATGGTGGCTGCTTTGCAGAGGCAGCGGGAAGTGTAGACAGAGTCAGTGGATGGGAGGCTGGTTTGCGTGATGGATTGAGCTACATTCACGACCTTTTGTAGTTCCTTGTGGTCTTGGGCAGAGCAGGAGCCATACCAAGCTGTGATACAACCAAAAAGAATGCTTTCCATGGTGCATCTGTAAAAGTTGGTGAGAGTTGTAGCTGACATGCCAAATTTCCTTAGTCTTCTGAGAAAGTAGAGGCATTGGTGGGCTTTCTTAACTATAGTGTCGGCATGGGGGGACCAGGACAGGTTGTTGGTGATCTGGACACCTAAAAACTTGAAACTCTTGACCCTTTCTACTTCGTCCCCATTGATGTAGACAGGAGCATGTTCTCCTTTTACGGTTCCTGAAGTCGATGACTATCTCCTTCGTTTTGTTGACATTGAGGGAGAGATTATTGTTGCTGCACCAGTTCACCAGATTCTCTCTCATTCCTGTACTCTCTCATCATTGTTTGAGATCCGATCCACTACGGTGGTGTCGTCAGCAAACTTGAAAATCGAACTGGAGGAGAATTTGTCCACAGTCATAGGTGTATAAGGAGTATAGTTGGGGGCTGAGAACACAGCCTTGTGGGGCACCGGTGTTGAGGATGATCATGGAGGAGGTGTTGTTGCCTATTCTAACTGATTGTGATCTGAGAGTGAGGAAGTTCAGGATCCAGTCACAGAGGGAGGTGCAGAGGCCCAGGCCACGGAGTTTGGAGATGTGTTTTGTGGGAATATTAGCGTTGGAAGGCTGAGTTGTAGTCAATAAATAGGAGTCTGACATAGGTGTCCTTGTTATTTAAGTGTTCCAGCATTGAGCAGGGCCAGGGAAATGGCGTCTGCTGTGGACCTATTGCAGCGATAGGCAAACTGTAGTGGGTCCAGGTAGTCTGGGCGGCTGAAATTGATTCGTGACATGACTAACCTTTCGAAGCACTTCGATTTCAGAGCCACCAGCCGATAGTCATTAAGACACGCTGCTTGGTTTTTCTTAGGTACCGGGATGATGGTCTTCTTCTTGAAGCAGATGGGGACCTCAGATTGTTGTAAAGAGATGTTGAAGATGTCTGAATAGCCCCGTCAGCTGATCCGCACAGGATCTGAGTGCACATCTGGGTACCCCATCCGGGCCAGTCACTTTCTGTGGGTTTGACCTTCGAGAAAGCTGCTCTGACATCTGCAATGGTGACCCCTGATACAGGTTCATCCAGGGTGGAGGGCATGCTCTCGCTGACCTCTTGCTCGAAATGGGCATAGAATGCATTGAGCTCATCAGGGAGGGGTGCGTTAGAGCCGGCCATTTTACATGCCTTCATCTTGTAGCCTGTTATGTCTTGCAGACCCTGCTATAGTCGGCAGGGTTCGGTGTGGCTCGCCTGGGACTCTAGTTTGATCCAGTACTCTGTCTTTTGGCATGTTTGATGGATCTCCTTAGATCGTATCTGGCTTTCTTGTGTCGGTCAGTGTCGCCTGACTTGAACGCCTCAGACCTGGACTTCAGCAAGCAGTGGATATCCCTGTTCATCCATGGTTTCCGGTTGGGGAACACACGGATTTGCTACTTTGGCACACAGTCTTCTACATACTTACTAATGAAGTCAGTTACTGTAGTGGCGAACTCATTCAGGCTGGTTGCAGAGATTTTAAATACTGACCAGTCCACTGGCTCCAAGCAGTCCTGTCGGAGATCATCTGATTCCTGATGTGGTCTCACTAGTGTCCTGTACAACTGAAACATAATCTTCCTACTTTTATATTCAATTCCCCTTGCAATAAACAATAATATTCTGCTTGTTTTTCTAATTACCTGCAGAGTGGATAATATTTATCTAAATTAATTCTCTTTCTGCTCTTCCTCTCAAAATGGACAATTTCACATTTTCCCCACATTAAAACTCCATTTGCCAGATCTTTGCCCACTGTGCCATTGTGCTGGGGGCGGCACGGTGACACATTGGTTAGCACTGCTGCCTCACAGTGCCAGGGACCCGGGTTCGATTCCCGGCTTGGTTCACTGTGTGGAGTCTGCATGTTCTCCCCGTGTCTGCGTGGGTTTCCTCTGGGTGCTCTGGTTTCCTCCCACAGTCCAAAGATGCGGAGGTTAGGTGAATTGGCCACGCTAAATTGAGCCTCAGTGTACCTGAACAGGCGCCGGAGTGTGGCGACTTGGGGATTTTCACAGTAACTTCATTGCAGTGTTAATGTAAGCCTACGTGTGACTAATAAATAAACTTTAAGACTCACTTACATCCTCTTGTAGCCTCATTATGTTGTCTTTGTCATTTACTTTTATAGAACAGTACAGCACAGGAACAGGCCCTTCGGCCCACGATGTGGTCATAGAATCCCTACAGTGCAGGAGGCGGCCATCTGGCTCCTTGAGCCTGCACTGACCACAATCCCACCCAGGCCCTATCCCCATAATCCCATGCATTTACCCTGCTAATTCCCCCCTGACATAGGGGAAGTTTAGCATGGTCAATCAACCTAACCTGCATATCTTTGGACGGTGGGAGGAAACCGGAGCACTCGGAGGAAACCCACACAGACATGGGGAGAATGTGCAAACTCCATACAGACAGTGACCCGAGGCCAGCATTGAACCTGGGTCCCTGGCGCTGAGGTAGCAGTACTGACCACTATGCCATTGTATTGAACATGGTGCCAAACATAACTAATCCCTTCTGTCTGTCCTTGTTCCATATCTCTCTAATCCTTGCGTATTCATGTGCTTATCTGAAAGCCCCTTAAACGCTCCAATCATAACAAAGGTTTCATGGCTAGCATTTAATTCCATGTTTTAAATAAATTGAATTTAAATTCCACCAGCTACCACGGTGGGATTTGAACTTGTGACTGCAGCCTGGGCCTGTGGATCGCTAGTCCTGTGACATACCCCAGTCTGTCTTTGTGTCATCAGTAAATTTAGCAACCATCTCCTCAGTCCCTTCATCCAAATCATTTACCTCAATTGTAAAAAGTTGAGTCCCCAGCACTGATCCCTGTGGCACAATTCTGTGTATGTTGCTGTCTCCGTGTGCTTGTGGGTTTAGATGGGGGACTGAGTAGTTTTGTGGTATAAGACTAGGGCAGTGCATGGAAATTGTTCCCCTGAAACACTGGCCCCATGTTGTGTGAAAGGTAGATTAGAAATCTAACCACTTCCCTTAATACATGTACTTTTTTTTCACAGGTTGTACTTCCACTAACACAAACTAACCAACAGCGATGCCTTCTGACTTGGCCAAGAAAAAGGCAGCAAAGAAGAAGGAAGCCGCAAAAGCTCGTCAGCGTAAACCCAAGAACACGGATGGGCCTGAGGAGAACGGTGATGTTGGTGCAGAGGAAGTGGTGAATGGTGAAAGGCCACAGATGAATGGCTCTTCTGTTCATGATGCAGGTTTGGGTTTAGTCGGGCAATGCCCAGCATCCCTCTCTGTGAAGGCTCTCTGTTCATTCCCTTACACCTGTGCAGACATTGTCTGTTCTGTAGTTTGAATGCAGTCTGATTCTGGGTATCTAATGGGAGGTGCCAGAAAGGCTACGTAATAGTTAAGTCAGTGGTTCCATACCTTTTGTATGTCACAGCACATTTTTATCCTTTAAAAAATGTTGATGTGTACCTGTTTTCTCCAACTGAACTGCCTGCTAACAAAAACCCCTTTTCTCTGAAACCTAAAAGCACTTTGATTTGATTTATTGTCACGTGTATTAGCATATAGTGAAAAGTGTTGTTTCTTGTGCATTATACAGACAAAGCATACTGTTCATAGAGAAGGAAAGGAGAGATTGCAGAATGTAGTGTTACAGTCATAGCTAGGGTGTAGAGAAAGATCAACTTAATGTGAGGGAGGTCCATTCAAAAGTCTGATGGCAGCAGGGAAGAAGCTGTTCTTGAGTCGGTCGGTATGTGTCTTCAGACTATTGTATCTTTTTCCTGACGGAAGAAGGTGGAAGAGAGAATGTCTGGGGTGTGTGGGGTCCTTAATTATGCTGGCTGCTTTTCCAATCCATCATGCAAACCAGCCTCCCGTCCATTGACACATCCACAGAGTCAATGGATGGGAGGCTGGTTTGAGTGATGGATTGGGCTTCGTTCACGACCCTTTGTAGTTTCTTGCGGTCTTGGGCAGGGCAAGAGCCACACCAAGCTGTGCTACAACCAGAAAGAATGCTTTCTATGGTGCATCTGTAAATGTTGGTGAGAGTCGTAGTGGACATGCCAAATTTCCTTAGTCCTCTGAGAAAGTAGAGGCGTTGGTGGGCTTTCTTAACTATAGTGTCGGCATGGGGGAACCAGGACAGGTTGTTGGTGATCTGGACCCCCAAAAACTTGAAGCTCGCGACCATTTCTACTTTGTCCCCATTGATGTAGACAGGGGCATGTTCTCCCTGAAGTCAATGACAATCTCCTTCATTTTGTTGACATTGAGGGAGAGATTATTGTTGCCGCACCAGTTCACCAGATTCTCTATCTCATTCCTGTACTCTGTCTCGTCATTGTTTGGGATCCGACCCACAATGGTGGTGTCATCAGCAAATTTGAAAATAGAGTTCAAGTTACGTTTTGATACAATTTTCATTAGTTGAAGCAATTTACAATGAAAGCCTTATCGCCAGTTTGATGTCAAATACAATATTTCTTATTGAAAATATGCACAATTTAAAAGTGTTTCCCATTAAAGATTTCAATGGTTTTCAGTTTTTTAAGCCTGCATTTCTGAATGTGAAAGTTAAATGAAGGAAATATTGTGGGCATTTTAGCAGCAATGTTAGTGTGACACCTGGACCTGCCTCTCCTGATCCAGGGCTCACTGCTGACAGAGCAACTCACAAGCCTTGCTCGCCTGTGTGAGGTCGAGTATGGTTTTTCCAGCAGGATTCGATGCAGCTTAAACATCACAATCCACACACACTCGCTTATTCCTGCCAAAGGGCCAGTTCTAATCTGAAGCCTTGAAGTTTGTCTGTAGCCGTCAGTGTTTTTTTTATATAGAATCCCTACAGTGCAAAAGGAGGCCAGAGGCCAACTTCATTGCAGTGTTAATGTAAGCCTATTTGAGATACTAATAAATACATTTGGCCCATTGAGTCCCTGCTAATCCCCCTGACACCTGAAGGAAACCCATGCAGACATGGGGAGAATGTGCAAGCTCCACGCACACAGTGACCCAAGCCGAGAATTGAACCTGGGTCCCTGGCGCTGTGAGGTAGCAGTGCTAACCACTGTGCCATCCCTCCATTTTAACATTCAGCTCATTCAGATGGCTGAATATAACAAAGATGTGCAAGCTGAGTATTCCAAGAATGATCATGTATTAAGTGTGTGTGGCAGTTGATACAGAGGCGAAAACTCTTTCAATGCATTACGGAGCTCATAAACAGGAGAGAGGACCTTCCCCTGAGACAGCCAGCGCATGTCTGTGTGCATGAGTAAACTCTGGTACTCGGCTCCCATCTTTTCACACGCCATAGTAAACAAGTGCACTTTCAAAGGGTGTAATTTTATATAGAAATCATAGACACCCTACAGTGCAGAAGGAGGCCATTCGGCCCATCGAGTCTGCACCGACCACAATCCCACCCCGGCTCTACCCCCACATATTTACCCGCTAATCCCTCTAACCTACGCATCCCAGGACTCTAAGGGGCAATTTTTAACCTGGCCAATCAACCTAACCCGCACATCTTTGGACTGTGGGAGGAAACCGGAGCACCCGGAGGAAACCCACGCAGACACGAGGAGAATGTGCAAACTCTACACAGACAGCGACCCGAGCCGGGAATCGAACCCGGGACCCTGGAGCTGTGAAGCAGCAGTGCTAACCACTGTGCTACCGTGCCGCCCCAATTTATGATTTTCACTGCTTGGTCTGATACCAGTTAACTCGGGTGGCATTGTTTTGGCAGCACAGGTTTCATGATGCTGGATAATGTGGCTGACTTGGATGTCAGGATTCTGTTCGTTCTTCTTCCTCATAAATCCTTTGATGTTTTCTGTTACTGGAGTTGCTCCATCAGTGCAGATGCTGTTGCAATTGGTTCAGTTACAATTGTTTTTAAGTAGGTTTGACACAAAAGGTTTCATCTTTGGTCGCATGACTGGGCAATTCTTCGCAAAAGGATAAATTCTCTTTGATAGGATCCTTATCGATATATCTGACATGAGTTGGCAGCCCACACTAATATCTACGGAGTCATCAATTTTCAGGGCAGATTTTCCACTCATTTCTACCTTCTCTTGATGCACCTGTTCAATGTCTATCTTCGCTCTTGGAACCCCTCGGAGTCCAGGATGACTTGCTTCCACACTGAGTTCTCAGGTGACTATGCGGCCTACAGTCTCTGTTGCTGATGGGGCAGACGGTGGTTGGCAGAATGGGTGGGTGGGGTGCCTACGTTGCCAGGCGCACTCTTCGCTGTTGATGCTTAGCTTCAGCTTGCTCTCGGTGATACAGCTCGATGTTCAGCTCCTTCCCTGATGTCTTCCCTCCACTCTGGGCGGTCTTGGTCCAGGGATTCCCAGATGTTGGTGGGAATGTAGCACCTTTTCAAGGGAGCTTTGAGGGTGCCCTTGAAGCATAGATACATAGACTACGTCTGTGCTGTAAACGTCTATTTGGCCCACCTTGTCCATGCTGGTCAACACTACACTAATTCCATTTCCCAGCACCTGGCATTTAGCCCTGGAGGTTATGATCACGCAAGTGAATATCTAAATAATTCTTAAATACTCCAAGAGTTTCTGACTCAATCACCCTTTCAGGCAGTGAGTTCCAGACTCCCATCATCTGTGTGAAAAAGTTTCTCCTCAACTTCCCTCTTAACCTTCTCCATCCATCTTATGCCCTCCAGTAATTGACCCCTCGACTAATGGAAAAATTGCTTTCCTATTCACCCAGTCTATGCACCTCATCATCTTATACACCTCTATCAGGTCCTCTCTCAACCTTCACTGCTCCAAGGAGCACAGTCTCAGCCTATCCAATCGTTCCTCATAGCTCAGACCCTCCAGCCCAGACACACCCTCTCCAATGCAATCATATCCTCCCGATAATGTGGTGGCCAGAACTGCACACACTACTCCAGTTGTGGCCTAACCAGCGTTTTATACAGTTACATAAGAACATAAGAAATAGGAGCAGGAGTGGCCATCTAGCCCCTCGAGCCTGCCCCGCCATTCAATAAGATCATGGCTGATCTGAAGTGGATCAGTTCCACTTATCCGCCTGATCCCTATAACCCCTAATTCCCTTACCGATCAGGAATCCATCTAGCTGTGATTAAACATATTCAACGAGGTAGCCTCCACCACTTCAGTGGGCAGAGAATTCCAAAGATTCACCACCCTCTGAGAGAAGAAGTTCCTCCTCAACTCTGTCCTAAACTGACCCCCCTTTATTTTGAGGCTGTGCCCTCTAGTTCTAACTTCCTTTCTAAGTGGAAAGAATCTCTCCACCTCTACCCTATCCAGCCACTTCATTATCTTTTATAGGTCTCTATAAGATCCCCCCTCGGCCTTCTAAATTCCAATGAGTACAAACCCAATCTGCTCAGTCTCTCCTCATAATCAACACCCCTCATCTCTGGTATCAACCTGGTGAACCTTCTCTGCACTCCCTCCAAGGCCAATATATCCTTCCGCAAAGAAGGGGACCAATACTGCACACAGGCCTCACCAATGCCCTGTACAGATGCAGCAAGACATCTCTGCTTTTATATTCTATCCCCCTTGCGATATAGGCCAACAGCCCATTTGCCTTCTTGATCACCTGTTGCACCTGCAGATTGGGTTTTTGCGTCTCATGCACAAGGACCCCCAGGTCCCTTTGCACAGTAGCATGTTGTAATTTTTTTCCATTTAGATAATCCAATTTGCTATTATTTCCTCCAAAGTGAATAACCTCGCATTTGTCAACGTTATACTCCATCTGCCAGATCCTCGCCCACTCACTCAGCCTGTCCAAATCTCTCTGCAGACCTTCTACGCCCTCCACACGATTCACTTTTCCACTTATCTTTGTGTCGTCTGCAAACTTTGTTACCTTACACTCAGTCCCCTCCTCCAGATCGTCTATATAAATGGTAAATAGTTGAGGCCCCAGTACCGATCCCTGCGGCATGCCACTAGTTACCATCTGCCAACCAGAAAAGCACCCATTTATTCCGACGCTCTGCTTCCTGTCGGATAGCCAATCCCCAATCCACGCTAACACCCTACCCCCAACTCCGTGTGACCCAATCTTCTTCAGCAACCTTTGGTGAGGCACCTTATCAAAGCGTGGCCATCCTGCTCTTGTATTCTATGCCTCAGCTAAGAAAGACAAGTATGCCATATGCCTTCTTAACCACCTTATCTTGATTAATAAGGGAATCGGGGGTTATGGGGAAAAGGCAGGAGAATGGGGATGAGAAAAATATCAACCATGATTGAATGGTGGAGCAGACTCGATGGACCGAGTGGCCTAATTCTGCTCCTATATCTTATGGTCTTATCTCCCTGCCCTCTTCAGGGATTTGTGGATATACATTCCAAGGTACCTCTGATCTTCAGTACTTTCTAGGTCCTACTATTCATAGTGTAATCCTTTGCCTTGTTAGCCCTCCCACTTTTCCTGGTTGAATTCCATTTGCCATTGCTCTGCGCATCCGACCAGTCCACTGACATCCTTCTGCAGCCTACAGCTATCCTCTTCGCCATTTACCAACCAGTTTTTGTATTATCCATGAACCTCTTGATCATACCCAATATATTCAAGTCCAAATCACTAATGTACATCACAAATAGCAAGGGCCCCAGCACCGAGCCCCATGGAACACCACAAAACAGATTTCCCTTCACCATCACCCCCTGCTCTCTGTGTCTCAGTACATTTTGGATCCAATGTGTCACTTTGCCTTGGATCCCATGGGCCCTTACTTTCTTGACCTATCTGATATGAGGGACCTTATCAAAGACCTTGCTAAAGTCCGTATAGACCACATTAAATATATTACCCTCATCAACGCTCCTGGTTACCGCCTCAAAAAAAAATTGATTAGGCTTGCCAAGCACAACCTTCCCTGAACAAATCCGTGCTGATTGGCCCGTGCTGACTATCCCAGTGCTGATATATTCTGTCCTTTGGGATTCTTTCTAGTCGTCTTTTGGCGATCGCTCACTAATGAGTGTGATTGTCAGCTAAGAAACTCTGTTACTGATCATGGATTCTGTGGGTCCTTGTGTGGGTGATGAGCCTGATCCTAGAGCCACATCTTTGACCGCATACTTGGCAGGCGTTTCCAGGAGGGTGGGTTTAATCCTTGGACTTGAGATCACTGGGATTCCTTTTCCAGGCCTCCTCTTGCTGTCTGGTATCCTCAAAGAATTATGTCTCTTCAATCAGGAGGTTCCTCCAAGTAGGTCTCTTCTGAGCAAGAGTCTTCCAGTCATTGATGTCAATGTTGCATTTCTTGAGGTAAGCCTTCAGGGAGTCTTTGAATCTTCCTTGAGCTGGGTGAAGAAGATTTGCTTTGACAGTCGGGACTCTGACATCCTAAGCACATGGCTCGCCCAGCAGAGTTGGTTTTGGATGATCATTGTCTCAATTCTGGTGCTCTTGGCTCCTTCAAGGATGCAGATATTAGTACGCCTATCCTCCCAGGTGATGCAGGGAACCCATCTCAGACAGCTTTGATGGTAACTCTTCAGGGCCTTGAGATGGCATCTGGACATAGTTAAGTTCCTGAGCCGTGTGCAAGAATTGGGAGGACGACTGCCTTGTAAATAAGGATCTTGGTGTCAACACGAATGGCACATTCGTCAAAGACTTTAGGCCAATAAGGACCAATGTTTTGACCTTGTTTAATCATTCACGAGGGTAGATGCCAAGAATGCGAATCATAGCTATGGGAAAAGTTGCATCATGCTAGGGTGAGTGAGGACTACTCACTGGAAATAGCGTGTTTGCTTCTCATCTCTACAATATTGCAAAAGAGATGTCAAGCCATTGGAGATGGTGCAAGAAGTAATTTACAAAGATAGTTATTTGTTAGTTCTATTTATCAGAAAAATTGAATTGGCTATGGCTATCAACTCTGGAAAAGTCTTCTAATAAGATGTTTATAATTATCAGATGGTTTGATAGCTTTGTGCAGAGAAAGTGTTTCTACTTGTGGGGAAGGCCAACAGGAGGGGGTGAGGGGGAATAGAAGGATTTACTGATAGGGTGAGATGACGAGGGTAGGAGAAGGTGGGGCATGAACACTGGCATTGGCCAGCTGGGCTGAATGGCCTGTTCCTGTGCTCACTCGGTGCCATCATTTTTAAGAAAGAAGAGACTGTCCTGTAGCATCAGGTGTTCACTAAGAACTAAACATCAGTTCAACTCCTAGACTGACCATTTAGGCTGAATAACACCCTCTGTACTAGCTCTTGTGTTGTGTAGCTTGCTGTTTTCTCAATCATCCCTATCCTATCCTGCACTGCTGCCTCTGAATTGTGACATGATTTCTCCTCCCACAGGAATAGCACAAATTACCAATGAGCTGGATGATTTTGAACTGAAGAAGGCAGCAGCACGAGCAGTCACGGGTGTACTGGCCTCGCACCCCAACAGTACAGATGTTCACATCATTAATTTGTCGCTCACATTCCATGGTCAGGAACTACTGAGTGACACTAAGCTGGAACTGAACACTGGCCGTCGTTATGGGTTGATTGGTCTCAATGGCACTGGTAAGATTACAGGCTCGGTGAGCAAGGGTACTTGTGGCTTGTAACACTAAAGTGTTTAGGGAGTTGACAGCTACTGGCCACAATTTTAACAGTTGCTTTTCCTCCTTGGGTGTGGGAGTAAATTTTGTGAAGCACTTTCAAAAGCTGAAGGAAATGGCTATATCAGGAAGCCTTGACAGTAATATGTTGTCACCCTTTGGGGTGGCACAGACTGGCACTGTGAGACTGGGACACACTGGGTGTGTGGCATTCCAGCCAATGAGTTTGGGATTAAGAGGCACTTTTTCAGAGCATTGAGTTGGGGCCCTTGACTATCTTGGTAATAGTTGGATTTTCTGAATAGTGTAAAGAGTAGCTAAAGTAAATGTTGGACCCTTAGTAGACGAGAAGGGGGATTTAATAATGGGAAACAACGAAATGGCCGAGACCTTAAACAAGTTTTTTGTGCCGGTCTTCACGGTAGAGGACACAAATAGCTTACCGAAAATTGACAGTCGTGGGACTGTAGGGAGTGAGGTCCTTAAAACGATTACTATTACTAAAGAGGTAGTGCTTGGTAGGCTAATGGGACTAAAGGTAGACAAGTCCCCGGGCCCAGATGGAATGCATCCCAGGGTACTGAAAGAAATGGCAGAAGTAATAGCAGATGCGTTGGTTGTAATTTATCAAAATTCGCTGGACTCTGGGGAAGTGCCGGCTGATTGGAAAACAGCTAATGTGACGCCACTGTTTAAAAAAGGAGGTAGACAAAAGGCGGGTGACTACAGGCCGGTTAGCTTAACGTCCATAGTTGGGAAATTGCTGGAATCCATCATTAAAGAAGAAATAGCAGGACACCTGGAAAAAAATGGTTCGATCAAGCAGATGCAGCATGGATTCGTGAAGGGAAAGTCGTGTTTGACAAATTTACTGGATTTTTATGAAGATGTAATGAGTGCAGTTGACAGAGGGGAACCGGCGGATGTGGTGCTTTTAGATTTCCAGAAGGCGTTCGATAAGGTGCCTCACAAAAGGTTGCTGCAGAAGATTAAGGTACACGGAGTTGGGGGTAAAGTGTTAGCGTGGATTGAGGATTGGCTATCCAACAGGAAGCAGAGAGTCGGAATAAATGGGTGCTTTTCTGGTTGGCAGTTGGTGACTAGTGGTGTGCCGCAGGGATCGGTGCTGGGGCCTCAACGGTTCACCATATACATAGACGATCTGGAGGAGGGGACCGAGTGTAGGGTAACAAAGTTTGCGGATGACACAAAGATGAGTGGGAAAGTGACTTGTGTGGAGGATGCGGAAAGTCTGCAGAGAGATTTGGATAGGCTAAGTGAGTGGGCGAGGATCTGGCAGATGGAGTATAACGTTGACAAGTGTGAGGTTATCCACTTTGGAAGGAATAATAGTAAAATGGACTATTATTTAAATGGTGAAAAATTACAACATGCTACTGTGCAGAGGGACCTGGGGGTCCTTGTGCATGAATCGCAAAAACTCAGTTTGCAGGTGCAGCAGGTAATCAAGAAGGCAAATGGAATGTTGGCCTTTATCGCGAGAGGGATGGAGTATAAAAGCAGGGAGGTCTTGCTGCAATTGTACAAGGTACTGATGAGGCCGCAACTAGAGTACTGTGTGCAATTTTGGTCCCCTTATTTGCGGAAGGATCTACTGGCCTTGGAGGGAGTACAGAGAAGGTTCACCAGGTTGATACCAGAAATGAGGGGGTTAGCTTATGAGGAGAGATTGAGTAGATTGGGCCTGTATTCGTTGGAGTTTAGAAGGCTGAGGGGAGATCTTATAGAGACATATAAGATAATGAAGGGGCTCGACAGGGTAGAGCCAGAGAGATTCTTTCCATTTAGAAAGGAAAGAAGAACTGGAGGACACAGCCTCAAAATAAGGGGGAGTCAGTTTAGAACAGAGTTGAGGAGGAACTTCTTCTCTCAGAGGGTAGTGAATCTCTGGAATTCTCTACCCATTGAAGCAGTGGAGGCCAACTCATTAAATATGTTTAAGTCACAGGTAGATAGATTTCTGATCAATAAGGGAATTAAGGGTTATGGGGAGCGGGTGGGTAAGTGGAACTAAACCACTATCAGATCAGCCATGATCTTATTGAATGGCGGGGCAGGCTCGAGGGGCTAGATGGCCTACTCCTGCTCCTATTTCTTATGTTCTTAAGTTCTCAGGGACAGTGCTGTTTTCACAGGTTATTTCATCTCTTATCCCTTGTAACAAAATGGAGTCTGCAGATGCGGAGATAGAAATGTAGAAACTGGTTCTTGACTCTTATTGATGTCTCCTTCTTTCTCCAGGTAAATCCATGCTGCTGTCTGCTCTGGGTCACCGGGAGTTGCCAATACCAGAACACATTGACATTTACCACCTCACACGGGAGATGCCGCCCAGTGATAAAACCCCACTCGATTGTGTGATTGAAGTTGATAAGGAACGTATAGAATTAGAAAAGGAGGCAGAGCGTCTTGCCCATGAAGACTGTAACTATCCATTTGCACTTTGTTTTCCTGTTTGTATTGGTTACAGTTTGTGTTCTGACAGTGGGTTAAAGTTGGTCTCTAGTATTAACGGGTAGAATGAAAGAAGCCGGTTTGAAGCCTCCTTTCAGTAATGTAGTGAATTTCTATTAATCTGGTTTGCACTCGTCAAAACTCTGCATTGCTGCAAGATTCTGTGTGTTGTAAATTTCCCCAAATTAAAGATGCAGCTGGGGTTTATTGCTCTGAGGCTATTACCAAGGCCAGGCTGTCCAAACAGGATTGGGCTCTGTCTGTTACTGACCATTAACACAGATCACTAAATTATTACACACCAGAAACCTGGAGGAAGTGGTTTGTGAACGATTGCAAATTGAAATGCTGATTGAGATTTATCTGTGGTGCAAATACAGATGCAGCTTTAAAGGCTGGTTCTGGGGAAATTATTTTGCAATGAGTTACATTACCTGAGCTTTGGCTGAAAGCCGCAGGGTGGCCCAACTCTTCCAGTCAGCATCAGGAGTTAGTGCTTATAACTTCCTAAACGTGCATTTACAAGGAGCTGCTTCTGCTTTGGTTGTGTCAGTGTCGCACACTAACATCCCTATTCTGCCAACATGTGAATGTGGCGATGACCAGATAAATATATATTTTTCTGGTTGACTGTGGGATAGATATTGACCAGTACAGCAAGGATAGCTACTTTAAAATAATGACATGGGATCTTTTACCCGAATGTTTAACGTTTCATCATAAAGATGGCATTGTTCACCCAGTTCTGTACTCTAGTGTTAACCCTGATTTTTATGTCCTGGGAGTGGGGCTGTGGTGTGCAGAGTAATTGTCCTGAGTTCCCACTGCATTACATGAATGCTGGGCAGTGTGTTGGGCTGCTTTCTTTGTGCTGTTGGTGCAGCCTTTGCATTTGTAGGGTTCTGTTGGAGATCCGAATGTGGTGAAGTGTGAAAGATGTGGTCTTTTACTCTGACATGTTCAAACTCTGAGTACTGCCACTCCAACTGTGGATAGTCATAGAGTCATAGAGGTTTACAGCATGGAAACAGGCCCTTTGGCCCAACTTGTCCATGCCGCCCTTTTTTATAAAACCCCTAAACTAATCCCAATTGCCCGCATTTGGCCCATATCCCTCTATACCCATCGTACCCGTGTAACTATCTAAAGGCTTTTTAAAAGATAAAATTGTACCCGCCTCTACTACTACCTCTGGCAGCTTGTTCCAGACACTCACCACCCTCTGTGTGAAACAATTGCCCCTCTGGACACTTTTGTATCTCTCCCCTCTCACCTTAAACCTATGCCCTCTAGTTTTAGACTCCCCTACCTTTGGGAAAAGATATTGACTATCTACCTTGTCTATGCCCCTCATTATTTTATAGACCTCTAGGTCACCCCTCAGCCTCCTACGCTCCAGAGAAAAAAGTCCCAGTCTATCCAGCCTCTCCTTATAACTCAATCCATCAAGTCCCGGTAGCATCATAGTAAATCTTTTCTGCACTCTTTCTAGTTTAATAATATCCTTTCTATAATAGGGTGACCAGAACTGTACACAGTATTCCAAGTGTGGCCTTACCAATGTCTTGTACAACTTCAACAAGACGTCCCAACTCCTGTATTCAGTGTTCTGACCGATGAAACCAAGCATGCCGAATGTTAGCGTCTGTGCATTGTGACCAGTAAAAATTGTGTTCTTTATACCAAACTGAACTTTACCTTCTGACCTTTGACCTTTGTCCCCAGCTGAGTGTGAGAAGCTTTTACAAATCTATGAGCGTTTGGAGGAATTGGATGCAGACAAGGCTGAAGTGCGAGCGTCACGAATTCTGCACGGCCTCGGGTTCTCGCCAGCCATGCAGCGGAAGATGATGAAGGATTTTAGTGGAGGCTGGAGGATGAGAGTGGCACTTGCCAGGTAACTGAGCATGAGGTAGCGATCTTGCATTGTGGGGAAGGGAAGGGTTTAACACCTGATTTTAGAATAAAGTGGACTGCACTTTACCTCTTTTGCTCTTTGCCCCACCCCCAATTTAATTGTTGCAGGCAGAGGTTTCTGGACCCACAATCTGCTTCCTCATTCACTTTCCAGTCTCTTGCCCCTATAGAACTTGTTAGCCCGGAACCTCAGCACAACCTTAATGTTTAAGAGGTGGTCAGGTTCTGTGGAAAGTAGCCTGTGCAGTGGCTTTCTCTTGAAGCATTCTGCTTCGCTGATTCCTGGCAGTCCTTATTGGAATTGGTGGATATAAAGTTATAATTCTCCAGTATTTATTAAACTTGATGCCAATAGCTTGGTTTGGCCAATGTTGGGGTTGTGCCTCAATATTCCTCCTTCAACACCACCTGGCTGTAAGGACGAGTACTGCAGTGACCAGAGTTAATTACTTCCCAATTTCCACTTTGGGCCAGTTTATTACAACTGGTCTCGATTGTATTTTAGTTCCTGGCTGTTCTTGATAGCTGTGGTTTGTGTTCTTTATTTTTCAGAGCACTATTTATCAAACCCTTCATGCTACTGTTAGATGAACCCACGAATCACCTGGATCTGGATGCCTGTGTCTGGCTGGAAGAAGAGCTGAAATTGTAAGTGTCTTGTGACTTTGTTTCTGTGATGCTGTTGTAGTGGATTCATTGCCAGGTTGTAAAGTGCGATGATGAGGCAATGCTGCCGTGAGGGATTCCGGTTGGCAAGAATATTTTTGGTGTAATTAAAGTCCTACAGCAGAGAAATGGGCCCTTCAGCCCACCATGTCTATGCCAACTGTCAAATACCAGTCTATACTAATCCCATTGACCAGCACTTGGCCCATAGCCTACTCTGCCTTGGCAATTTCCGTGCTCATCCAAATGCTGCTTAAATGTTGAGTACCTCCCTCCACCACCCTCAGACAGCACCTTCCATATTTCTTCCATCTTCTGGGTGATGAGTATTTTCCTCAGATCTGTTCTAAACTACTAACCCTAACCCTGTGCCCTCTGCCATGGGAAAAAGGTTTTTATGATCTACCCTATCTCTGCCCCTCATAATTTTGTATCCCTCTATCAGATCCCCCTCAGCCTCCTCTGCTCCAGAGAAATCACTCCTAACCTATCCCGTCTCTCCTCATAGCTGGGGTAATTCTAGGGCAAGTGTGTGTCTACCTTGGATGCTGTGCACTCGTGTTACAGTGAATATGTTTCAGATGGATGTGTTTACCTGAATCATAGAATAGTCGCAGCATAGAAGGAGGCTATTGGGCCCATCAGGTTTGTACTGGCTCTCCTGAAACCGCTATTAAGCTAACAAAACAACTGTCATCTGGTAGCCATGGAATTAAAGCACTCGTGGGTAAACACTGATGCCTTCCAAACGATGGCACAAGCCTTAAAATGAGAGGCAGACTATTCAGGGGTGACCAGATTTAGTGGAAATCTGCAACTCATTTACCCCAGAGGGATTTGTGATTGCTCAGGACAGCTGGAATTTTCATTCTGAAGAGAAATCGCTCTAGCTGGGTTGTGTGTGATGGGGAAAATGGAGCGAAGGCAGACAGAGCAATTTACCAAAGCTCTTAGGCACGCGGGAGCTGGAATATTTTGCTGACTCAGAAGGTTTGGCACCCGGGTTTTCTGGGTGTGGGCAAGTGTTAAAGGGCTGATCTATTTCTGCTCTCGCCTCGAGTTGCTGACTCTTGCTGCAGTCATCCTAGAAAGATTAATAAACAATCCGTATACAGGGAGTATCCTGCTGCTGTGGGAAATCCATCATCCAGCCTGGAGAGAGGTACACGCCGCCTGTTCCTGCCGGCCCCGGTAGGCGCATGCCCCACAACCAGCTGCTGCTCTGGGCTGCTGCTGCTGCTGGATCCCCTGACTTGCCGCTGAAATTGTTCCTTCTCTCGACCAAAGTAGTAATAGGTTTTTTTTTGGACTTTTTGTTAATTTTTTTGTACTGAATGTTGTAGTTGTTCACCGAATCACAGAATACTGCAGTACAGAAGAGGCCCTTCAGCCCATCGAGTCAGCACCGACGCATGAAATGCCCTGACCTGCCCACCTAATCCTACTTGTCCCATAGCCCTGAATGTTATGATGTGCCAAGTACTCATCCAGGTACTTTTTAAAGGATGTGAGGCATCCCGCCTCCACCACCCTCCCACGCAGCGCATTCCAGACCGTCACCACCCTCTGGTAAAAACGTTTTTCCTCACATCCCCCCCTAAACCTCCCACCCCTCACTTTTAACTTGTGTCCCCCTCGTAACTGACCCTTCAATCGAGGGGAACAGCTGCTCCTTATCCACCCTGTCCACGCCCCTCATAATCCTGTACACCTCAATCAGGTCGCCCTTCAGTCTTCCCTGCTCCAACGAAAACAACCCAAGCCTCTCCAACCTCTCTTCATAACTTAAATGCTCCATCCCAGGCAACATCCTGGTGAATCTCCTCTGCACCCCCTCCAATCCAATCACATCCTTCTGATAATGTGGTGACCAGAACTGCACACAGTGCTCCAGCTGTGGCCTCACCAAAGTTCTATACAACTCCAATGCAACTTTCCTGCTTTTCTAATCTATATGCCGATTGATAAAGGCGAGTGCGCCATATGCCTTTTTCACCACCTTATGAACCTGCCTTTCCGCTTCAGAGATCTATGGACAAACACGCCAAGGTCCCTTTGTTCTTTGGAACTTCCCAGTGTCAGACCTTTCACAGTATACTTCCTCGTCAAATTACTCCTTCCAAAGTGCATCACCTCACACTTTTCAGGGATGTTATTGAGATGGGAGTTGCTGTTGCTGAAAGCTTTAAGGAGCCAGTGTGATGCCAGGGCAGCGAGTTGCTGCTTCTCTTGCTGCAATTTATTTTTGGTTCATTCCTGGGATGTTGGAATGACTTTGCGCGGAAGGCTGCTGATTAATGTGTTGTATAAATAGATCATGTGTTGCGAGGAGGACTGGAAAAGTCTTGCATTAGAAATACTGAACAAAACGTTTTCCTTCCTCAGATTCTCCAGGATCCTTGTGCTAATATCTCATTCCCAGGACTTCCTGAATGGAGTTTGCAACAATATCATTCACATGCACAACCGCAAGCTCAAGTATTACACAGTGAGTACTCAGCTGTGAAACTGAACTGGCCAGTTCTATTCCAGACCAACACTGACTAACCCCAATCTGACATTCAATCAGCCGGATGCGGAGGAAGTTCCAAAAGAGCAGATGTGGTAAATAAGGTCACATTGGGTGCATCAGTGATGCTGTTCTGAGGTTCGGCTTTAGTTATGTTTCTGAGTCAGTTTTGAGGGAGCTTTACTCTGTATCTAACCCCATGCTGTACCTGTCCTGGGAGTGTTTGATGGGGACAGTGTAGAGGGAGCTTTACTCTGTGTCTAACCCCGTGCTGTACCTGTCCTGGGAGTGTTTGATGGGGACAGTGTAGAGAGAGCTGTACTCTGTAGGGTGGCACAGTGGTTAGCACTGCTGTTTCACAGCTCCAGGGACCCGGGTTTGATTCCCGGCTTGGGTCACTGTGTAGAGTTTGCACATTCTTCCCGTGCCTCTGTGGGTTTCCTCCGGGTGCTCCGGTTTCCTCCCACAGTCCAAAGATGTGCGGGTTAGGTTGATTGGCCATGCTAAAATTGCCCCTTAGTGTCCTGAGATGTGTAGGTTAGGGGGATTAGCGGGTAAATATGTAGGGATATGAGGTATGGCGTGGGTGGGATTGTGGTCAGTGCAGACTCGATGGGCCAAATGGCCTCTTTCAGCACTGTCGGGTTTCTATGTATCGAACCCCGTGCTGTACCTGTCCTGGGAGTGTTTGATGGGGACAGTGTAGAGGGAGCTTTACCCTGTATCTAACCCTGTGCTGTACCTGTCCTGGGAGTGTTTGATGGGGACAGTGTAGAGGGAGCTTTACCCTGTATCTAACCCTGTGCTGTACCTGTCCTGGGAGTGTTTGATGGGGACAGTGTAGAGGGAGCTTTACTCTGTATCTAACCCCGTGCTGTCCCTGTCCTGGGAGTGTTTGATGGGGACAGTGTAGAGGGAGCTTTAATCTGTATCTAACCTCATGCTGACACTGATGCCTGAAATGAAAAGTGTTCCTTTTGCTGACACTATGATCGTTCACCTTGAGTATAAGATTCTTAATTGCTGGGAATTCAAGGTCCTTTTGCTGAAGTGGCTTTAACAGTAACTGCTGATGTTCATTGAAGATTGTAGGGAGACCTCATGTCCGGCTTAAAATCAGAGACTGTTTCCAATGTCGTATAAAATATCCAGCTCGGTGACAGCAAAGCAGAATTGGCCTTCGGGATAAGAACAGAAAATGTTGGAAACACTGAGCAAGTCGGCCAGGATCTGTGGAGTGGAAGTTAATGTTTCAGGACGATGACCTTTCATTAGACTTTCAGTCGTTTGTATGAATCTCTTTCCGATCTTCAGGTTGGCCCGGAATCGTTGAAATAGCTGTCAGTCTGGGTGATGCTTTCAGCAGCTTCTGAAGCCATTGGCCAGCTGACTATAAGGCAACAATAGTACCTAATGAACCACAACTGTTAGGAGAGCAGGGAACCTGAAGTTAATCGGAGTTTCTTATTGCTGCTGGGGAAGATGATGATGAACTGCTGCAGTTTGATGTTGTGTTGCTGCATCAGACAGACAGACATCCTGAGAAGGAATTTTAAAAACCAAAATTCAACATCAATGTGATAGACATGGAAAATATAAAATTGAAATTCTGTCCCTCGATTTTGTCCGGATTTATTTGAAGCTGGTTACTGCTGATGTTAAAGTGAAAATAGTATTTAAATCTAGGGCGCTAAGAAATGGATTTGGAGTCACGGTGTGGTTTGCCTTTCAGGGTAACTATGATCAATATGTGAAGACCAGGCTGGAACTGGAGGAGAACCAGATGAAACGGTTCAACTGGGAACAAGATCAGATTACACACATGAAGGTGAGCACATGGTGGAATATATACAGATCCTTCAGTATTTGGAAGCAAAATGATGGAGTTACTTTCAGGAAGAATTAATTCCCTTCACTGGAGCAGGTTAACCTATCTACTTTTTATCAAACTTACCATCTTTATTTATCCAACCACCCTCTTTCCAAATCTCCTTGTCCTTTCATTTCCCCATAATCGGATTGTGTTAAGTCAGGTTTGTCATCTCGGATCTAACGAGGAGTAGAGGTGAGGTTTTATACTGATGATGCCTGTTGTATTCTCGATGTGTTTTGTATCTGCTGCCACAACCCTGAGCCTAACTTTGGTTTCTCTTTCCCTCCCCTGGCCCCTTTTTCTCCTAGAACTACATTGCGCGTTTTGGTCATGGCAGCGCCAAGCTAGCTCGACAAGCTCAGAGCAAAGAGAAGACCCTGCAGAAGATGATGGCCTCTGGACTGACAGAGAAAGTCGTCAGCGACAAGGTTTGTGCAGTGTTTGAGGTGATTGTTCTGTGCTAGTGGAGCAATGGTAGGCTCTAACTGCAGCACTTCCACGACTGGAGATTTTCCATTCTGTTCTGCTGCATCTCATTCTCTCATACCATCCTCCTTACAATTTTTACCTTTTAAATCTCAACCCTAACAGCTCACATCACAAGTTCCCTCGCCTGTTGACTTGCTGGAACGGTGTCTGACAAAATGAGTTTGGGTTTCTCTCCACCATGACAACAAACTCATCATACACCTCCCTGTACAGCGCAGCGTTCAAACTTCTGTACTGAGCAACTTAAGGGACTTTGCATTGCATCATTGGCATTTTTCAGGGGCAGTAGGCAAAGGGATTTGCTCTGAAAATAGGGAATCATTTGTGTTGCCTCGGTACACTCCCTCCCATGATGGCAGTGGCTATTTCTCATTTGGGACTTGTATTTCAGGAGAGCACAAATGGCTGAGCATTGCTTTTTTTTCACTTTATTCTTGTCTGTTTTTAAATTTGTAGCTTTTCAATACCGTTCTACACATTGTGGCTCCCATATCCCATGGGGGAAATAAATCTCTTCCTTCCTCATCTCCCCAGCAGCTGGCTGTGTGGTGCTTCCACATGAGGTGCCTCACTCATGAATACCCTCATGAGTGTTCATTCCTTGGAATATGCGAGAGATATGGGGAGAAACATGAGCCCCGACCCCAGTTTCATGTCTATTCTTCTGATTATGCCACAGTTGCTATTGCCATTTTTCACATCTAATCTCTAATCTGTCTTTTCCTTGTAGACTTTATCATTCTGTTTTCCCTCCTGTGGGAAGATTCCTCCTCCTGTTATCATGGTACAGAACGTGAGCTTCAAGTACACAAACGACGGGGTAAGTAAATGTCTGTTTGTGTTTGTTCATTGACACCTTGTGCACTTAATTTGTGAAATCTCAGTACTAGGCTCTGACAATTTATTGAAAAAAAAACCCCCCCTGTGGCTGGACGGGTCTGTCTGTATTGGGTGGGGAAGGTGGTTTGTCTCTGTGGAGCATTGGTAAAACCTTTGATACCTGGCTCTAGTTGTAACATGGGGTGAGTTCTCGACCAGCCCTTGTATTTAATTCTTCACCTGGTATCTAATGATCGCGCACACCCGGTCTCTCTAACTGTCTATACTGGAGCGGGTTTGCTGACTGCTCACTGTCTTGTTGACAGTCTGGTTGTCGTGGGCAGAGGGCAATTGAAATTGGGCTGTTTTTTTGATTGAGGATGGGATATAATCTTGGCTCCAGCAGCATAGGTTGGTGGGATTGTGAGGGATGTAGGTAGAATTTTGACAGAACTGTGAATAATGATTTTACAATTTGTTTTTCAGCCATTGATTTACCGAAACCTGGAGTTTGGTATTGATTTAGACACCAGGGTAGCCCTGGTTGGGCCCAATGGAGCTGGAAAATCTACATTACTCAAACTTCTAGCAGGGGATGTAAGTATTTTTTGGAAACAAATGAGAGTAATTGGAGAGGTGATGTATTCTGGGTGGACTGTGCTCAGGAGGAATGGGTGTTATATATTTAAATGGTTGCATGATTGCTTTCAGAGTTGATGGCATGATTTGATGGCGATGTCATTAGGGTATTTCTTGCTTTTAGTTTCAGTTTGAACTCTGAGCAGAGAATATCTTTGAATAAAGCTGTTGCGTGTTACTTTGAATCTACATGTGCAAATCAGGTATTTTCTTTTTGCATAAAACCCACAACCCCTAACAGTTATGAAAATACAACAGGTGACTCTGGATCTATCTTTCCCAAATCTCTCCCCAACTGGTGGAGGCATTCCTCACCACATGTCTGCACCTGCTGTAGACTCAGTGATAGAGATTAACCACTGGGATCACTGATTGTGACTGTCAGGATGGAAGGCACAGTCACATGTTAGTGAATTAGCGTTGGTCCTTTTCATCCAGTCATTCTGAAATACTTTGGGTGTAGGTCAGAGCCCTGACTGCTTAGTCCTGAATTCACCTGCTCCCCCCACCCCAACTAAAAATTGATGAGGGTCTGTGGGAGATGTTTTTTCACTGTCCCAGAGCTAATCAGCTTGCCTCTTCATTATAGATTGCCTTGGCTGTGACTCAGGTTCTCTCTCTCCCTCTGCACCTCTCTCCCAGCTGATCTTCTATCTCATCCCTACTTTTGTTTGGAACCACGTTTAGTACCCCAAAATCTAGCTGCACCTTGGATTATAGGTGTTTGGGGTTGGGGCAGAATGGTGGCACAGTGGTTAGCACTGCTGCCTCACAGCGCCAGGGACCCGGGTTCGATTCCCAGCTTGGGTTAGTGTCTGTGTGGAATTTGCATGTTTTCCCCGTGTCTGCGTGGGTTTTCTCCCACAGTCCCAAAGATTTGGGAGTTAGGTGGATTGGCCATGCTAAATTGCCCCTCAGTGTCAGGGAGATTAGCAGGGTAAATACGTTGGGTTACGGGGATAGGACCTGGGTGGGACTGTGGTCGGTGCAGACTCGATGGGCCAAATGGCCTCCTTCTGCACTGTAGGGATTCTATGATAGTACTTGTGATTGGAATTCTGTACCGGGAGGGCGGTGAGCCGGGGGGTGGGGTGCGGAGAGAGCTGATGCTCGAAACATACGCAACCTCCTTGAGTAATTTCTCCTCCTTTAATCTCGGGTGAGTGACCCCTGCTTTCGGCTCGGGAAACTGTCTCTCAACATCAACGCTGTCAGGCTCTTTCAAAGTATTATTTTCTTTATTCCGACATGGCACAGGGATGTGGCTGGTAAGGTTAGCATTTGTTTCCCATCCCTAATTGCCTGTGTTTCAGTTCGACCACCTCAAAACTGGGTAATGTAGGCTTGGTCTATTTGTGTTTTTTTTCCCTTTCCCACCTTCAGAACCTATTTTAAAACACTTTTTTAAGCAGAGGTGTTCTCTCCTGTCCTGGCCAGCAGTCCCATTTCCATCAAAACCAGCAAAAACCACATTAAGGGGTAGTTTTGCTAATTGCTGTTTGTGGGATCTCTCTGTGTAAATTGGCTGTCGCATCTCCTGATATTACAATGGTGACTGTATTTATAAACTAACTTTATTGGCAATGAAGCCCTTTGGGGCCTTTTGAGGAATGAGAAGGATGTTAGAGATACCTGTGACTGCCGAGATCAGTCGTGTGTTGCTATGCTGCAAATTAAAGCTCTGTCACAGTAAAGACTGTTTTAGGGATGGGCCTGTTGTTTTAAACATTGGGTGTTGGTGTCTTTGGTAAAGCCAGCATTTATTACCCATCCCCAATCACCCTAGGGTAAGGCATGGTAAGTGGCTTCCTCGGCTATTTCAGAGAGCAGTTGAGAGTCAGCCACATTGCTGTGGGTCTGGAGTCACCTGTAAGCCAGACCAGGTAAGGACAGCAGATTTCCTTTCCTGATGAGCATTGCTGAGCTAGTTAGGTTTTTACAGCAATCCTGTAGTTTCATGGTTAATGACGCAGCATTTTATTGTAGTTTATTCATTTAATTTTTCAATTCCCATATGTAGCCAGGATTTGTATATGTAGGGATTTGAATTTATGTCTCTCGAGTATTGGTCCAGACCTCTGCTAGTCCAGTAGCACATCACTATGCTATTGTATCTGTGTAACTCCCGACCCTTCCATCACTTTACTGATGATTGAGAGTAGACTGATGGGGCTGCCATTGGCCGAGTTGGAATTGCCCTGCTTTTGTGGACAGGACATACCTGGGCAGTTTTCCACGTTGCGAATGTTGTAACCGTACTGGAACAGCTTACCTGGAGCACAAGTCTTCAGTAATATTGGTGGAATATTTCAGGGCCCATAGACTTTGCAAATATCCAGGGCCTTTGGCTGTTTCTTAATCAAGTGGAGTAAATCAAATTGGCTGAAGGCTTAGAAGACTGAGCAGAAGTAGACCATTTGGCCCATCGGGTCTGCTCTGCCATTCAATGAGATCATGATAATCCTTAACTGCACTTTTCGCCATAAACCTCGATCCCCTTACTGATTAAAAAATCTGTCTATCTCAGCCTTGAACATACTTAACGACCCAACCTCTATAGCCCTCTGCAGTAAAGATTTCCAGATTCACTACTCTCGGAGAGAAGAAATTCCTCATCTCTGTCTTAAATGGACGACTCCTTACTCTGAGATGATGCCCTCTGGTCTCAGACTCTCCCACAAGGCGAAGCGACCTCTTAGCATCTACCCTGTCAAGCCCCCTGAAAATCTGGTATATCTCAAAGGTCACCTCTCATTCTTGCATTTGTGATGCTGAAGACCTCTGGAGGAGGCTGAGATTGATCATGCACTCAGCACTTCTGGCTGACAATTATTGCGAATGCTTCAACCTTTTGCACTGATGTGCTGGGCTGCTCCATCATTGAGGATGGGGATATTTGTGGAGCTTCCTCCTCCAGTGAGTTGTTTAATTGTCCACCATCATTCAAAGCTGGATGTGGCAGAACTGCAGGGCTTGGATCTAATGGTTTAGTTGTGGAATCGTTTAGCTCTGTCTTGCAGCTTATGCTGTTTGTTATAGCTTCACCAGGTTGACACCTCATTTTTAGGTAGGTCTGGTGCTGCTCCTGCCATGCCCTCCTGCACTCTCCATTAAACCAGGGTTGATCCCCTGGCTTGATGGTAATGGTTGAGTGGGGGATGTGCCGGGCCATGAGGTTGCAGATTGTGCTGGAGTACGGTTCCGCTGCTGTTGATGGCCCACAGTGCCTCATGGATGCCCAGTCTTGAGTTGCTAGATCTGTTTGAAGTCTGTCCCATTCAGCACGGTGATAGTGCCACACAACAAGATGGAGGTTATTCTCAATGTAAAGGCGGGACTTTGTCTCCACAAGGACTGTGCGGTGGCCACTCTTACCGATGCTGTCATGGACAGATGCATCTGCAGCCGGCAGGTTGGTGAGGATGAGGTCGTGTTTTCCCTCTTGTTGGTCCCCTCATCATCTGCTGCAGTCCCAGTCTAGGCAATGATGTCCTTTTAGGACCCAGCTCCGTCTGTGGTGGTGTTACCGAGCCACTCTTGTGAACTCCTCTACCCAGAGTACATTGAGTCCTTGCCACCCTCGGTGCTTCCTCCAAGTGGTGTTCAACATGGAGGAGAACTGATTCATCAATGTGGTGGTGGGGGCGGGAGAGAGAGGAGAAAGGTGGTGGTATTTGTAATCAGCGGTAGGTTCCCTTCTTCATTTCTGACCTGATGTCATGAGACTTCATGGGGTCCAGATTTGATGTTGAGCTGTTTGAGGACTGCCAGGGCAACTCCCTCCTGACTGTATACCACTGCCACCACCTCGGAGAGTCCATCTTGATGGCCATGTGGTTGATAGTGAGGAAGATAGCTGTCAGCTCCAGAATGAATTGGTTGAGTGGGCAGAGAAGTGGAAGTGGAATTTAATCTGGGAAAGTGAGTTAATGTTTTTGGGGAAGGCAAATAAAGCAAGGGATTCTCAATAATTGGGAGGATATTGAGAGGGATTGAGGAAATGAGAGAGCTTGGAGTGAGTGTCCACAGGTCCTTGAAGGTGGCAGGACAGGTGGACAAGAAAGTATAGCAAATGTTTTCCCTTTATTGGGCAAGGTATTAAATACAAAAGCATGGATTTAACGACGGGACTGTATAAAAAAAAAACTGGTGAGGTCACAGCTGCAGTTTTGTGTACAGTTCTGATCACCAGAGGAGATTTACAAGAGTGTTATCGATTTGAAAATTGCAGCTACGAGGAGAGATTGGATAGGCTAGGGTTGTTTTCCTCAGAACAGAGGACAACTAGAAAGACCTGTTTCCCTTAGCCGAGAAGTCAGGTCCTGGGGGCATGGATTTAAGGTGATTGGTAAAAGGATTAGAGAGGACAGGAGGGAAAACCTTTTCACACAGAGGGTGGTAGATGTCTGGAATTCACTGTCTAAATTGGTGTTTGAGGCTGAATTGCTTAACTCATTTAAAATATACCCGGATCTGTATCTGAAGAGCTGTAACCTGCAAAGCTATGGCACAGATGCTGAAAAATGGGATTAAAATTATTGGGTTGCTTTCCTCTTTTGCCCAACGCAGACACAATGGGCTAAATGGCCTCTTTCTGCACCGTAACTTTTCTACGGTTCTGTAGCGGGACAGAACATACCGAAATATGGTGATCCTGGTGCCTGGGGTAATTACCTGTAAGGTTTGATTCCGTGAATCTGTCAGGCTGTTGCTTGACTAGTTTGTGAGACAGCTCTCCCAGTTGATTTGATTTATTATTGTCACATGTATTAGTATACAGTGAAAAGTATTGTTTCTTGTGTGCTATACAGACAAAGCATACCGTTCATAGGGAAGGAAAGGGGAGGGTGCAGATATAGTGTGACAGTCATAGCTAGGGTGTGGAGAAAGATCAACTTAATATGAGATAGGTCCATTCGCCTTCACGATCATCCTCAACACTGATGCTCCACAAGGCTGTGTTCTCAGCCCCCTTCTATACTCCTTATACACCTATCACTGTGCGGCCAAATTCCCCTCCAACTCGATTTTCAAGTTTGCTGACGATACCACTGTAGTGGGTCGGATCT
Organism: Mustelus asterias; assembly: GCF_964213995.1. Lineage (NCBI taxonomy): Eukaryota > Metazoa > Chordata > Chondrichthyes > Carcharhiniformes > Triakidae > Mustelus > Mustelus asterias. Next base: position 2,461,743 of record NC_135807.1, read on the forward strand.
CAAACAATGATGAGACAGAGTACAGGAATGAGATAGAGAATCTGGTGAACTGGTGCGGCAACAATAATCTCTCCCTCAATGTCAACAAAATGAAGGAGATTGTCATCGACTTCAGGAAGCGTAAAGGAGAACATGCCCCTATCTACATCAATGGGGACAAAGTAGAAAGGGTCAAGAGCTTCATGTTTTTTGATATCCAGATCACTAACAACCTGTCCTGGTCCTCCCATGCCGACACTATAGTTAAGAAAGCCCACCAATGCCTCTACTTTCTCAGAAGACTAAGGAAATTTGGCATGTCCGCTACGACTCTTTCCAACTTTTACAGATGCACCATAGAAAACATTCTTTCTGGTTGTATCACAGCTTGGTATGGCTCCTGCTCTGCCCAAGACTATGAGAAACTACAAAGGGTTGTGAATGTAGCCCAATCCATCACACAAACCAGCCTCCCATGCATTGACTCTGTCTACACTTCCTGCTGCCTCGGCAAAGCAGCCAGCATAATTAAGGACCCCACACGTCCCGGACATTCTCTCTCCCACCTTTTTCCATCGGGAAAAAGATACAAAAGTCTGAGGACTCGAGAACAGCTTCTTCCCTGCTGCCATCAAACTTTTGAATGGACTTACCTTGCATTAAGTTGGTCTTTCTCTACACCCTAGCTATGACTGCAACACTACATTCTGCACTCTCTCCTTCTCTATGAACGGTATGCTTTGTCTGTATAGCGTGCAAGAAACAATACTTTTCACTGTGTTAATACATGTGACAATAAATAAAAGCAAATCAAAAGTCTGGTGGTTGGTGATCTGGGCACCTAGAAACTTGAAGCTGTTGACTATTTCTACTTCGTCCCAATTGATGTAAATAGGGGCATGTTCTCCTTTACGCTTCCCGAAGTTGATGACAATCTGCTTCGTTTTGTTGACATTGAGGGAGAGATTATTGTCATCGCACCAGTTCACCAGATTCTCTATCCCATTCCTGTACTCTGTCACATCATTGATACAAAGTTTTGGCACAAGCTCCCAGAGGTTTGCAAGGACTCTGCAGGATCGACAGGGCTAGGTTTGCCATCCATTTCCAGTGCCTAGGTAGATGCTGAATAGTCGGTCTGGTTTTATTTTTATTTGGCTTTGTAGCAGTTTGATACAACTGAGTGGCTTGCTTGGCCACTTCAGAGGGCAATTCAACCACATTGCTGTGGCTCTGGAATCACACATAGACCAGACCAGGTAAGGATGGCCAATGTCCCTCTTTAAAGGACCTTAACGACTCAGTTGGGTTTTTATGACAATTGAGAATGGTTTCATGGTCGTCATTAGGATATAGATAGGCTGGAAAATTGGGCGGAGAAATAGCAGATGGAATTTAATCCAGATAAATGCGAAGTGATGCGTTCTGGAAGAACTAATGTATGGAGGAGTTACACAATAAATGGCAGAGCCATCAAGAGTATAGAAACACAGAGGGACCTAGGTGTGCAAGTCCACAAATCCTTGAAGGTGGCAGCACAGGTGGAGAAGGTGGTGAAGAAGGCATATGGTATGCTTGCCTTTATAGGACAGGGTATAGAGTATAAAAGCTGGAGTCTGATGTTGCAGCTGTATAGAACGCTGGAGTACTGTGTCCAGTTCTGGTCGCTGCACTACAAGAAGGACGTGGAGGCTTTAGAGAGAGTGCAGAGAAGGTTTACCAGGATCTTGCCTGGTATGGAGGGTCTTAGCTATGAGGAGAGATTGGGTAAACTGGGCTTGTTCTCCCTGGAAAGACGGAGAATGAGTGGAGACCTAATAGAAGTGTACAAAATTATGAAGGGTATAGATAGGGTGAACAGTGGGAAGCTTTTTCCCAGGTCGGAGGTGACGATCACGAGGGGTCACGGATCAGAGGGACGTTTTTTACAGAGGGTGGTGGGGGCCTGGAATGCGCTGCCAAGTAGGGTGGTGGAGGCAGACATGCTGGCATCGTTTAAGACTGACCTGGATAGTCACATGAACAGTCTGGGAATGGAGGGAATCAAACGAATGGTCTAGTTGGACCAATGAGCGACACAGGCTTGGAGGGCCGAAGGGCCTGTTTCCTGTGCTGTACTGTTCTTTGTTCTTTGTATTAGACTGAATTCCAGATTTTTATTGAATTCAAATTTCACCATCTGCTGCATGTAACATTTTAGATTTGCAGAGATTCGGTCCAACAGTCTTGATCCTGTACTAACCATTTTTGTTTGCCTTATTCCTTGTCATTTTGTGTAGCTCTTGCCTTGTGATGGAATGATTCGCAAACACTCTCATGTCAAGATTGGACGATACCATCAGGTAACCTTAATTTTCCCTTCTTTCTCCCTCTGCCTCTTGTTCCCTCTGACGGAGCTGGTAGTGTCAGCCTGGTGGGAGAGAGAACAGCACCCTAGGGTATTACAGGCTGTCATCACCCTCCTATCGCAAGGACTGATGTGATGGGCTTGACTTCATGGGGAGGCTGAAGAGAATTGGAGTTCTGCACCATGGCTTAATATTTGTGTCTCCCTTCCCTGCTGAGGGATGGTCTTGTGGGATTCTGTGGGATTGAGGGTTGGCTACTGTTCCCAATGACTGCCTCCAATATTTATCTCTCATCCTTGTGTAAAAGCCAAGTTTTTAAGACTTTAGCCAAAAGGTAGGAAAGAATTTTGGAAAATAACCACCAATGGATCTATTTCCAGGGCCACTTCCTTAAGTACTCTGGGATGAAGATTATCAGACCCTGGAGATTTATCCACCTTCAATTCCATCAATTTCCCCAAAACTATTTCTCTACTAATGCCGATTTCCTTTAGTTCCTCACCAAAACTTGTTTCACTCTGAACTTCTGGTGTATTATTCATGTCTTCCTTTGTAAAGACTGAAGCAAAGTACAAATTTAATTCCTTGGTCATTTCTTTACTTCCCATTATGAATTCTCCCGCTTCTGACTGTAAGGGGCCACAGTGGTTAGCACTGCTGCATCACAGCGCCAGGGACCCAGGTTCAATTCTGGCTTGGGTCACTGTGCAGAGTCTGTATGTTCTCCTCGTGTCTGCGTGGGTTTCCTCTGGGTTCTCCAGTTTCCTCCCACAGTCCAAAAGACATGCTGGTTAGGTGCATTGGCCATGCTAAATTCTCCCTCAATGTACCCGACCAGGCACCAGAGTGTGGCAACTGGGGGATTTTCACAGTAACTTGCATTGTTAATGTAAGCTTTCTTTTGCATTAATAAACAAATAAACTTTACATTGGTTTTTGTCAATGTTTTTCTCTTTACATAGAGTCATAGAGGTTTACAGCATGGAAACAGGCCCTTCGGCCCAACTTGTCCATGCCGCCCTTTTTTTAACCACTAAGCTAGTCCCAATTGCCTGCGTTTGGCCCATATCCCTCTATACCCATCTTACCCATATACCTGTCTATAGAGACTTTTAGTCAGTTTTTATGTTCAACGCTAGCTTGCTTTCATACTCTATTTTCCTTTTCTTCATCCCTTGGTTCTCCTTTGCTGAATTTTAAACCGCTCCCAATCCTCAGGACTATTGCTTTTTCTTGCCAATTTGTATGCTTCTTCCTTGAATCTGATACTATCTCTAATTTCCCTTGTAAACCATGGTTTGGCCACAATTCCCTTACAACTTCTGAAGTTCACCTATTTGTTCCTTAAATGCCTGCCATTGTCTGTCCACAGTCTTTGCTTTCAGTAATGTTTCTCAGTCCATCATTGACAATTCATGCTTCATATCATCATAGTTACCTTTATTGAGATTCAGGACCCTGGTCTCAGAATCAATTACATCACTATCCACCCTGACAAAAAATTCTGCCATATTATAGTGACTCGTCCCCAACAGCTAGATTACGACTAATGTTGAAATGTGACAGCTGGTCCAGCTAGCCCTCAGGAATCTGGAGTGGGGAAGTGACCCCAGAGATCCCCTTTTTAGTAACTTTTATTCTCTGAAATGTTGTGATACACTCTGTCTCTCCCTCTTCCTATCTCAGCACTTGCAAGATCAGTTAGACCTGGACCTGTCCCCGCTGGAGTATATGATGAAATGTTATCCAGAAATCAAGGAGAAGGAGGAAATGCGAAAGATTATTGGGCGCTATGGGCTTTCGGGGAAACAGCAGGTAGGTACCCCTGAGTGCCCGGTGTTTTACCGGGAGAGTGCTGGGACCCCAACTGGTGCTAAGGTCAGCACTTGGAGAGGGCCATTGGGGTGGGGTGGTGTGGGAGTGTGATCGGGCTGGGATCCTGGACAATCAGCTCTGGATCTGACCAACACCACTTCAGTTGCCACGTTTTGCAATATCTTCCGGTCTCGGCAGACATGAGGTTCCCAATTACTATGTGGTGGGTTTTCCCCAAACCCACCAATGTTCAGACTCTGAGCTTCACACACTGACTTGTCTTTGGGTAGTGTGCTGACCCTGGCTGATTCCGGGATTGTCTGTTTACTGAGCTGGGATATATTCTCCTCTTTAACTGGAAGCTAGTGTTTCCCATAATCAGGACCTAGCTCTTTAACATTAATGTATTCAAGAGGCGGCTGGATACAGCACTTGGGGCGAATGGGATCAAAGGTTATGGGGAGAAAGCAGGATTAGGCTATTGAGTTGGATGATCAGCCAGGATCGTGATGAATGGCGGAGCAGGATCGAAGGGCCAAATGGTCTCCTCCTATCTTCAAAGACTATTTCCTCAGGTGAATAGAGCGGTAACTAGGGGGCATAACTATAGGGTTCATGGTGGGAGATATAGGAAGGATGTCCGAGGTAGGTTTTTTTACTCAGAGTGGTTGGGGTGTGGAATGGACTGCCTGCAGGGATAGTGGAGTCAGAAACTTTAGGAACATTTAAGCAGCTATTGGATAGGCACATGGAGTACTTCGGGATGATAGGGAGGAAATAGCTTGATCTGGGTTTCAGACAAAGCTCGGCACAACATCGTGGGCCGAAGGGCCTGTTCTGTGCTGTACTGTTCTATGTTTCTGTTATTGTCCTGTAATCAGGAACACCCACTTTAACCTGAAGCTGCTGTGGGTTTTACTGGGTTGTGTGCGGATTGGGGGAGGAGAGTGAACAGAAAAGAATAAAATTCTAATCAGTTTGGGCTGAATCCCGTTTCCCAAAATGACAGGCTGGTGTCTTATTAAACCGGCAACTCCCTGCTGGCAGAAGTGATTAGTAGTGTGATTGGAATGACTGCCGTTCTGGTGTAGAATTAGTTTGAGAGAATCTTTGCTGGGATCTAGGAAGCTGAAACGGATGAGTATCCCACCAGAGGGAATATCCGAATTCCCGTTGCCTTATTCTGCTCTGATGCCGGACGGAATTCTGGGGAGAGCCCTGAGTGTTTATCTGTGTTCCAGGTGAGCCCGATCCGAAATCTCTCGGATGGGCAGAAGTGCCGCGTGTGCTTTGCCTGGTTGGCTTGGCAAACCCCCCACATGCTGTTCCTTGATGAACCTACAAACCATCTGGACATTGAGACCATTGATGCCTTGGCTGATGCCATCAATGAGTTTGAGGGCGGGATGATGCTCGTCAGCCACGACTTCAGGCTCATTCAGCAGGTGAATGTTTCAATTAAAAAAAGACTTGTTAAAGTTTTTTGTCATGGAGGGAGGGGGGCTGGTGGAAATGGGGAAACGGGAGTGGGGGGCTGGTGGGAATGGGGAAACGGGGGGTGGGGAGCTGGTGGGAATGGGGAAACGGGGAGTGGGGGGCTGGTGGGAATGGGGAAACGGGGAGTGGGGGGCTGGTGGGAATGGGAAACGGGGAGGGGCTGGTGGGAGTGGGGAAATGGGGGTGGTGGGAAATGGGGAGGGGCTGTTGGGAATGGGGAAATGGCTGGTGGGAATGGGGAAACGGGGGGGTGGGGAGCTGGTGGAAATGGGGGTGGGGGCGCGTTGGAAATGGGGATGAATGAGCTTCTGGGATTGAAGGAACTCATCGACCTGCTTACAAAATAATGATTTCTCTCTCAGGTTGCTCAAGAGATCTGGGTGTGTGAGAAGCAGACCATCTCCAAGTGGCAAGGTGGGATCCTGTCATATAAGGAACACTTGAAGAACAAAATGCTTGGTGATAACCCTCAGAACAGCAAGAAGTCTCCCAGTGTCTGAAGTATTCTCCGCAATTTGGCATCAACGTTAAGCAAATTTCTGAAAACATTACCGACCATCCTTTTTAGGACCCAGGAGGCTTGGCACAGCAGTGTGGACGTGGCTGACTTAAGCATGCTAGACAATTAAAATCAAATGCTAACAATAAATTGCTGTTCGTATTAGCTTACTGACTGATCACAGAGGCTGTGGTTTTCACTGGTTGGGAAAAGCAGGCAGGATGTTTTAAAACGAAAACACAGCCCAATGCTTGTTCTGACCCTCCTGCTAAAGATTGGGGAGTTTGTCTGCTCGGCTTACCCTGACAAGGTAGCTGATGTATATCTCACCCCTTTGTCTTGCAGTAGCAACACTGCCTTTTCAAAAACCCTGTGCACACAATCTGGCTTGCCTCAACGTTTTGGACCACTGTCTTGCATGAACCCTTGTCCTCCAACACTGATGGTTACTTAGGGTTTTAGGCATAGCCATAACCAAGTACAGCCCTAGACCTGCTCCCTTCTCGTTGCCTTGTGGGCCAGCTTATCCCCTTTAATTGAAGATTACATAGCAGGCGATGTGAGCTGGAGCATTGTGAACTCTGGGCTGTTTAATGTTTCCATAATCTTGTGACCTGCTGCGGTGTTCAGTAAGCAGGCAGGGCTGGGTCACAACCACCGCCCTCTGCAAGTGCCATAGGAGCCCAGCTGGGGGAAGCTGTGTTCCCTCTCCTGCCTCCTCCCTGCTGTTGGCTTTGGGTGTCGGACATTGTAAATGGAATGCAGAAGCTGGCTGCTCCATTGTGTGGATAAAGTTTAAACACACATTTCCCGTCCACCTCTTATTTTCTTCCCCCCTCCACCCAAAAAAAGCAAGCAGTTATAAATTTTACCGTCTGCAGATTGTGATGTTGATTAATTCCGATTGAAAGCCAGATTAATTTGTTTTGAATAGTGTGTTCATCTTCGCATTGATGCTTTAACTTGCTGCATTGTTGGAAAAACTTCTCCAGCAGCCTAACTGCCGGGCTCCTGAGAGAAACTCGAGGAAAGAACCTTGAACTCTTTATTTATTTAGTGTATTATGCACTGGGAGCCTCGGTTGTATTTAATCCTGGCCCAGATGGGCGATACTGAGTGATGTGCAGTTGTCATGTAACCCTGGGTGGAGAATCTGTACATCCTTACTCCAAACCTCCCCTTGGGGAATGTGGCAGATTTCTCCACTTCTCTTCATTTTGCACCATGTGAATAATACGTCTATCGAAAATTCGCAGGGTTCTTAAGGAACACTGAATACAATATGGATTTAAGAGATTTTTAAAATGATAGGATTCCTTCCTTTTCCAGAAGGGGATGGGAGAAATTGCTTACAAAATTGAGGTGTTATCTGCTAGAGAACCCCAATTGACTCTGACCGGTGGCCATTGGCTCTGCACAGTACTGTTGTTCAGTGTAGGTTTCTGGATCATGCCATATATCTGGGAGCCCCCACCCATTTATTAATGAAAGTGTTCTGCCAGCCTAGTGCTTGATGCTTGTTTACATTTCAGACCCCACCTGAAATGTTTCGGAACCTGTTCCTGGCTGTGAAAGAGTAAGCTTGGTAAATCTGTCCAGTTTCGTATATTCCAAGAGGCCTCTGATTCTTGATAGCAGACAGACATAACTGCATGGCCTCTAATTTGGTATTCTGGGGTATTTTGAGCAGTGCTCAATTTACACAAACCCTCCCGCTTCTTAGATGTTGCATGTACCCTTCCCACCCACCCCTCCAAAAGCTTGCCGGGATCTCTGTGCAGCTCTCCCGCTCTGACCCCCCCCCCACCTGGGGTCTCAGGGTCTCTCCAGCTTTCTCACTCTGACTCCCAGGGTCTTTCTGTTCAGTTCCTTTTTCCTCCCCCCCCCTCTCCTGCTTGGGTTCTAACTCCCCTGTTAGAGGGAGTCAGGTTCAGTACATCTCAATTTACCCTCACATTTTCACACCAGTACTGTACTTCGGTGTTCGTGACAGATCTGTGCGTCTTGTAATACACTTTAATGTTACACAGTGATTGACATGTTCGGAAGGAGAGAATTAGTCTTGGTACAAGTAGACATAGCATATCAGATTTCCTTTTACTGAAACCTTTTGATTTGTTTGCAGTGTAACAGTTCTGTTGGGTCTCATTTTGAAAAAAAACATTGCACCATCTAAATCCCTGAAGGTAAAACAAATCTGATCGTCTGGAGACTGAGTGACTGCAGATTGTCTGGTTTTAATGTTATATTTTAGGGAGAAATAAAGTTTACTGGAGAGTGTTTCTAATTGGATTCTTTTTGGTGTGTTTTTTTAATGTTTTCTGGAATTGGGGGACTGGGTGCTGGGGATTATTACATTTGTCTTGTTGCCAAATCCACCTCATGGGAAGTTGTCTCCCGGTCTTCCTGAAATTAGTTTTGCTTTTTCAAACTAATTTCTAGTGTGTTTTTGCCTCCTGCATTAATGTCTCCACCTTTGCATTAAAATGGCTACCTTAGAAGCTACAGCATAGCTGCTTGGTGATTTAGAGTCAAAGAGGTTTACAGCATGGAAACAGGCCCTTCGGCCCAACTTGTCCATGCCGCCCTTTTTTAAAAAAAACCCCGTAAACTAATCCCAATTGCCTGCATTTGGCCCATATCCCTCTATATCCATCATACCCATGTAACTATCTAAATGCTTTTTAAAAGACAAAATTGCACCCGCCTCTACTACTACCTCTGACAGCTTGTTCCAGACACTCACCACCCTCTGTGTGAAAAAATTGCCCCACTGGACACTTCTGTATCTCTCCCCTCTCACCTTAAACCTATGCCCTCGAGTTTTAGACTCCCCGACCTTTGGGAAAATATATTGACTATCTAGCTGATTTGTGCCCCTCATTATTTTATAGACCTCTATAAGGTCAGCCTCCTACGCTCCAGAGAAAAAAAATCCCAGTCTATCCAGCTTCTCGTTATAACTCAATCCACCAAGTCCCGGTAGCATCCTAGTAAATCTTTTCTGAACTCTTTCCAGTTCAATAATATCCTTTCTATAATAGGGTGACCAGAATTGCACACAGTATTCCAAGTGTGGCCTTACCAATGTCTTGTACAACTTCAACAAGACATTTCAACTCCTGTATTCAATGTTCTGACCGATGAAACCAAGCATGCTGAATGCCTTCTTCACCACTCTGTCCACCTGTGACTCCACTTTCAAGGAACTATGAACATGTACCCTTAGATCTCTTTGTTCTGTAACTCTCCCCAACGCCCTACCATTAACTGAGTAAGTCCTGTCCTGGTTCAATCCACCAAAATGCATCACCTCGCATTTGTCTAAATTAAACTCCATCTGCCATTCGTCAGCCCACTGGCCCAATTGATCAAGTTGTCGTTGCAGTTGGAGATAACTTCCTTCACTGTCCACTATGCCACCAATTTTAGTGTCATCTGCAAACTTACTAATCATGTCTCCTTTATTCTCATCCAAATCATTAATATAAATGACAAATAACAATGGATCCAGCACTGATCCCTGAGGCATACCACTGGTCACAGGTCTCCAGTTTGAAAAACAACTCTCTACAACCACCCTCTGGCTTCTGTCAAGATGTGTCAAGATTTTGTCAAGCTGTTCTATCAAGAACAGTAAGAAGTCTCACAACACCAGGTTAAAGTCCAATAGGTTTATTTGGTCGCAAAAGCCACTAGCTTTCGGAGCACTGCTCCTTCGTCAGGTAAGTGGGAGTTCTGTTCAGAAATCATAGAAACCCTACAGTGCAGAAGGAGGCCATTCGGCCCATTGAGTCTGCACTGACCACAATCCCACCCAGGCCCTACCCCCACATATTTTACACGCTAATCCCTCTAACCTACGCATCCCAGGACTCTAAGGGGCAATTTTTAACCTGGCCAATCAACCTAACCCGCACATCTTTGGACATATACGGGGCATATAAAGACACAAACTCAATTTACAAAATAATGGTTGGAATGCGAGTCTCTACAGGTAATCAAGTCTTAAAGGTACAGACAATGTGAGTGGAGAGAGCGTTAAGCACAGGTTAAAGAGATGTGTATTGTCTCCAGCCAGGTCAGTTAGTGAGAATTTACAAGCCCAGGCAAGTCGTGGGGTTTACAGGTAGTGTGACATGAACCCAAGATCCCGGTTGAGGCCGTCCTCGTGTGTGTGGAACTTGGCTATCAGTCTCTGCTCAGCGACTCTGCGTTGTTGTGTGTCATGCAGGCCGCCTTGGAGAACACTTACCCGAAGATCAGAGGCCGAATGCCCATGACTGCTGAAGTGTTCCCCAACAGGACGAGAACACTCTGGCCTGGTGATTGTCGAGCGGTGTTCATTCATCCATTGTCGTCGTGTCTGCATGGTTTCCCCAATGTACCATGCCTCAGGACATCCTTTCCTGCAACGTATCAGGTAGACAGCGTTGACTGAATTGCAAGAGTATGTACTGTGGTATTCTCATGTGAGATAGAACATAGAACAGTACAGCACAGAACAGGCCCTTCAGCCCACGATGTTGTGCCGAGCTTTATCTGAAACCAAGATCAAGCTATCCCACTCCCTGTCATCCTGGTGTGCTCCATGTGCCTATCCAATAACCGCTTAAATGTTCCTAAAGTGTCTGACTCCACTATCACTGCAGGCAGTCCATTCCACACCCCAACCACTCTCTGAGTAAAGAACCTACCTCTGATATCCTTCCTACATCTCCCACCATGAACCCTATAGTTATGCCTCCTTGTAATAGCTCCATCCACCTGAGGAAATCGTCTTTGAACGTTCACTCTATCTATCCCCTTCATCATTTTATAAACCTATTAAGTCTCCCCTCAGCCTCCTCCGCTCCAGAGAGAACAGCCCTAGCTCCCTCAACCTTCCCTCATAAGACCTACCCTCCAAACCAGGCAGCATCCTGGTAAATCTCCTCTGCACTATTTCCAGCGCTTCCACATCCTTCTTATAGTGAGGTGACCAGAACTGCGCACAATATTCCAAATGTAGTCTCACCAAGGTCCTGTACAGTTGCAGCATAACCCCACGGCTCAAACTCCAACTCCCTGTTAATAAAAGCTAACACACTATAGGCCTTCTTCACAGCTCTATCCACTTGAGTGGCAACCTTTAGAGATCTATGGATATGGACCCCAAGATCTCTCTGTTCCTCCACAGTCTTCAGAACCCTACCTTTGACCCTGTAATCCACATTTAAATTAGTCCTACCAAAATGAATCACCTCACATTTATCAGGGTTAAACTCCATTTGCCATTTTTCAGCCCAGCTTTGCATCCTATCTATGTCTCTTTGCAGCCTACAACAGCCCTCCACCTCATCCACTACTCCACCAATCTTGGTGTCATCAGCAAATTTACTGACCCACCCTTCAGCCCCCTCCTCTAAGTCATTAATAAAAATCACAAAGAGCAGAGGACCAAGCACTGATCCCTGTGGCACTCCGCTAGCAACCTGCCTCCAATCCGAAAATTTTCCATCCACCACCACCCTCTGTCTTCGATCAGATAGCCAGTTACCTATCCAATCGGCCAACTTTCCCTCTATCCCACACCTCCTTACTTTCATCATAAGCCGACCATGGGGGACCTTATCAAACGCATGGCATCCGTGTCACTGATCCGGCACGTCTTGCAGAGGTTGCTGTGGCAGGGTTGTGTGGTGTCATGGTCACTGTTCTCCTGAAGGCTGTGTCGTTTGCTGCGGACAATGGTCTGTTTGAGGTTGTGCGGTTATTTGAAGGCAAGAAGTGGGGGCGTGGGGATGGCCTTGGCGAGATATTCGTCTTCATCAATGACATGTTGAAGGCTCCAGAGAAGATGTTGTAGCTTCTCCGCTCCGGGGAAGTACTGGAGGACGAAGGGTACTCTATCCGCCGTGTCCCGTGTTTGTCTTCTGAGGAGGTCGGTGTGGTTTTTCGCTGTGGTGCGTAGGAACTGTCGATCAATGAATTGAGCGCCATATCCTGTTATGAGGGCATCTTTCAGCGTCTGGAGGTTTCTGTTGCGATCCTCCTCATCCGAGCAGATCCTGTGTATTCGGAGGGCTTGTCCGTAGGGGATGGCTTCTTTAACGTGTTTAGGGTGGAAGCTGGTGAAGTGGAGCATCGTGAGGTTATCCGTGGGCTTGCGGTACAGTGAAGTGCTGAGGTGACCGTCCTTGATGGAGATGCATGTGTCCAAGAATGCAACCGATTCCAGAGAGTCGTCCATGGTGAGTCTGATGGTGGGATGGAATTTGTTGATGTCATCATATAGTTGTTTCAGTGATTGTTCACCATGAGTCCAAAGGAAGAAAATGTCATCAATGTATCTGGTGTGTAGCATCGGTTGAAGGTCCTGTGCGGTGAAGAGGTCTTGTTTGAACCTGTGCAAGAAGATGTTAGCATATTGAGGTGCGAATTTGGTCCCCATGGCTGTTCCGTGTGTCTGGATGAAGAACTGGTTGTTGAAGGTGAAGATATTGTGGTCCAGGATGAAGCGGATGACTTGTAAAATTGCATCTGGAAACTGGCAGTTGTCGGCGTTGAGTACTGAGGCCGTTGCAGCAATGCCATCGTAATGGGAGATGCTGGTGTAGAGTGCCGAGACATCCATTGTGACAACGAGCGCTCCTGGTTCAACTGCTCCATGTGTGCTTAGTTTCTGTAGGAAGTCCCTAGTGTCACGACAAAAGCTGGGGGTTCTTTGTACAATGGGTTTCAGGATGCCCTCGACGTAGCCAGAGAGGTTCTCGCACAGGGTCCCATTGCCTGATATGATGGGACGGCCGGGTGTGTTTGCCTTGTGCATCTTCGGGAGGCAGTAGAGATCTCCAACGCGGGGAGCATGTGGGATGAGAGCACAGAGGGTGCTCTGAAGGTCCAGATCAAAGGTCTTGGTCAGTCTGTTGAGTTGACGGGTGTGTTCTTTGGTCGGATCTGCGGGTAACTGTCTGTAGTGTTCCTCGTTGTTCAGTTGTCGGTACTCTTCTTTGCAGTAATGACTACCATCGAAATCGCAAACTGCCGGCTCCAAGTGTAGAGGATCTCCAAGAACAGAACTCCCACTTACCTGACGAAGGAGCAGCGCTCCAAAAGCTAGTGGCTTTTGCTACCAAATAAACCTGTTGGACTTTAACCTGGTGTTATGAGACTTGTTACTGTGTTTACCCCAGTCCAACGCCGGCATCTCCACATTCTGTCAAGAAGCCAATTTTGTATCCATTTAGATACCTCACCCTGAATCCTGTGAGATTTAACCTTATGCAACAACCGACCATGCGGTACCTTGTCAAAGGCCTTGCTAAAGTCCATGTAGACAACACCAACTGCACTGCCCTCATCTACCTTCTTGGTTACCCCTTCAAAAAACTCAGTTAAATTTGTGAGACATGATTTTCCACTCACAAAGCCATGCTGACTGCCCCTAATCAGTCCTTGCGTCTCTAAATGCCTGTAGATCCCGTCTCTCAAAATACCTTCCAACAATTTACCCACCACAGATGTGAGGCTCACTGGCCTGTAGTTCCCAGGCTTTTCCCTGCAGCCCTTTTTAAACAAAGGCACAACATTTGCCCCTCTCCAATCTTCAGGCACCTCACCCGTGACAATCGATGATTCAAATATCTCGGCTAGGGGACCCACAATTTCCTCCCTAGCCTCCCACAGTGTCCTGGGATACACTTCGTCAGGTCCCGGGATTTATCTACCTTGATGCGCTTTAAGACTTCCAGCACCTCCTTCTCTGTAATATGTACACTCATTAAGATATCACTATTTATTTCCCCAAGTTCCCTTTGTTGCCTGGTTACTGTTCTACAACCAACAACACGAGATCGGGGCAGCAAGATGATGCCCATCAAGCCAGCTCTGCCTTTCAATGCAATCACGGCTGCTCATAGTTTCAAGCCCCACTTTCCTGCCCAATGCCCACATCCCTTGATTCCCTGAGTGTGCTGTGGGATGTTGGGACAAGTGTGCACTATGGAGCGAGCTGAAATTCTGTTTGTAAATTGATGCGTCAGGGCATTTATTGTGTCGTATGTGTTTGACCAGTTTGTCATATTAAGTTTTGAATTGATTATGGCTGAAAGAACACAACCTCAGGAGAAAAAAGCGAGGTTCATACAGGGAGAAGCTCTCAAACGCTGCAATGGAACCAAATAAGTTCAAGAGCCACTTCAATCCAAAACACTGTTCATTCTCCAGCAAGGATATTGAACACTTCAAGCACCTCCGCAAACAAAACAGAAGCAAAATTCTGGAGTCTGTGCAGATTTCAGAGAATCCCCAGGAAGCAAGCTACCTCGTCACTGAGCTCAGAATGAAATCAAAGAAGCCGCTCACAATTGCCACAATCCCAATTCACAACACATTTGGTTGTTTGCAGGACAAGAATCTCCATGCATTTCAGATTGTGCTTTCGCAGCACCCTCCCTGTTCCCCACAACCGAAATGTAAGTTGACATTCCCAACACAGAGAAAAATACCTTTTGCTAGAGGGCATTTCAGTTGGAGAAAATGGGTGTGCCTCAATGTTTGAGAGTATAGAGGTGCGCTGTGAACCACTGGTGTCATCCATGCCGTAGGGAGTTCCACATCATTCGGTACCGGCAGGTGGGGATGGAGAAATCTCTTTCTTAGTGAGGTTCAGGCTCAATGTCCATCTCTAAATTTGTTCATTGAGGGATCAGGCTGGGATTAATGGAACATAATTGGCTGTTGAGAAGCTAAACATCTGTCAGCGTAGTTACTGATATGAAAATGTATTCATGATCTTGATGGAAAATTACCTTTTCACATCAGTTCACCTTTAGCAGTTTGGGTTGCTGTTAAAGTCCTAGAACTGTTAGTCATATAGCAAAGAGACAGGCCCTTCGGCCCACTATGTCCATGCTGACCAGCAAATACCAATTTATACTAATCCAGTTTACTAGCACATGATCTATAGCCTGCTATGCTGTGGCAATTTAAGTGCTCATCCAAACGCTGCTTCAATGTTGAGAGTACCTGCCTCCACCACCCTCTCAGGCAATCCGTTCCATATTTCCACCACTCTGGGTGAAAAAACATTTTCTCAGATCCCCTCTAAATCACTTGCTTTTCATCTGCCTTTGCCCTCTGGTCTTAGACATCTCTGCTATGAGGAAAAGATTCTTAGAATCTATGCCCCTCATAATTTTGCATACCTATATCGGATCCCCGCCACCCTCTTCTGCTCCTCAGCCTCCTACGCTCCAGAGAAAAAAGTCCCAGTCTATCCAGCCTCTCCTTATAACTCAATCCATCAAGTCCCGGTAGCATCCTAGTAAATCGTTTCTGCACTCTTTCTAGTTTAATAATATCCTTTCTATAATAGGGTGACCAGAATTGCACACAGTATTCCAAGTGTGGCCTTACCAATGTCTTATACAACTTCAACAAGACGTTCCAACTCCTGTATTCAATGTTCTGACCGATGAAACCAAGCATGTCGAATGCCTTCTTCACCACTCTGTCCACCTGTGACTGGAGGCAGAGGGGTGATCTTATGGGGATCTATAAAATAATGAGGGGCATAGACAAGGTAGATAGTCAATATCTTTTCCCAAAGGTAGGGGAGTCTAAAACTAGGGGGCATAGGTTTAAGGTGAGAGGGGAGAGATACAAAAGTATCCAGAGGGGCAATCTTTTCACACAGAGTGGTGAGTGTCTGGAACAAGCTGCCAGAGGCAGTAGTCGAGGCGGGTACAATTTTGTCTTTTAAAAAGCATTTAGATAGTTACATGGGTTCAGATGGGTATAGAGGGATATGGGCCAAATGCGGGCAATTGGGACTAGCTTAGGGGTTTAAAAAAAAAGGGCGGCATGGACAAGTTGGGCCGAAAGGCCTGTTTCTATGCTGTAAACCTCTATGACTCTCTGAGATGTTAAACTAATTGGCTGAAAGTTTCCTACATGTTGCCTCCCTCCCTTTTTGAATAAAGGCATTATATTACCAGTTTTCCAATCCACCGGAACCATTCCTGCATCCAGGGAATTTTGGAATATTGTAACCAATGGATCCACTATCTCCAATAGCATTTCCTTTAAGACCTTAGGATGTAGGCCAGAAGGCCCTAGGGACTTGCCTGCCTTCAATCCCAATAGTTTGTTCAGTACTTTTACCCTAATGATGATGATTGTTCTTAGTTCCTCTCTTTCTATAACCTCTGAATTTTCTGTTACTATTGGGATAATATTCGTGTCCTCTGCTGTGAAAACTGAGGTAAAATATAGATTTAGCGTCTCCACTATTTCTGTATTCCCCACATTTAACTCCCCAGTCTCATTTTCCAAGGGACCAACATTCACTTTAGCTACTCTCTTCCTCTTTATAAACTTTCGAAGCTTTTGTTATCCTTTTTTATATTTTGCGCTAGTTTTCTTTATCTTTGCTTTTTATTACGTTTTTTTTACTGACCCTTTGTTGATGTGTGAAAGTTTCCAAATCTTCCAGTGTGCCACTGGCCTTTGCAATATTGGTATGCCTAAGTTTGTGTCTTTATGTTATCCTTAACTTCCTTGCTTCGCTATGGAAGTCTTTCCCCCCCTCTTACCACCTTTCCTCCTCTCTGGAATATACTTTAGTTGGGAGGACTTGAATATTGCCATAAATATCTGCCACTTTTCATCAACTGTCCTGTAGTTGAGAATTCTGATTAATTCTAAATACCCAACATGAAGATAATTAGCAGCTAATGTTTTAATATGTGGTTTGAGAATAATACAAAATATTTAAGTAACATATTAATAATGTCTCTCAGAAATGAATTTGTAACATGCCAATAAAATGAATGATGTTTTCATGAATGATACCAGCACAAGTTATGCAACAACGTAAATTATCCATGTAAATCCAGGCCGGGGGATAATGCCAAAAGATAAAAGCGCCTTCATTTGGTGTTAGAGCCGGTTTAAACTGTTAGAGAAATGCTGCATCGTAAGAAGCCATTTTTGGGAGAGAGCTTCTGTAAAACAGACAGATGAAAGACAGATTTATATTTGAAGGTGTCAAACTATAATTGATTGAAGGGCATGCCATTGTTAGATTGACAGAACAGTGACTGAGTGGAATTGATTTTAATTAAGTGCTGGGCTGATTAATCTGATAACTAAAAGTATAACCATTCTGCTTTTTGGCATGAAGCCTGAGATCTTTTGAGAATGCCTCAAAGCACATTTGCTATGTGGGTGAAATCAGAGATCTTCCTTTTGGCTGAAAGAAATTTGTCTTGTCTTAATTGTATATTTGTCTGAATACTTTTAATTTGTAATGTTTTTGATTCTAACATTTCAATGTTTTTATAAAAACTAGTTTAATTGAAGAATTTCATTGAACTGAATACATTTTTTTTGCTTTTGTGAAATGAAATGTTTAATGAAAAGATTTAGTCTTTAAATTAGTCAGGCCACCTAGACATTTTCCCACCTTGTCCTACCTTGTAGTCTACCTGCCCAATCCACTAGGGTCAAATTTGCCCTCGTGCCTATGTAATTTCCTTTGTTTAGATCTAGATGCTCGTGTGGATCTCTAGTTTCTCACTCTCAAACTGAATTTGAAATTCTAGCATACTATGATCACTCTTCCCTAGAGGATCTTTAACTATGACATCATTTATTTGCCCTTCCTCATTATATAATACCAAATCTGGAATAGCCTGCTCCCTGGTTGGTTCCACAAAATATTGCTCCAAAAAAACGATCTCTAATACATTCAATGAACTTCCCCTCGAGGATACCCTTGCAAATTTGATTATTCCAGTCAATATGCATGTTAAAATCATCCATGGTTATTGCTGTACCTTTCTTACAAGCCCTCAGTATTTCTTGGCTTATACTGTGACCCACTGAGGAACTAGTGTTTGGGGACCTAAAGATTACTCCCACCAGGGACTTTTTGATAGTTAAGTGTAATTTTTGGTCTCACTGAATGGTGGAGCAGACTTGATGGGCCGAATTGCCTACTTTTGTTCCTACATGCTATATTCTTATCGTCTTGATCTGTTTTGTTACCTTTCTTGTTGTGTGTTTTACCGTTTAATAAAAGTGTTTTATTTCAATAATAACATGATTTTTAATTTCCTCACTCCTTTTTATATCTTTCCTCACATCCTAATTTCGAAATAGTTAAAAACTGACATTCCAAGTTTACTTTCTGGGATTTGGGAAACATAGAAAATAGCTGCAGGAGTAGGCCATTCGGCCCTACGAGCCTGCTTCACCATTCCATCTGATCATGGCTGATCATTGCACTTTCAGCATCCCACATTTAACATCAACAGGGTTCTTAACACTCTTTAAAACAAAATTTTGCTCTTCCACCCTTATTAATTATTTCTCTTCCATCGGCTCCTCATTGTGTCCAATGCTGTAAAGTGGTTTCTCCCTTTCAGTGTGCCAGTTCTAGAAAAGCCCAAGAATCTGAAATATTACCGTCTCTATTTTATCTGCAAAGCCAAAACTCCCTTGCACGCAATGTCCTCGGCCCTGTATTGCCCTGCGCAATGATGCCCGAGCACTCTGAAGCCGGCTTCCCTGCTGAGCTTAGGCTCCCTCCCCACCCACACTGTTGCCTGATGTATACCCCATGGCAAAGCCTTGACCAGAGTCCGCTAGCCACCCAATCAGCACCTTTTTTGTCATGCAGTATAAATTATTGTTCACTTTGAAATTTGATATTTTTGCATCTGTCCTAATGAGTCAGGTCTCTACTTTCAGAAATACCTTATCAATTACTCAGAAGAGTATTTACCTTTAACAAAGAATCTTTCAGAGCTATAAAGGTAAGGTAGATAAAATGGGCTTGATTTCTTTGGAAAAGGATGCAAACAACTGAAGGCTTGAATTTGAGGAAAAGTTTAGGTAAGTTAATTGTGAAAAATGACTAGGTCGTTTTACTGGAAACAAAAATCTTCCGAGAAAGATTTCAAATAAAAAGTTGTCATTGGCATTTAGCTCTTGTTGTTACACCCAAGATCACGTTGCACGGCCCTTCCCATTGACAGCTTGCTACATAAACAGCTGCTTGCTTCTAAGGCACTCACAATTAAGGCATTTTTCTATCCTGTACCTACCCTCCTATAAGATTCTCTTAGTTATTGGTATCTGGAGTACTCAAGAGTTTTAAGGAATATTTTTAAAAATAAATTTCAACAAATTGGCATGAGTCTGCAAAGTAATCAAGGCAGCATTGCCAGCAGCAACAGTGGAAGCAGTTTGGGAGTGCAATGTGTGATACACAGTGAAAACCTGATCCTTTACTGCAATGAATGTGTGGATTGTGTGTGCCCTCGCTGCTTGGTGGGGAGTAAGCACAAGACCCACACTTTCTCACCTTTTGAGGAGGCCTGCAAGGAACATAAAGTAAGTACCTGAACCTTCTCATACTCTTTACAATTGTGACAGATTTACAAGAGCCAGGTGCAAGAAACAGACTGGGTATAGCGAGGGGGGATTGAACAGTACGGCATACAGACTGGGTATAGCGAGGGGGGATTGAACAGTACGGCATACAGACTGGGTATAGCGAGGGGAGATTGAACAGTACAGCATACAGACTGGGTATAGCGAGGGGGGATTGAACAGTACAGCATACAGACTGGGTATAGCGAGGGGGGATTGAACAGTACAACATACAGACTGGGTATAGCGAGGGGGGATTGAACAGTACAGCATACAGACTGGGTATAGCGAGGGGGGATTGAACAGTACGGCATACAGACTGGGTATAGCGAGGGGAGATTGAACAGTACAGCATACAGACTGGGTATAGCGAGGGGGGATTGAACAGTACAGCATACAGACTGGGTATAGCGAGGAGGGATTGAACAGTACAGCATACAGACTGGGTATAGCGAGGGGGGATTGAACAGTACAGCATACAGACTGGGTATAGCGAGGGGGGATTGAACAGTACGGCATACAGACTGGGTATAGCGAGGGGGGATTGAACAGTACAGCATACAGACTGGGTATAGCGAGGGGGGATTGAACAGTACGGCATACAGACTGGGTATAGCGAGGGGGGATTGAACAGTACAGCATACAGACTGGGTATAGCGAGGGGGGATTGAACAGTACAGCATACAGACTGGGTATAGCGAGGGGGGATTGAACAGTACAGCATACAGACTGGGTATAGCGAGGGGGGATTGAACAGTACAGCATACAGACTGGGTATAGCGAGGGGGGATTGAACAGTACAGCATACAAACTGGGTATTGTTGTCGGTAAAAAAACCTCTGACACTATTAGTGGATCAAAATGCAGTGTTTATTTTCACAATTGTGTGAGAAGTGAGGTTCCTAACAGTGGACCCCCAGCCTTCTCCTCGAACACAAGTAAGAACAGAGTTTTATACCCCTCGGTATACAGATTCTCGCTGTATGAGCAATCTCCAAGGCCGCGATCGTTCGTCATTGCCTTGAAACAATATTACAGGTTTTGCACAAACAAGTTAATCTGATATACATTCAGGAGACAACGGTTTTCCCTTATCTAGTCCGAATGTAAGAAACAATGAATTCTAACCAAAACAATGCATTCTACAGCACTTCTCATACAAGATCTAAATATCACAGAGGTCACTTTGACACTTTGAGTTTTGAAGTTTATTAACCCATTCCTGACTTCAGTATAGCGAGGGGGGATTGAACAGTACAGCATACAGACTGGGTATAGCGAGGGGGGATTGAACAGTACAGCATACAGACTGGGTATAGCGAGGGGGGATTGAACAGTACAGCATACAGACTGGGTATAGCGAGGGGGGATTGAACAGTACAGCATACAGACTGGGTATAGCGAGGGGGGATTGAACAGTACAGCATACAGACTGGGTATAGCGAGGGGGGATTGAACAGTACAGCATACAGACTGGGTATAGCGAGGGGGGATTGAACAGTACAGCATACAGACTGGGTATAGCGAGGGGGGATTGAACAGTACAGCATTTGTTCCCAGGAGCAGGCTGAGGGTAAGAGAGTGGGTTTTCTGACTGTAATTAATTATTTATTTTTTCAGTTAATTTTGGGTTTAAAATCGGAGGTTTTTTTCAAAACCGGAAGTCAGGCCAGGAGTGGCCAGGGGAAGTTTTTGGAGGGTTTAAAAGTGCACCAAAGTATACAGCGGGCAGCATCGTAGCGGGCAGCAGAGTGAGTGGGAAGTTGAGTGAGCTGTCAGGGCTTTGGCTCACAGGGCTTGGACGAGCAGGGGTGAGTTTTTGTTTCCTTACACTCTTATTAACTTTTCACTGTCTTACTTGACATAAAGTGTCCAGTATGAGTGTGAAACCAATGTGTTGTTCCCAGTGTAGGATGTGGGAGGTCCTGGAGGCATCTGGCCTCCCGGACATCCACATCTGTGAGGGGTGTGTCGAGCTGCGGTTCCTGAGAGACCGTGTTAGGGAGCTGGAACTACAACTCGAGGATCTTAGGCTGATGAGGGAGAATGAGGAGGTGATAGACAAGAGCTATCATCAGGTGGTCACACCAGGGCCACGGGAAGAGGCCAAGTGGGTGACGGCCAGGAAGGGTAAGGCTAGGGTGGTTGAGAGCACCCCGGTGGATTTGCCCCTGCACAACAAGTACTCCTGCTTGAGTACTGCTGGGGGGGACAGCCCGCCTGGGGGAAGCAGCAGTGGCCGTGTCTCCGCAGTGGAGTCCAGCCCTGTAACTCAGAGGGCTAAGGAAAAGAGGAGGAAGGCGGTATTAATCGGGGACTCGATGGTGAAGGGGACAGACAGGCGTTTCTGCGGAGGTAGGCGGGATTCTCGCATGGTGGTCTGCCTCCCTGGGGCCGGGATCCAGGATGTCGCTGGTCGCGTCCCGGAAATCCTGAGGTGGGAGGGAGAGGAGCCTGAGGTAGCGGTACATATTGGTACCGCTGATGTGGGTAGGAAGGGAGAAGGGGTCATGAAAAGGGAGTACAGGGAATTAGGGAGACAGCTGAGAAAGAGGAAAGCAAAGGTAGTAATCTCAGGATTACTGCCTGTGCCACAGGAAGGTGAGGGCAGGAATGGAGTGAGGTGGAGGATGAATGTGTGGCTGAGGGACTGGTGCAGGGGGCAGGGATTCAGGTTCCTGGACCATTGGGACCTCTTTAGGGGCAGGGGTGATCTGTATACAAGAAACGGGTGGAACTTGAATCACACGGGGACCAATATCCTGGCCGGTAGGTTGGCTAAGGCTACTGGGGAGAATTTAAACTAGATAGGTTGGGGGGAGGGGAGCTAGAAGAGTTGACTAGGATCAAGGAACTAATTGATGGGGGGGAGGATGCAGGGGTAAGGGGAATTACAAAATTAATGGTAGAGGAGAGGGTGCAAGTGAATGAAGGCGGTAATTTAGATAAGGGAGTAGAGGGAGACGGTGTTCGCGACTCATCAAAGCGGGTTCAGATAAAAGCTGGAATAAGGACACTTTGCCTGAATGCACGAAGCATTCGGAACAAGGTGAATGAGTTGATGGTGCAAATCAGCACAAGTGGGTACGATCTGGTGGCCATTACAGAAACGTGGCTGAAAGGTGACCAGGACTGGGAGATGAATATCCAGGGGTATCAGGCGTTTAGGAAGAATAGACAGGAAGGAAAAGGTGGCGGGGTCGCGCTATTAATAAGAGATAATATCAGGGTAGTACTGAGGGATGACATAGGCTCTGAGGAACAAAACGTGGAATCATTATGGGTAGAGATGAGGAATAGTAGAGGGAGAAAGACACTAGTAGGTGTGGTATATAGGCCCCCAAATAATAATGTTGAGGTAGGGAGGGCTATAAACAAGCAGATAAGGGATGCGTGTAAAAACGGAACGGCAATAATCATGGGGGACTTCAACATGCACATTGACTGGCAGACTCAAGTCGGTAAGGGTGGAATGGAGGAAGAGTTCTTAGAATGCTGTCGGGATAGTTTCCTTGAACAGCATGTTACGGAACCGACGAGGGAACGAGCTATTTTGGATCTGGTATTGTGTAACGAGGTAGGTAGAATTAAGGATCTTATTGTGAAGGACCCTCTTGGGTCTAGTGACCACAATATGGTCGAATTTCTGATTCAGATGGAAGAGGAGAAAGTTTGGTCTCAAACCAGTGTCCTCTGTTTGAACAGAGGGAAATATGATAGGATGAGGGATGAATTGGCTAAGGTAGACTGGGAGAGCAGGCTGGCAGGTAGGATAGCTGAGGAACAGTGGAGGATTTTTAAGGAGATCCTTTTCAGTTCTCAGCAAAAATATATTCCAGCAAAAAACAAGGATTGTAAGAAAAGGGAGAACCAGCCGTGGATAACGAAGGAAATAAAGGAGAGTATTAAAATAAAAACAGCTGCGTACAGAGTGGCCAAAAATAGTGGAGAAACAAGTGATTGGGAAAAATTTAAGAAACAACAAAGAGAGACTAAGAAAGCGATAAAGAAAGGAAGGATAGACTATGAAGCTAGGCGAGCAATTAATATAAAAAATGATAGTAAAAGTTTTTATAAATATATAAAAAGGAATAGAGTGGCTAGAGTGAATGTTGGACCCTTGGAGGACGAGAGGGGGGAGTTAATAGTGGGAAATGAGGATATGGCTGAGTCTTTAAATACGTTTTTTGTGTCGGTCTTCATGGTGGAGGACACAAATAGTTTGCCAAATATTAACGATAGAGGGTTGGCAGCAGGAGAAATACTTAATACGATTAATGTTACCAGAGAGGCAGTGCTGGGTAGACTAATGGGACTGAAGGTGGACAAGTCCCCGGGTCCGGATGGAATGCATCCCAGGGTATTGAAAGAAATGTCAGAGGTAATAGTGGATGCGTTAGTGATTATTTATCAAAACTCGTTGCATTCTGGGGTAGTGCCGGTTGATTGGAAAACGGCTAATGTTACGCCGCTGTTTAAAAAAGGAAGGAGACAAAAGGCGGGTAACTATAGGCCGGTCAGCTTAACGTCTGTAGTAGGGAAAATGCTGGAATCCATTATTAAAGAGGAGATAGCAGGGCATCTGGATAGAAATGGTTCGATCAATCAGACGCAGCATGGATTCATGAGGGGAAAGTCGTGCTTGACGAACATGTTGGATTTTTATGAAGATGTGACGAGGGCGGTTGATGGAGGAGAACCGGTGGATGCGGTGTTTTTGGATTTCCAAAAGGCGTTTGATAAGGTGCCCCATAAAAGGCTGCTGAAGAAGATTAGGGCACACGGAGTTGGGGGTAGTGTGTTAAAGTGGATTGGGGACTGGCTATCCGACAGGAAGCAAAGAGTCGGAATAAATGGGTGTTTTTCCGGTTGGAGGAAGGTAACTAGTGGCGTGCCGCAGGGATCGGTACTCGGGCCGCAACTGTTTACCATTTATATAGATGATCTGGAGGAGGGGACGGAGTGTAGGGTAACGAAGTTTGCAGACGACACAAAGATAAGTGGAAAAGTGAATCGTGTGGAGGACGGAGAAGATCTGCAGAGAGATTTGGACAGGCTGAGTGAGTGGGCGAGGATATGGCAAATGGAGTATAACGTTGAGAAATGCGAGGTTATACACTTTGGAGGAAATAATAACAAATGGGATTACTATCTCAATGGAAACAAATTAAAACATGCTACCGTGCAAAGGGACCTGGGGGTCCTTGTGCATGAGACGCAAAAGCCCAGTCTGCAGGTACAACAGGTGATCAAGAAGGCAAATGGGATGTTGGCCTATATTGCGAGGGGGATAGAATATAAAAGCAGGGATGTCTTGATGCACCTGTACAGGGCATTGGTGAGGCCGCAGCTGGAATACTGTGTGCAGTATTGGTCCCCTTGTATGAGGAAGGATATATTGGCATTGGAGGGAGTGCAGAGAAGGTTCACCAGGTTGATACCGGAGATGAGGGGTTTGGATTATGAGGAGAGGCTGAGGAGATTGGGTTTGTACTCGTTGGAGTTTAGAAGGATGAGGGGGGATCTTATGGAGACTTATAAGATAATGCGGGGGCTGGATAGGGTGGAGGCGGAGAGATTCTTTCCACTTAGTAAGGAAGTTAAAACTAGAGGACACAGCCTCAAAATAAAGGGGGGTCGGTTTCAGACAGAGTTGAGGAGGAACTTCTTCTCCCAGAGGGTGGTGAATCTCTGGAATTCTCTGCCCACTGAGGTGGTGGAGGCTACCTCGCTGAATATGTTTAAAGCGCGGATGGACGGATTCCTGAGCGGTAAGGGAATTAAGAGTTATGGGGATCAGGCGGGTAAGTGGTACTGATCCACGTCAGATCAGCCATGATCTTATTGAATGGCGGGGCAGGCTCGAGGGGCTAGATGGCCTACTCCTGCTCCTATTTCTTATGTTCTTATACAGACTGGGTATAGTGAGGGGGGACTGAACAGTACAGCATACAGACTGGGGAAGTGATGTTTTTTATGTGGGACAGCCTGTTGCTAAATCTTTCTTCACTCAAACCTGTATAAACAGGGTCATTAACAGGTACTGGTAGGAAACACTAAACCTCTCATATTTTCAATTGTTATTTTTAAGTCTATATTGTCAGGGTTTTTTCTATTAATTTAAGAGGGGATAAAAATCAGGGTAGCCTGTGCCTGATTTCTCGACCAGCCCAAAGTTTTAATCTCGCGTGCCAATATAATTAAAGCATCAGGGAAAGGAGAAATGCAGACCCGGACAATTAAGATTATAGTTGATGCAATAAACTCCTTGTGACGGTTTAGTTGGTAAAGATGTCCAAAGATGTGCGGGTTCGGTCGATTGGCCATGCTAAATTGACCCTAGTGTCAGGAGGATTAGCAAGGCAAATATGTGGGGTTGCGGGAATAGAGCCTGGGTGGGATTGCAGACTCGATGGGCCGAATGGCCTCCTTCTGCACTGTAGGGATTCTATGATTCTATGAAAAGGCAGCTGGTAAACTAAGATTCAAGTTTCAGGTAAAGGTATGAAATGGAAGTTCTAAATTCGAATAACGGTGTTGGAACATTCTATCCATGTCACAGGGAGGGAGAAGGAAATTCTATTGTGTATTCTTTTTTTAGTTTAAAAACTTGAGTAATTAACAAAATAGTTTTCTAATCAACAGGTGAAAACTGCTCATTCAACCATTCAGTTCTGCATTGGGGGTTGATGGGTAGACTGTTCATCAAACCCTTTGCCCGCCCCGTTTGCGCTTGCTTCTAATTCCAGAAAGGCTGAATAAACCCTGCAGCTTTTTGGAAATATATCCTGAACAATTCTTTGTATTCCTCCCCCGAGTATTGATAATTCACCATGTGAGAAACTGCCCAGATTGGCTATACTTTAGAGCAGGGGTGTTCCACCTTCTTGCTTCAGAAGTCTCTCTCCCATGTAATAAAATTTCCATGGACCCATGTAGCATAACACAAATATTTTTTTCCTGTATAAAAATCACATTATAGAACATAGAACAGTACAGCACAGAACAGGCCCTTCGGCCCACGATGTTGTGCCGAGCTTTATCTGAAACCAAGATCAAGCTATCCCACTCCCTATCATCCTGGTGTGCTCCATGTGCCTATCCAATAACCGCTTAAATGTTCCTAAAGTGTCTGACTCCACTATCACTGCAGGCAGTCCATTCCACACCCCAACCACTCTCTGTGTAAAGAACCTACCTCTGATATCCTTCCTGTATCTCCCACCATGAACCCTATAGTTATGCCCCCTTGTAATAGCTCCATCCACCTGAGGAAATAGTCTTTGAACGTTCACTCTATCTATCCCCTTCATCATTTTATAAACCTCTATTAAGTCTCCCCTCAGCCTCATCCGCTCCAGAGAGAACAGCCCTAGCTCCCTCATCCTTCCCTCATAAGACCTACCCTCCAAACCAGGCAGCATCCTGGTAAATCTCCTCTGCACTCCTTCCAGCGCTTCCACATCCTTCTTATAGTGAGGTGACCAGAACTGCACACAATGTTCCAAATGTGGTCTCACCAAGGTCCTGTACAGTTGCAGCATAACCCCACGGCTCTTAAACTCCAACCCCCTGTTAATAAAAGCTAACACACTATAGGCCTTCTTCACAGCTCTATCCACTTGAGTGGCAACCTTTAGAGATCTGTGGATATGGACCCCAAGATCTCTCTGTTCCTCCACAGTCTTCAGAACCCTACCTTTGACCCTGTAATCCACATTTAAATTAGTCCTACCAAAATGAATCACCTCACATTTATCAGGGTTAAACTCCATTTGCCATTTTTCAGCCCAGCTTTGCATCCTATCTATGTCTCTTTGCAGCCTACAACAGCCCTCCACCTCATCCACTACTCCACCAATCTTGGTGTCATCAGCAAATTTACTGATCCACCCTTCAGCCCCCTCCTCTAAGTCATTAATAAAAATCACAAAGAGCAGAGGACTAAGCACTGATCCCTGTGGCACTCCGCTAGCAACCTGCCTCCAGTCCGAAAATTTTCCATCCACCACCACCCTCTGTCTTCGATCAGATAGCCAGTTACCTATCCAATCGGCCAACTTTCCCTCTATCCCACACCTCCTCACTTTCATCATAAGCCGACCAAGGGGGTCCTTATCAAACGCCTTACTAAAATCCATGTATATGACATCAACTGCCCTACCTTCATCAACACACTTAGTTACCTCCTCAAAAAATTCAATCAAATTTGTGAGGCACGACTTGCCCTTCACGAATCCGTGCTGACTATCCCGGATTAATCCGCAACTTTCTAAATGGCCGTAAATCCCATCCCTAAGGACCTTTTCCATCAATTTACCAACCACCGAAGTAAGACTAACCGGTCTATAATTACCAGGGTCATTTCTATTCCCTTTCTTAAACAGAGGAACCACATTCGCCATTCTCCAGTCCTCTGGCATCATCCCCATATACGTTATTATTCTTGGTTTACTTACTTAATGTGAAATTGTTGCTGATTCTATGTTCGAATGAGGCTCGAGTGCAGGAAGTAGATTGAATCTGAGGTAACGAGTTTAAAGTAAAGTTTATTTATTAGTCACAAATAAGGCTGACATTAACACTGCAATGAAGTTACTGTGAAATTCCCCTAGTCGCCACAATCCGGTGCCTGTTCGGGTCAATGCACCTAACCTGCATGTCTTTCAGAATGTGGGAGGAAACCGGAGCACCCGGAGGAAACCCACGCAGACACGGGGAGAACGTGCAAACTCCACACGGACAGCGACTGGAGCCAGGAATCGAACCCAGGTCCCTGGCGCTGTGAAGCAGCAGTGATAACCACTGTGCTACCGTGATGCACTAAGGCAGACTTTCGTCTGTTTCCATAGCTAGTAATTCCCAGAACAGGTCTCTGGTCTGTCACCAGGGGCTTATAGCTTGAAAGGCACCAGTCCACATCAAGCGTGGCTAAGGGGGAGGCTGTCCTGCTCTAACCACCAGCCATTCTGAGGGATTTGCAGGTTGACACACACAGCCTGTTTGACCGGTTTATGAACGTACCTTTCTTGGTCATCAAGTCCTGGGATAGGACTCAAACCTGGAGTTTCAGGCTCAGAAGCAGGGATGCTAGCCACTGCGTCACAAGGCCATCACAGTGCCACATCTGGATGGGCTGTAAAGGTAGATTCCAGGGATAACATATCCCATTTATTATGCCCCATAAAGCTGCCACCAGTTCAAATATAGATGCTCATATTTCTTATCCTACACCAACTAGCCTGAGATTGCTACTTAATTACAAGCTTCAAATTCTAGATCACACCCCAAAGTCTCTGGGGGTGATCTTACCAAAAAAATTCTAAGTGTTGAACAAGCTGGAAAACGGGAGAAATATGCGTTGTTTTTTTGGGGCGACTTTAAATCGAATCTTACCTGACTTTGTCAAACAAATTAAGCCAAACTTGGTTTCCGACAGCAGGGGGAGTGGGCGGGAAGATCGTCCGAAAGCCAGCTGATGGCAGGGGAGGGCGCCATTGCACACGTGCAGAGCTCAGTCATGCCTCCCCCAGCTATAGCTAGCCTTCACGGCCAATCATCACCCCCTCTACCCATAGGGCTCTGAGGTCGATCGATCCCCACCGCCTGGAGTGATCGCCAGCTCCTCTACCCCGATCACTGTTGCAGACCGGCAACAGTCCTATTCCCTTCCCCCATCCATCGTTCTTGCGGAGTGCTCAGTGGTCCCCTCCCCCTGGTTCTGCCAGTGCCAGCCAGGCGAGCACTGCCGAAGGGGCACCTTGGCCCACTAGGGGGCCTCAGTGGCCTCCAGTTCTCCCGGCAAGGCCATCACAATTGGTCCCTGTTGATGGGGACCATACATAATCCTCACCGGTGAGAAACTTCACCAGCGTGGCCACAGAAGCAAGTGAGCCTATACGATTGCGTCCTGGGCTCACTTGTAGTATTTAAGTGCTATTTATCATAGCATTTAAATATTGAGATCAGCCTCGCGCCCGAAACTGGTAAGATCGCGAGAGGTGAGAAATCGGGCGCGAACCCAATTTCTCGGCTTTCTCGCGATCATACCAGCTCGCCCCATCCATCGGCCGGCGGGGTGGGAGGGTAAGATCACCCACTCTGGGTCCAAAGACAGCTGATCCC
This sequence comes from Mustelus asterias, assembly GCF_964213995.1. Classification (NCBI taxonomy): domain Eukaryota; kingdom Metazoa; phylum Chordata; class Chondrichthyes; order Carcharhiniformes; family Triakidae; genus Mustelus; species Mustelus asterias. The sequence goes on from NC_135807.1 coordinate 2,491,428, forward strand.
AGGAAATGGATAGGGCCACAATTTGGGGAAGAACCCAGATCTGATGGGATTCCATACCCAAACTGCAGCTTGGGGCAGACTGGTGTTTCCTTATTCTGCTGCCAGCTTTGGAAGTTATCCAATCAATTTCACTGAGCTTGTGGCCTAATAGACCCTGTGGAACAAATGTGAGGAAATGCACTTTGGAAGGTCTAATACAGATAGGAAATATACAGAACCCTTAAGAGTATTGATAGGCAGAGGGATCTGGGTGTACAGGTACACAGGTCACTGAAAGTGGCAATACAGGTGGAGAAGGTAGCCAAGAAGGCAAACGGCATGCTTGCCTTCATCGGCTGGGGCACTGAGTTTAAAAATTGGCAAGTCATGTTGCAGCTTTATAGAACCTTAGTTCGGCCACACTTGGAATATAGTGTTCAATTCTGGTCGCCACGCTACCAGAAGGATGGGGAGGCTTTGGAGAGGGTACAGAAAAGATTTACCAGGATGTTGCCTGGCATGGAGGGCATTAGCTATGAGAAGAGGTTGGAGAAACTTGGTTTGTTCTCACTGGAACAACGGAGGTTGAGGGGAGACCTGATAGAAGTCTACAAGATTATGAGAGGCATGGACAGAGTGGATAGTCAGAAGCTTTTTCCCAGGGTGGAAGAGTCAATTACTAGGGGGCACAGGTTTAAGGTCGGAGGGACAAGGTTTAAAGAAGATGTACGAGGCAGATTTTTTACACAGAGGGTGGCGGGTGCCTGGAACTCGCTGCCGGAGGAGGTAGTGGAAGCTTTTAAGGGGCGCCTTGACAAATACATGAATAGAATGGAAATGGAGGGATATGGTCCCCGGAAGAGTAGGGGGTTTTAGTTAAGTCGGGCAGCATGGTCGGTGGCCTGTTCCTGTGCTGTAATTTTCTTTGTTCTTTGTTGGAACCTATGCATGCTTAGAAGGCCTCAAAAATGCTGGAAGGAAAGGCAATCGGGCTCAGAGAGAGCCCCCTTTTCCCTGGGAGGAATTTTTAGACAGCTGTCTGATATTTCTGCAGATCTCTCCTTGGACAAACTACTTTTTGATACTTGATGAGAATGGGTTCCATGGGTGTATCTCCACATGCTGCGTATGTCGGTAATTGTGATCCTGAAATTCATCTGTGCTTCCAGCTCCTTCATAGGATCAGCAGAAATAGATACGTGTCTTCCTAATGCAGTCATTAGGGTCAGTTCTGCAAACCCATACTTTGAGCACAACAATGAGTTTCCATGCATGAAACTCGATTCGAGGGCAAAGCTCCTGCCCAAAGTGCAGGACAGGAATTACCTCGATATTCCTTACAGTGGGCACAACACAACCCAAAAATAAAACAAACTGACACATCAAAGAGAGTAGAACATAGAACATAGAACAGTACAGCACAGAACAGGCCCTTCGGCCCACGATGTTGTGCCGAGCTTTATCTGAAACCAAGATCAAGCTATCCCACTCCCTATCATCCTGGTGTGCTCCATGTGCCTATCCAATAACCGCTTAAATGTTTCTAAAGTGTCTGACTCCACTATCACTGCAGGCAGTCCATTCCACACCCCAACCACTCTGCGTAAAGAACCTACCTCTGATATCCGTCCTGTATCTCCCACCACGAACCCTATAGTTATGCCCCCTTGTAATAGCTCCATCCACCCGAGGAAATAGTCTTTGAGCGTTCACTCTATCTATCCCCTTCATCATTTTATACACCTCTATTAAGTCTCCCCTCAGCCTCCTCCGCTCCAGAGAGAACAGCCCTAGCTCCCTCAACCTTTCCTCATATGACCTACCCTCCAAACCAGGCAGCATCCTGGTAAATCTCCTCTGCACTCTTTCCAGCGCTTCCACATCCTTCTTATAGTGAGGTGACCAGAACGGCACACAATATTCCAAATGTGGTCTCACCAAGGTCCTGTACAGTTGCAGCATAACCCCACGGCTCTTAAACTCCAACCCCCTGTTAATAAAAGCTAACACACTATAGGCCTTCTTCACAGCTCTATCCACTTGAGTGGCAACCTTTAGAGATCTGTGGATATGGACCCCAAGATCTCTCTGTTCCTCCACAGTCTTCAGAACCCTACCTTTGACCCTGTAATCCACATTTAAATTAGTCCTACCAAAATGAATCACCTCACATTTATCAGGGTTAAACTCCATTTGCCATTTTTCAGCCCAGCTTTGCATCCTATCTATGTCTCTTTGCAGCCTACAACAGCCCTCCACCTCATCCACTACTCCACCAATCTTGGTGTCATCAGCAAATTTACTGATTCACCCTTCAGCCCCCTCCTCTAAGTCATTAATAAAAATCACAAAGAGCAGAGGACCAAGCACTGATCCCTGCGGCACACCGCTAGCAACCTGCCTCCAATCCGAAAATTTTCCATCGACCACCACCCTCTGTCTTCGGTCAGACAGCCAGTTACCTATCCAATCGGCCAACTTTCCCTCTATCCCACACCTCCTCACTTTCATCATAAGCCGACCATGGGGGACCTTATCAAACGCCTTACTAAAATCCATGTATATGACATCAACTGCCCTACCTTCATCAACACACTTAGTTACCTCCTCAAAAAATTCTATCAAATTTGTGAGGCACGACTTGCCCTTCACGAATCCGTGCTGACTATCTCGGATTAATCCGCATCTTTCTAAATGGTCGTAAATCCCATCCCTAAGGACCTTTTCCATCAATTTACCAACCACCGAAGTAAGACTAAGCGGTCTATAATTACCAGGGTCATTTCTATTCCCTTTCTTAAACAGAGGAACAACATTCGCCATTCTCCAGTCCTCTGGCACCATCCCCGTGGACAGCGAGGACCCAAAGATCAACGCCAAAGGCTCTGCAATCTCATCCCTTGCCTCCCACAGAATCCTAGGATACATTTCATCAGGCCCAGGGGACTTATCGACCTTCAGTTTATTCAAAACTGCCAAGACATCCTCCCTCCGAACATCTATTTCCTCCAGCCTATTAGCCTGTAACACCTTCTCTTCCTCAAAAACATGGCCCCTCTCCTTGGTGAACACTGAAGAAAAGTATTCATTCATCACCTCGCCTATCTCTACTGACTCCATACACAAGTTCCCACTACTGTCCTTGACCGGCCCTAACCTCACCCTGGTCATTCTTTTATTCCTCACATAAGAGTAAAAAGCCTTGGGGTTTTCCTTGATCCGACCCACCAAGGACTTCTCATGTCCCCTCCTAGCTCTCCTAAGCCCCTTTTTCAGAGTAATTTCTCATCGCCCTTTCAGTTTCTTTTGGTGTGAATGTCTCCTATCATTGGGCAACCAGACACCTGCTCAGGAACCTTCCTCTGCTTCTATCCTGGTCCCCCCCATGCTGACACTACAGTTAAGAAAGCCCCACCAACGCCTCTACTTTCTCAGAAGACCAAGGAAATTTGGCATGTCAGCTGCGACTCTCATTAAATTTTACAGATGCACCATAGAAAGCATGGTGTATGCTGAGGCTTTGAACAGGTATTTTGTGTCGGTCTTCACAGTGGAAGACACAAATAACATGCCAAAAATTGATGACAGGAAGGCTATGGCAGTTGAGGACCTAGAAACTATCATTGTCACGAAAGAGGTAGTGTTGGGCAAGCTAATGGGGCTAAAGGTAGACAAGTCTCCTGGTCCTGATGGAATGCATCCCAGGGTACTAAAAGAGATGGCGGGGGAAATAGCAAATGCACTAGTGGTAATTTACCAACATTCGCTGGACTGTGGGGTGGTTCCCGCAGATTGGAAAACACCAAATGTGACGCCACTGTTTAAAAAAGGAGGTAGACAAAAGGCAGGTAACTATAGGCCGGTTAGTTTAACTTCTGTAGTAGGAAAAATGCTTGAATCTATCATCAAGGAAGAAATAGCGAGACATCTGGATATAAATTGTCCCATTGGTAAGACGCAGCATGGGTTCATGAAGGGCAGGTCATGTTTGACTAATTTGGTGGAATTCTGAGAGAACATTACATGTGCAGTGGACAATGGGGAACCTGTGGATGTAGTGTATCTGGATTTCCAGAAGGCATTCGACAAGGTGCCGCACCAAAGACTGCTACATAAGATAAAGGTGCACAGTGTTACAGGTAATGTATTAGCATGGATAGAGGATTGGTTAACTAACAGAAAGCAAAGAGTAGGGGTAATAGAAACATAGAAACATAGAAAAACTACAGCACAAAAACAGGCCCTTCGGCCCCACAAGTTGTACCGAACATATCCCTACCTTTTAGGCCTACCTATAACCCTCCATCCTATTAAGTCCCATGTACTCATCCAGGAGTCTCTTAAAAGACCCTATTGAGTTTGCCTCCACCACCACTGACGGCAGCCAATTCCACTCGCCCGCCACCCTCTGTGTGAAAAACTTCCCCCTAACATTTCCCCTGTACCTACACCCCAGCACCTTAAACCTGTGTCCTCTCGAAGCAGACATTTCCACCCTGGGAAAAAGCCTCTGAGAGTCCACCCGATCTATGCCTCTCAACATCTTATACACCTCTATTAGGTCTCCTCTCATCCTACGTCTCTCCAAGGAGAAAAGACCGAGCTCCCTCAGCCTATCCTCATAAGGCATGCCACTCAATCCAGGCAACATCCTTGTAAATCTCCTGTGCAACCTTTCAATCTTTTCCACATCCTTCCTGTAATGAGGCGACCAGAACTGAGCACAGTACTCCAAGTGGGGTCTGACGAGGGTCTTATATAGCTGCATCATTATCCCCGGACTCCTAAACTCAATCCCTCGATTGATAACGGCCAGCACACCATACGCCTTCTTAACCACCTCCTCCACCTGCGGGGCCGATTTTAGAGTCCTATGGACCCGGACCCCAAGGTCCTTCTGATCCTCTACAGTACTAAGAGTCTTTCCCTTTATATTGTACTCCTTCATCCCATTTGACCTGCCAAAATGGACCACTACGCATTTATTTGGGTTGAAGTCCATCTGCCACTTCTCCGCCCAGTCTTGCATCCTATCTATGTCCCTCTATAACGTCTGACATCCCTCCAGACTATCCACAACCCCACCAACCTTCGTGTCGTCGGCAAACATACCAACCCATCCCTCCACTTCCTCATCCAGGTCATTTATGAAAATGACAAACAGCAAGGGTCCCAGAACAGATCCCTGGGGCACACCACTGGTGACCGACCTCCATTTAGAAAAAGACCCATCTATACCCACTCTCTGCCTCCTTTGGGCAAGCCAGTTCTGGTTCCACCGGGCAGCAGCCCCTTGGATCCCATGCCCTCTCACTTTTTCTAGAAGCCTTGCATGGGGGACCTTATCGAACGCCTTGCTAAAATCCATATAAACCACATCTACCGCTTTCCCTTCATCAATGTGTTTAGTCACATTTTCTAAGAACTCGAAGGTAAATGGGTGTTTTTCTGGTTGGCAATCAGTGACTAGTGGTGTGCCTCAGGGATCAAAGAACAAAGAACAGTACAGCACAGGAAACAGGCCCTTCGGCCCTCCAAGCCTGTGCCGCTCATTGGTCCAACTAGACCATTCGTTTGTATCCCTCCATTCCCAGACTGCTCATGTGACTATCCAGGTAAGTCTTAAACGATGTCAGCGTGCCTGCCTCCACCACCCTACTTGGCAGCGCATTCCAGGCCCCCACCACCCTCTGTGTAAAAAACGTCAAAGAACGAACAAAGAACAAAGAACAATACAGCACAGGAACAGGCCCTTCGGCCCTCCAAGCCCGCGCCACTCCCTGGTCCAAACTAGACCATTCTTTTGTATCCCTCCATTCCCACTCCGTTCATATGGCTGTCTAGATAAGTCTTAAACGTTCCCAGTGTGTCCGCCTCCACCACCTTGCCTGGCAGCGCATTCCAGGCCCCCACCACCCTCTGTGTAAAATATGTCCGTCTGATATCTGTGTTAAACCTCCCCCCCTTCACCTTGAACCTATGACCCCTCGTGAATGTCACCACCGACCTGGGGAAAAGCTTCCCACCGTTCACCCTATCTATGCCTTTCATAATTTTATACACCTCTATTAAGTCTCCCCTCATCCTCCGTCTTTCCAGTGAGAACAACCCCAGTTTACCCAATCTCTCCTCATAACTAAGCCCCTCCATACCAGGTAACATCCTGGTAAACCTCCTCTGTACTCTCTCCAAAGCCTCCACGTCCTTCTGGTAGTGTGGCGACCAGAACTGGACGCAGTATTCCAGATGCGGCCGAACCAACGTTCTATACATCTGCAACATCAGACCCCAACTTTTATACTCTATGCCCCGTCCTATAAAGGCAAGCATGCCATATGCCTTCTTCACCACCTTCTCCACCTGTGACGTCACTTTCAAGGATCTGTGGACTTGCACACCCAGGTCCCTCTGCGTATCTACATCCTTTATGGTTCTACCATTTATCATATAGCTCCTCCCTACATTATTTCTACCAAAATGCATCACTTCGCAGTGTTGGGACCGCAATTGTTTACGATTTACATAGATGATTTGGAGTTGGGGACCAAGTGTAATGTGTCAAAATCCGCAGACGACACTAAGATGAGTGCCAGAGCAAAGTGTGCAGAGGACGCTGAAAGTCTGCAAAGGGATATAGATAATCTAAGTGAGTGGGCGAGGGTCTGGCAGATGGAGAACAATGTTGGTAAATGTGAGGTCATCCATTTTGGTAGGAATAACAGCAAAATGGACTATTATTTAAATGGTAAAAAATTGCAGCATGCTGCTGTGCAGAGGGATCTGGGTGTCCTTGTGCAGGAATCTCAAAGAGTTGGGTTGCAGGTGCAGCAGGTAATTAAGAAGGCAAATGGAATTTTGTCCTTCATTGCTAGAGGAATGGAGTTTAAAAACAGCGAGATTATGTTGCAGCTGTATAAGGTGCTGGTGAGGCCACACCTGGAGTACTGTGTACAGTTTTGGTCTCCTTACTTGAGAAAGGATATACTGGCACTGGAGGGGGTGCAGAGAAGATTCACTAGGTTGATTCCGGAGTTGAGAGGGTTGGCTTATGAGGAGAGACTGAGTAGACTGGGGCTATACTTTTTGGAATTCAGAAGAATGAGGGGAGATCTTGTAGAAACATGCAAGATTATGAAGGGAATAGATAAGATAGAAGCAGGGAAGTTGTTTCCACTGGCGGGCGAAACTAGAACTAGGGGGCATAGCCTCAAAATAAGGGGAAGCAGATTTAGGACTGAGTTGAGGAGGAACTTCTTCACACAAAGGGTTGTGAATCTGTGGAATTCCCTGCCCAGTGAAGCATTGAATGTTTTTAAGGCAAGGATAGATAAATTTTTGAACAGTAAAGGAATTAAGGGTTATGGTGAGCGGGCGGGTAAGTGGAGCTGAGTCCATAAAAAGATCAGCCATGATCTTATTGAATGGCGGAGCAGGCTCGAGGGGCCAGATGGCCTACTCCTGCTCCTAGTTCTTATGTTCTTATGACACAAAGGAAAGTTGTGAAGAGAACTTAAGGAATCTGCAAAGCGAGTTAGATAGGTTAATAAACAGGAAAAGCACTGGCAGATGGGGTATAATGTGGGAAAATGTGAACTTCTCTACTTTGGCAGGAAGAATAGAAAAACAGAATATTATTTAAATGGAGAGAGATTGCAGAACTCTGGTACAGAGGGATCTGGGTGTCCTGGTACATCAATCACAAAAAGTTAGTTTGCAGGTTAGATCAAGTGATTCGAAAGGCAAATGGAATGTTGGCATTATTTTGCAAGAGGAATGGAATCTGAAAGTAGGGATGTTTTGCTGCAGTTGTACAGCTGGAGTACTGTGTATAGTTTTGGTCTCCTTATTTAAGAAAGGATATAAAAGTATTAGAAACAGTTCAGAGCAAAGTTCACCTGACTTATTCCTGAGAGGGGATGGGGAGGTTATCTTATGAGGAAAGGTTTGATAGGCTGGGCCTGTACCAATGGGAGTTCAGAAGAATAAGAAGTGATCTTATTGGAACAGAGAAGAAACTGAGGGCACTTGACAGGGTGGATGCTGAGAGGATGTTTCCCCTTGTGGGAGAGACTGGAAACAGTTTGAAGATAAGGGGTCTCCCATGTAAAATGTAGAGGAGGAAAAAAATGGTCCCATAAGGTCATGTCTGTGGAGCTCTCTTCCCCAGAAAGCAGTGAAGGCAGGGTCACTGAATATTTTTGAGGCAGAGGTAGATGGATCCTTGATTAACAAGCGAGTCCAAGGTTATCGGAGGGGTGGTTAGTCATGAATGTGAAGTTGAGGCCACATTCAGAGCAGCCATAATCTCACCAAATGGTGTGGCATGCTCGATGGGACTGAATGGCCTATTGCTGTTCCTAATTCATATATTTATATATCTGTTCTTACGTGCCTTACTGAATATTTTTTAAAAATGAATGAGATGTGGATGCCGCTGGCTAGGCCAGCATTTGTTACACATCCTTAATTGCCCTCGAGAAGGTGGTGGTGAACCACTTTCTTGAACTATTGCAATCTACGGTGTAAGTACACTTACAATGCCAGGATTTTAACTCAATAACAGTGAAGGGATGGTGATATCGTTCCAAGTCAGGATGGTGTGTGGCTTGGAGGGGAACCTGCAGCTGATGTTGTTCCTATGTACCTGCTGCCCTTGTCCTTCTAGATGGTAGCGGTCACGGGTTTGGAAGGTGCTGTCGAAGAAGGCTTGGCAAATTGACGCTGTGCATCGGTGGTGAAGGGAATGAATGTTTAAGTTGATGGTTGAGGTGAGACTGCCTTGTCCAGGATGATGTCAAACCTTTTCACTGGAAAGACAGAGGCTGAGGGGAGACCTGATAGAGGTCTAGAAAATTATGGAAGCCGTAGACAGGTTGGAGAGTCAGAGGCTTTTTCCCAGGGTGGAAGTGTCAATTACAAGGGGGCACAGGTTCAAGATGAGAGGGGGAAAGTTTAAGGGAGATGTGTGGGGGAAGTTTTTCACGCAGAGAGTGGTGGGTGCCTGGAACGCGCTGCCAGAGGAAATGGTGGAAGCAGGCACATTAGCAACATTTAAAAGGCATCTGGTTGGATACATGAATAGGAAAGGAATAGAGGGATACGGACCGAGTAAGGGCAGAAGGTTTTTTTTTTAGTGTAGTTAAGGCATATTGATTGGCACAGGCCTAGAGGGCCGAAGGGCCTGTTCCTGTGCTGTACTTTTCTTTGTTTTTGAGTGTTGTTGGAGCTGCACTCATCCAGGAACATGAGGAGAATTCCATCACACTCCTGACTTGTGCCTTGGAGATAATGGACAGACTTGAAGTTGTACAAGACATTGGTAAGGCCACACTTGGAGTACTATGTACAGTTCTGGTCACCCTATTATAGAAAGGATATTATTAAACTAGAAAGAGTGCCGAAAAGATTTACTAGGATGCTACCGGGACTTGATGGTTTGAGTTATAAGGAGAGGCTGGATAGACTGGGACTTTTTTCTCTGGAGCATAGAAGGCCAAGGGTGATCTTATAGAGGTCTATAAAATAATGAGGGGCATAGATCAGCTAGATAGTCAATATCTTTTCCCACAGGTAGGGGAGTCTAAAACTAGAGGGCGTAGGTTTAAGGTGAGAGGGAAGAGATACAAAAGAGTCCAGAGGGGCAATTTTTTCATGCAGAGGGTGGTGAGTGTCTGGAACAAGCTGCCAGAGGTAGTAGTAGAGGCGGGTACAATTTTGTCTTTTAAAAAGCATTTTATCAGTTACATGGGTAAGATGGGTATAGAGGGATATGGGCCAAATGCGGGCAATTGGGGTTAGCTTAGGGGTTTAAAAGAAAAGGCAGCATGGACAAGTTGGGCCGAAGGGCCTGTTTCCATGCTGTAAACCTCTATGACTCTGGCTCTATGACTTTGGGGAATCAGGAATTCCCAGCCTCAGACATGCTGTTGGAGCCACAACATTTAAATGGTTGGTCTCGTTAATTTCCGAAACATATACAGTAACTCTTCACTTCATATAACGCACAGTAAATCAGGCCATATGTTGGGAGAGGAATGTAATTTTCAAAGTTGTTGAGCTGTGTTGGTAGCCCCATCTTCCTCTCACTCTAGATGCTGCTGGAGCTACTGAGTGTTTTGAGCACATTTTTGTTCTCATTTCATTTTGCTTATTGTTCAACCGATCTTAGTTACAGATTACACGGAAAGTGAAGGATTTGAAGAAGGGTCATGACCGAATGAAAAAGGAGATGGGCAGGATTCCCCTCACATTACAGGACATTGAAGTAAGCACATTCTGATAAACTTTCTCAGCTATTCAGGTAGCATCTGTGGAGAGGAACGTGAGTTGATGGGTGGGATTTTCCAGCCCTGACAGGCATCATTGTGGACAGGATGGGAAAACCTGGGGAACCGTCAAAAGTCAACGGCTCTCCAAATTTTCCTGTTCTGCTCCCTACAATGCCCACTGATGACAAGCCGGAAAATCCCACCCGTCTACCCTTTCCTTGCGAGTTATATCACATGATGCTAAGAACGTAAACTGAAGTGAATTTCCCCTCGCCTAACTACCAGACTTGACATAATGGCCATCTTGAGAGTTTAACTGTGAAGCAGTTAATATCACAAAGAGAACAGAAGGATCAAGACAACACAAGATAGTTAAATGATATTACTTGTCCTGGCCAATGCCCTATATTCAAACCTGTTGTGACCAGCATTTCTGCTAGTTGCTCCTGTCTTTCTACTGTTCAGACCTCCATTTTAACTCAAATCCAAATTCTGATAATCAGTCTCAGAGAAATTCTAACACGTTCTCAATAACTAATCACCTACTCGACCTGAGTCAACAATTCCTTCACACTCTCAGACTCCCTCCCCACTTGTGTTCAATGCTCTGAATTGCTTTTTGCACAGATTATCATCTCAAAAACAAGAGAGTCCGTTGAAGAGAAATACAACATAATTAAGGAGCTCCTGGAGAATGACATGAAAGCAACAATGAATCTGATTGAAGCAGAAAGCTTGGCAATGGAAGCCATTATTACCGGACAACAAGTGGACAAGGAGGCTTACAGTGATGCCATCTCTTCCATAATGGAGAGAGTCGATGAGATGAATGCTGATCGAGATTCTGAGAGTATACAGACATTACAGGTGAATATTTAGTTAGGTCAGGACATAATTCTTAACTTCACGTGCAAATCAAGAAGCATAGATCTCTTTCCGATCTAGTCACCAATTTCCATCATTTTACATTCTACAGTCATCATTGTTAATTATTGTGATCACGGAGTGAGGCATGTTACTGCTGGAAATGGATCACTTTCCACTGCAGGCACACTCTCCTCCAACGTCACCAACTAGGGACAGCACGGGGTTAGATACTGAGTAAAGCTTCCTCCACACTGTCCCCATCAAACACTCCCAGGACAGGTACAGCACGGGGTTAGATACAGAGTAAAGCTCCCTCTACACTGTCCCCATCAAACACTCCCAGGACAGGGACAGCACGGGGTTAGATACAGAGTAAAGCTCCCTCTACACTGTCCACCATCAAACACTCCCGGGACAGGTACAGCACGAGGTTAGATACAGAGTAAAGCTCCCTCTGCACTGTCCACCATCAAACACACCCAGGACAGGTACAGCACGGGGTTAGATACAGAGTAAAGCTCCCTCTACACTGTCCCCATCAAACACTCCCAGGACAGGTACAGCACGGGGTTAGATACAGAGTAAAGCTCCCTCTACACTGTCCCCATCAAACACTCCCAGGACAGGTACAGCACGGGGTTAGATACAGAGTAAAGCTCCCTCTACACTGTCCCCATCAAACACTCCCAGAGCAGGAACGGCATGGATTAGGTATATTTAGTTTTGGCTTTGATTGGTAAATTTAATTAATTTATCCATTCTTTTGTATTACAGGAAGTCATAAGTTGGAAGACACGGTAAGGATCACAATATTTTTGATGACCTCCTGAGTGATTTGTGGGAATGTTTCCAGGACAGACAGCAGTTTCAATTTGCTGCCAGTATAAAACTGGTGTTGCTGGTTGGCTGCCCAGTTCATACTGATTTTAATGGATAACAAAAGATGATGTTTTCTATCGCGGATAGTTGCTTCTGCAATGTCAGAATTATACAGGCGAGTCGAAAACCTGGCCTGGACATTTCTAGAGAAAAACTAAAAACAGAAGGAATTAGTCGAGATTGGGGCCTTTTACTAGAATATAGAAAGTAAAAGGATTCCTGAGAAGTTCTGGTGAAGCTAATTGAGAAAAAGTAATTGTGAGTCATTTGGTATCTAGATGCTATGAATTTATAAAGAACAGAAATATCTGGAAATTTTATTTTAATTCAGAGGATTGTTATAACATGGAGTGCCCCACCAGTGGGGGAAGTACAATCCATCATGCTTTTTAAAATTGTGTTCAATTTGAAAATGTAAAATTAAAATGGAGAAAGTGGTGGGGAGAGAGGTTACCTCGCCTTTACATTGAATATGTAGCACAGAAACAGGCCATCTGGCAGAACTCTGTCCATGCTGACATTCTGTCCAAGCCTCCACTCATCCTTCCTCATAATAGCAGAGCCCTCTCTCTTCTCTCTGATATGCATCAACAACTCACTCTCTCCAGTGTCTCCGTCTCTTTTTCAGAATATAACAAACAGAACTGTAGACAGTACTCCAAGTGTGATCTAACCAAAGTTATACACAAATTTAGCATAACTAGATGTGTAGGTTAGGTGGATTAGCCATGGTAAATGCATGGGGTTACAGAGATAGGGCAGTGAGGTCGGCCTGGGTAAGATGCTCTTTCGGACAGTCGGTGGAGACTCGATGAGCCAAATGGCCTCCTTCTGCATGGTAATGATTCTATGGTTCTATACCATATGCATTCTTAACCACTTTATCCAACTGTCCTGCTACCTTAAGGGACCGGTGTACATGCACACCAAGGTCACTCTGATCCTCGGGGTTTCCCAGGGTCCTGCCATTCATCATGTATTCCCTTGATGTGTTTGTCCTGCCCAAGTGCATCATTGACACTGACCCGGATTGAATTCCATTTGCCACTAATCAGCCCATCTGACCAGCCCATCTATACCCTCCTGTAATCTAAGGTTATCCTCCTCACTATTTATCACCCCACCAAAGAACAAAGAACAGTACAGCACAGGAAACAGGCCCTTCGGCCCTCCAAGCCTGTGCCGCTCCTTGGTCCAACTAGACCAATTGTTTGCATCCCTCCATTCCCAGGCTGCTCATGTGACTATCCAGGTAAGTCTTAAACGATGTCAGCGTGCCTGCCTCCACCACCCTACTTGGCAGCGCATTCCAGGCCCCCACCACCCTCTGTGTAAAAAACATCCCTCTAATATCTGAGTTATACTTCGCCCCTCTCACCTTGAGCCCGTGACCCCTCGTGAACGTCACTTCTGATCTGGGAAAAAGCTTCCCACCGTTCACCCTATCTATCCCCTTCATAATTTTATACACCTCTATTAGATCTCTCATTCTCCGTCTTTCCAGGGAGAACAACCCCAGTTTACCCAATCTCTCCTCATAGCTAAGACCCTCCATACCAGGCAACATCCTGGTAAACCTTCTCTGCACTCTCTCTAACGCCTCCACGTCCTTCTGGTCGTGCGGCGACCAGAACTGGACGCAGTACTCCAAATGTGGCCTAACCAGCGTTCTATACAGCTGCATCATCAGACTCCAGCTTTTATACTCTATACCCCGTCCTATAAAGGCAAGCATACCATATGCCTTCTTCACCACCTTCTCCACCTGTGTTGCCACCTTCAAGGATTTGTGGACTTGCACACCTAGGGGTCCCTCTGTGTTTTTATACTCCTGATGACTCTGCCATTTATTGTATAACTCTTCCCTACATTATTTCTTCCAAAATGCATCACTTCGCATTTATCCGGATTAAACTCCATCTGCCACCTCTCCGCCCAATTTTCCAGCCTATCTATATCCTGCTGTATTGCCCGACAATGCTCTTCGCTATCCGCAAGTCCAGCCATCTTCGTGTCATCCGCAAACTTGCTGGTTACACCAGTTACACCTTCTTCCAAATCATTTATATATATCACAAATAGCAGAGGTCCCAGTACAGAGCCCTGCGGAACACCACTGGTCACAGACCTCCAGCCGGAAAAAGACCCTTCGACCACTACCCTCTGTCTCCTATGGCCAACACAGTAAGAAGCTTAACAACACCAGGTTAAAGTCCAACAGGTTTATTTGGTAGCAAAAGCCACACAAGCTTTCGGAGCTGCAAGCCCCTTCTTCAGGTGAGTGGGAATTCTGTTCACAAACAGAGCATATAAAGACACAGACTCAATTTACATGAATAATGGTTGGAATGCGAATACTGACAACTAATCAAGTCTTTAAGAAACAAAACAATGTGAGTGGAGAGAGCATCAAGACAGGCTAAAAAGATGTGTATTGTCTCCAGACAAGACAGCCAGTGAAACTCTGTGGGGGTTACAAATAGTGTGACATGAACCCAATATCCCGGTTGAGGCTGTCCTCGTGTGTGCGGAACTTGGCTATCAGTTTCTGCTCAGCGACTCTGCGCCGTCGTGTGTCGCGAAGGCCGCCTTGGAGAACGCTTATCCGAATATCAGAGGCCGAATGCCCGTGACCGCTGAAGTGCTCCCCAACAGGAAGAGAACAGTCTTGCCTGGTGATTGTCGAGCGGTGTTCAACTATGCAGACGCTGCGACAACGGATGAATGAACACCGCTCGACAATCACCAGGCAAGACTGTTCTCTTCCTGTTGGGGAGCACTTCAGCGGTCACGGGCATTCGGCCTCTGATATTCGGGTAAGCGTTCTCCAAGGCGGCCTTCGCGACACACGACGGCGCAGAGTTGCTGAGCAGAAACTGATAGCCAAGTTCCGCACACACGAGGACGGCCTCAACCGGGATATTGGGTTCATGGCACACTATTTGTAACCCCCACAGAGTTTCACTGGCTGTCTTGTCTGGAGACAATACACATCTTTTTAGCCTGTCTTGATGCTCTCTCCACTCACATTGTTTTGTTTCTTAAAGACTTGATTAGTTGTAAGTATTCGCATTCCAACCATTATTCATGTAAATTGAGTCTGTGTCTTTATATGCTCTGTTTGTGAACAGAATTCCCACTCACCTGAAGAAGGGGCTTGCAGCTCCGAAAGCTTGTGTGGCTTTTGCTACCAAATAAACCTGTTGGACTTTAACCTGGTGTTGTTAAACTTCTTACTGTGTTTACCCCAGTCCAACGCCGGCATCTCCACATCATGACTCCTATGGCCAAGCCAGTTCTCCACCCATCTAGCCACTTCTCCTTGTATCCCATGAGCCTTAACCTTCTTAACCAACCTGCCATGTGGGACTTTGTCAAATGCCTTACTGAAATCCATATAGACGACATCCACGGCCCTTCCTTCATCAACCGTTTTTGTCACTTCCTCAAAAAACTCCACCAAATTTGTAAGGCACGACCTCCCTCTTACAAAACCATGCTGTCTGTCACTAATGAGATTGTTCCGTTCTAAATGCACATACATCCTGTCTCTAAGAATCCTCTCCAACAACTTCCCTACCACGGACGTCAAGCTCACCGGCCTATAATTTCCTGGGTTATCCCTGCTACCCTTCTTAAACAACGGAACCACATTCGCTATCCTCCAATCCTCAGGGACCTCACCCGTGTCCAAAGAAGCGACAAAGATTTCCGTCAGAGGCCCAGCAATTTCATCTCTCGTCTCCCTGAGCAGTCGAGGATAGATGCCATCAGGCCCTGGAGCTTTGTCAGTTTTAATGTTCCCTAAAAAACCTAACACTTCCTCTCTTGTAATGGAGATTTTCTCTAACGGGTCAACACCTCCCTCCGAGACACTCCCGGTTAACACGCCCCTCTCTTTTGTGAATACCGATGCAAAGTATTCATTTAGGATCTCCCTATTCCCTTGGGTTCTAAGCATAATTCCCCTCCTTTGTCCCTGAGAGGTCCGATTTTCTCCCTGACAACTCTTTTGTTCCTAACGTATGAATAGAATGCCTTAGGATTCTCCTTAATCCTGCCTGCCAAGAACATCTCGTGACCTCTTTTTGCCCTTCTAACTCCCCGTTTGAGTTCTTTCCTACTCTCTCTATTCCTCCAGAGCGCCATCTGTTTTCTGTTGCCTGGACTTAACGTACGCCTCCCTTTTCATTTTAATCAGATCCTCAATTTCCCTGGTTATCCACGGCTCTCGAATCCTACCTTTCCTTTTTACAGGCACATGCCTATCCTGCAGCCTTATCAATAGTTCCTTAAAAGACTCCCACATGCCAGACGCGGACTTACCCTCGAACATCCTCTCCCAATCAACATCCAATTCCTGCCTAATCCGGCTATAGTTAGCCTTCCCCCAATTTAGCACCCTGCCCGTAGGACAGCACTCATCCTTGTCCATTACTATCCTAAAGTTAACAGAGTTGTGGTCACTATTTGCCACATGTTCCCCTACCGAAACTTTGACGACCTGACCGGGCTCATTTCCCAGAACTAGGTCCAGTATAGCCCCCTCTCTAGTCGGGCTATCTACATACTGTTCCAGAGAACCTTCCAGTACGCATTTTATAAATTCCTCCCCGTCCGGACCCCCAGCTCTAAGCACTTTCCAGTCTGTGCCAGGGAAATTAAAGTCCCCCACTACAACAACCCTATTTTTTCTGCACCTATCCAGAATCTCCTGACATATCCTTTCCTCCACTTCCCGTGGGCTGTTGGGTGGTCTGTAGTACACCCCCAGCATAGTGACTGCACCCTTCCTGTTTCAGAGTTCCACCCACAGCGACTCAGTACATGACCCCTCTAAGTTGTCTACCCTCTGCACCGCGGTAATATGCTCCTTAACTAATATCGCTACTCCCCCACCTTTTTTAGCCCCTCCTCTGTCCAATTTTCATATCATCCACGAAATTACTGAGCAACATCCTACATTCAAGTCTAAATCATTTACATAAACCACAAACAGCAAGGGCCCTGACACTGATCCCTGGAGACCCCACTGGACACACCCCTCAACCTCTGGAC
The DNA here is from genome assembly GCF_964213995.1 of Mustelus asterias. NCBI lineage: Eukaryota > Metazoa > Chordata > Chondrichthyes > Carcharhiniformes > Triakidae > Mustelus > Mustelus asterias. The sequence continues at coordinate 2,508,479 of NC_135807.1, forward strand.
ACTCAGCCAATTCTGGATCCAATTAGACAAATTTCCTTGGATCCCATGGGCTCTTAGCTTCACTATCAGTCTCCCATGTGGGATCTTGTCAAAAGTCTTGCTGAATTCCAAGTAAACTACATCAAATACATTGTGCTCATCTACACAGTGGCACAGTGGTTAGCACTGCTGCCTCACAGCGCCAGGGACCTAAATATGATTCTTGGCTTGGGTGACTGTCTGTGTGGAGTCTACATGTTCTCCTTGTGTCTGCGTGGGTTTCCTCCGGGTGCTCCGGTTTCCTCCCACAGTCCGAAAGATGTGCTGGTTAGGGGCGTTGGCCATGCTAAATTGCCCCTTAGTGTACCCAAACAGGCGCCGGAGTGTGGTGACTCGGGGATTTTCACAGTAACTTCATTGCAGTGTTAATGTGAGCCTACTTGTGACGCTAATAAATAAACTTTAAACTTTACACACCTGGTCACTTCTTTGAAAAATGCAATCAAGTTGGTCAGATATAACCTTCACTGAACAAATCCATGCTGACTGTCTTGATTAATTCCTGCCTCTCCAAATGCAGATTAATTATGTTTCTCAGAATTGCTTCCAATAGTTTCCCCACCACTGAGGTTCGACTGACTGGCCTGTAGTTTTCTTCCTGCCTTCCTTGAATAATGTGGAGATGCCGGCGTTGGACTGGGGTACGCACAGCAAGAAGTCTCACAACAACAGGTTAAAGTCCAACAGGTTTATGTGGTATCACGAGCTTTTGGAGCGCTGCTCCTTCCTCAGGTTAGTGAATTCCAAATAAACCTGTTGGACTTTAACCTGGTGATGTGAGACTTCTTACTATTCTTTGAATAATGGTCCCACACTGACTGTCCTCCAATCCTCCGGCACCTCTCCTGTGGCCAGACAGGAATTGAAAGTTATTGCCAGTGCTCCTGCTATTTGCTCCCTTGCTTCACTCAACAGCCTGGGATACATTTCATCTGGCCCTGGAGCTTTATCTACCTTTAAGCCTGCCAGACCACTCACAACCTCCTCTCTGTGTTAATTTCTTCAATAGTATAAGTCCTTCCCCCTGATTTCTAGACCCACAGCGTCTCTCTCACTAGTGAACACTGACACAAAGTATTCATTTAGAACCCTATCGATGTTCTCCGGCTTCACACACAATTACTACTGTGGTCCTTAATGGGCCCTACTCTTTCCTGAGTTAACTGTACATTCTCAACCAACCTTGAGGTTTGTGTCCAGTTTAATATATAAAACTCAGGAAGGGGGATTTCAATCTTGATTGACTAAGGGCAACTCCCTAACAGCGACATTCCCCTTGCTTCCTGCCCTTTGAACATCTAAGTGAAAAGATCAGGCTGCCTGCTCCTGCACCGTTGCCCACACCAAAACTTTATGGCGTGGGCAACATGTTACCAGAGTTAGTTGTCCTGAATTGACCCTCGATTATTTATTTAAATTTAGGGAAGGACAAGGTACTCATAGAATCCCTACGGTGCAGAAGGAGGCCATTAGGCCCATTGGGTCTGCACCGACTCTCTGACAGAGCATCTTATTCAGACCCATCCCCAAGTCCTATCACCATGGCCCCACACATTTACTATGGCTAATCTCCCTGATCTACACATTTTAGGACATTAAGGGGTAATTTAGCATGGCCAATCCACCTAACCTGCTTATGTTTGGACTGTGGGAGGAAATCAGAGCACCCAGAAGAAACCCACACAGACACGGGGGAAAGTGCAAACTCCACACAGTCACCCAAGGCTGGAATCAAACCCAGGTCCCTGGCACTGTGAAGCAGCAGTGCTAGCCACTGTGCTAACCCATTTGGAGGTGTATTGGAGGTGTTGGGTAGGCTTAAAAGTAGAAAATCTCCACGTCTGGATACATTGTGTCCCAGGCTGCTGTAGGAGACAACGGAGGAGATTGCAGGGGTTCTGACCTCATGGGGGAGGTGCCAGAGAACAAGAGAACAGCTAATGTGGTTCTGTTATTTAGGAAGGGTTGTAGAGATAAACCAGGGAACTACAGACCAGTGAGTCTCACGTCAGTGGTAGAGAAACTATTGGAGAAAATTCTTCAGGAGAGCATTGATCTCCACTTGGGAGAGGGAAAGTTTGATCAGGGATAGTCAGCATGGCTTCATCAGAGGGAGGTCATGCCTAACAAATTTGATTGAATTTTTTGAGGGGGTGACCAGGTGTGTAGATGAGGGGAGTGCAGCTGATGTAGTTCATATGGATTTCAGCAAGTCTTTGACAAAGTCCCACATGGGAGACTTATGAAGATGGTAAATTCACATGGGATATAGGGTAATTTGATAAAGTGCATTCAAAATTGGCTCAGTTGTAGGAGACAGAGAGTGGTGACAGAAGGCTGGATAAGTGACAGGAAGCCAGTGTCCAGTGGCGTACCACAAAGATCTGTGTTGGGCCTCCTATTATTTATCATTTATATAAACGACTATGTGGGGGATAGGATTAGTAAGTTTGTGGATGACACAAAGATTGGTTAACAGTGAGGCTGAGTGTCTTGGGTTACAATAAGATATGGACGGAATGGTCAAATAAGTCTCCGATGGAATTTAATCCTGAAAAGTATGAGACTTTGCAAAGAATAATTTGACAAGAAAGGATTCAATGAACAGCATGAAACTAGGAAGTTCTGTGGAACAAAGGGACCTTGGTGTGTTTGCCCAAAGATCTCTGAAGACGGAAGGACATGTTAATAGGGTGGTGAAAAAAGCTTATAGCATATAGGCACTTAGCCTTTATCAATCGAGGCACAAATTACAGAAGTAGGGAAGTCATGATGGAGTTGTATAGAACTTTGGTGAGGCCACAGCTGGAGCACTGTGTGCAGTTCTGGTCGCCACATTATTAAGCAATCCTGCACAAGCAGCAATCCTGAGATTACTACCTTTGTTTTCCTCCTTCTCAGCTGTCTCCCTAATTCCCTATACTCTCTTTTCATGACCCCTTCCTACCCACATCAGCGGTACCAATATGTGCCGCTACCTCTGGCTCCTCTCCCTCCCCCCTCAGGATTTCTGGGACTCGACCAGCGACATCCTGGATCCCGGCCCCAGGGAGGCAGACCACCATCCGAGACTCCCGCCTGCCTCTGCAAAAACGCCTGTCCGACCCCCCTTATTGTCGAGTCCCCGATATACACTGCCTTCCTCCTCTTTTCCTTAGCCCTGTGAGTTACAGGGCCGGACTCCACTCCGGAGACACGGCCACTGCTGCTTCCCCCAGGCGGGCTGTCCCCCCCCAGCAGTACTCAGGCAGGAGTACTTGTTGTGTAGGGGCAAATCCACCGGGGTGCTCTCAATCACCCGAGCTTTACCCTTCCTGGCCGTCACCCACTTGGCCTCCACCCGTGGCCCTGGTGTGACCACCTGATGATAGCTCTTGTCTATCACCTCCTCATTCTCCCTTAACAGCCTAAGATCCTCGAGCTGCAGTTCCAGCTCCCTAACACGGTCCCTCAGGAACCGCAGCTCGACACACCCCTCACAGATGTGGTTGTCCGGGAGGCCAGGTGCCTCCAGGACCTCCCACATCCTACAGCTCTGCTTTAAATAAAGCAATGGAACCTTTCAATTAGAAAACCATAGAAATCCTACAGTGCAGAACGAGGCCATTCAGCCCATCGAGTCTGCACCAACCACAATCCCACCCAGGCCCTATCCCCGTATCCCTACATGTTTACCTGCTAATTCCTCTAACCTTCATATTTACCCACTAATCCCTCTAATCTACGCATCCCGGGACATTAAGGGGCAATTTTAGCACGGCCAATCAACCTAACCCGCACATCTTTGGACTGTGGGAGGAAACCGGAGCGCCCGGAGGAAACCCTCGCAGACACGAGGAGAATGTGCAAACTCCGCACAGACAGTGACCCGAGCCGGGAATCGAACCCGGGTCCCTGGAGCTGTGAAGCAGCATTGCTAACCACTGTGCTACCGTGCTGCCCGATTGGGTGGGCAGACAACGTCTCAATTTAACATCTCATCCGAAAGCTAACCAGACTGACAGACAGGCTGGAATTGTACCGCCTCACCTGCCCCGGAATCAGGGTGAGCGAGGCTCGCAGAGCAGGATTCTCCGCTGGCTTCGGGCAGGATTTTACAAGCATCTAAAGTAGGGCATGGACCTTAAAATACTTATAGTGCTACATTTTAATTAACTTATCACAAACATGTAAAGTTGTAACAGTGCATTCATTATCTTCACTTTTTTCACACTGTTCAGTCTTGAAGCTTTTGAAGATTTGCAAAGATCAATTGGTAAAGAAGTGCCAGTGGAGAATTGGAGACTGAAGTCACTGACACGTTCTGTAGAGGAGCTGTTCCAGGCTATGAAGAAATTGCTTCCACGAATGTGGGAATGTGAGTGCGGAAAGAGGGTGTGGATTAATAACATTGAGTGTACTAATCAGATCATTCCTTGTTTAAATAGGCTGAGTCTGCCCCAACCACAACATAAAGCATGCACTAATGAAGAGAAGTTAAAGAGGGCACAGTAAGTAGTAAAGGCAGTGTCAGTAATCCTAGTACTGGGCAAAAGCAAGACACAGAGCCAGGGAAGTCCAGATTAAACTGCATTTATTTCAATGCAAGAGGCCTGACGAGCAAGGCAGATGAACTCAGGGCATGGATGGGTACATGGGACTGGGATATTATAGCAATTACTGAAACATGGCTAAGGGAGGGACAGGACTGGCAGCTTAATGTTCCAGGGTACAGATGCTATAGAAAAGATAGAACAGGAGGTAAGAGAGGAGGGGGAGTTGCACTTTTGATTAGGGAAAGCATCATGGCAGTACTGAGAGGGGATATATCCGAGGGTTCGGCCACTGAGTCTATATGGGTAGAACTGAGAAATAAGAAGGGGGAAATCACTTTGATAGGGTTGTACTATAGGCCCCCAAATAGTCAGTGGAAAATTGAGGAGCAATCCTAGTAAATCTTTTCTGCACTCTTTCTAGTTTAATAATATCCTTTCTATAATAGGGTGACCAGAACTGCACACAGTATTCCAAGTGTGGCCTTACCAATGTCTTGTACAACTTCAACAAGATGTCCCAACTCCTATATTCAATGTTCTGACCAATGAAACCAAGTATGCTGAATGCCTTCTTCACCACTCTGTCCACCTGTGACTCCACTTTCAAGGAGCTATGAACCTGTACCCCTAGATCTCTTTGCTCTGTAACTCTCCCCAATGCCCTACCATTAACTGAGTAAGTCCTGCCCTGGTTCAATCTACCAAAATGCATCACCTCGCATTTACCTAAATTAAACTCCATCTGCCATTCGTCAGCCCACTGGCCCAACTGATCAAGATCCCGTTGCAGTCCGAGATAACTTTCTTCACTGTGCACTATGCCACCAATCTTGGTGTCATCTGCAAACTTACTAACCATGCCTCCTATATTCTCATCTAAATCATTAATATAAATGACAAATAACAGTGGACCCAGCACTGATCCCTGAGGCACACCGCTGGTCACAGACCTCCAGTTTGAAAAACAACTCTCTACAACCACCCTCTGACTTCAGTCAAGAAGCCAATTTTGTATCCATTTAGATACCTCACCCTGGATCCCATGAGATTTAACCTTATGCAACAACCTACCATGTGGCACCTTGTCAAAGGCCTTGCTAAAGTCCATGTAGACAACATCAACTGCACTGCCCTCATCTACCTTCTTGGTTACCCCTTCAAAAAACTCAATCAAATTTGTGAGACATTTTTTTCCACTCACAAAGCCATGCTGACTGTCCCTGATCAGTCCTTGCGTCTCTAAATGCCTGTAGATCCTGTCTCTTAAAATACCTTCCAACAACTTACCCACCACAGATGTGAGGCTCACCGGCCTGTAGTTCCCAGGCTTTTCCCTGCAGCCTTTTTAAACAAATACACAACATTTGCCATCCTCCAATCTGCAGGCACCTCACCCGTGACTGTCGATGATTCAAATATCTCTGCTCGGGGACCCGCAATTTCCTCCCTAGCCTCCCACAACGTCCTGGGATACACCTCATCAGGTCCCGGGGATTTATCTATCTTGATGCGCTTTAAAACTTCCAGCACCTCCTTCTCTGTAATATGTACACTCCTCAAGACATCACTATTTATTTCCCCAAGTTCCCTAACATCCATGCTTTTCTCAACAGTAAATTCTGATGAGAAATATTCATTTAGGATCTCACCCATCTCTTGTGGATCCGCACATAGATGACCTTGTTGATCCTTAAGAGGCCCGACTCTCTCCCTTGTTACTCTTTTACCCTTTATGTATTTGTTCTTTATATATGTATAAAAAGCCTTGCGATTTTCCTTAATCCTGCTGGCCAATGATTTTTCTTTTAGCCCTCTTTATTCCTTGCTAAAGTTTCTTTCTACTTTCCTTGTATTCCACACTTGCTTCATGTGTTCTCAGCCTCCTAGCTTTGACAAATGCTTCCTTTTCCTCTCTGATTAGGCTCACAATATCTCTCGTATTCCAAGGTTCCCAAAACTTGCCATACTTATCCTTCATCCTTACAGGAATGTGCCGGTCCTGAATCCCTATCAACTTACACTTGAAAGCCTCCCACATGCCAGATGTTGATTTGCCCTCAAACATCTGCCCCCAATCTACATTCTTCAGTTCCTGCCTAATATTGTTGTAATTAGTCTTCCCCCAATTTAGCACCTTCAGTTGGGGACTACACTTATCTTTATCCATCAGTACCTTAAAGCTTACTGAATTGTGGTCACTGTTCCCGAACCGCTCCCCTACTGAAACATCGACCACCTGGCCGGGCTCATTCCCCAATACCAAGTCCAGTATGGCCCCTTTCCTAGTTGGACTATCTACATACTGTTTTAAAAGCCCTCCTGGATGCTCCTTACAAACTCTGCCTCATCCACGCCCCCCGTATAAGTGAGTTCCGTCAATATAGGGGAAGTATAAGAGAAGTAATTAAAATTGGGGTTATGCAAGAAGTCAAAATTGGAGGAGCGCAGAGACATGGAAGATTGTGGTGTTGGTAAAGGTTACTAATAACTGCTTGGTTATTAGTCTAGTATCATATCACAGCCAGGACCAGGAACATTCTGCATTGGAATCACATCTTACCTCATGGACCTCGGGGTCCTTGTGCATGAATCACAAAAACTCAGTTTGCAGGTGCAGCAGGTAATCAGGAAGGCAAATGGAATGTTGGCCTTTATCGCGAGAGGGATGGAGTATAAAAGCAGGGAGGTCATGCTGCAACTGTACAGGGTACGGGTGAGGCCCCACCTAGAGTACTGTGTACAATTTTGGTCCCCTTATTTAAGAAAGGATATATTAGCTTTGGAGGGGGTACAGAGAAGGTTCACCAGGTTGAATCCAGAGATAGAATCATAGAAACCCTACAGTGCAGAAGGAGGCCATTCGGCCCATCGAGTCTGCACCGACCACAATCCCACCCAGGCGCTACCCCCACATATTTATCCGCTAATCCCTCTAACTACGCATCTCAGGGACAATTTTAACCTGGCCAATCAACCTAACCCGCACATCTTTGGACTGGGGTCCAAGAGGGGGTTAGCTTATGAGGAGAGTTTGAGGAGGGGTCCAAGGAAAGATGAGGGGGTTAGCTTATGAGGAGAGTTTGAGTAGACTGGGCCTGTACTCATTGGAGTTTAGAAGGTTGAGGGAAGATCTTATAGAGACATATAAGATAATGAAGGGGCTCGACAGGGTAGAAGCAGCGAGGTTACTTCCACTTACAATGGAAACAAGAACTAGGGGGCACAGCCTCAAAATATGGGGGAGTCAATTTAGAACAGAGTTGAGGAGGAACTTCTTCTCCCAGAGGGTAGTGAATCTTTGGAATTCTCTGCCCAATGAAGCAGTAGAGGCTACCTCGTTAAATGTGTTTAAGTCACAGATAGATAGATTTTTAACCATTAAGGGAATTAAGGGTTATGGGGAGTGGGCGGGTAAGTGGAACTGAACCCACTATCAGATCAGCCATGATCTTATTGAATGGCGGAGCAGGCTTGAGGGGCAAGATGGCCTACTCCTGATCCTATTTCTTATGTTCTTATTGTATAAATTTAAACTTTTAGATGTTGAGCAGTGTTAATGGTAATAATTTTCAAGTTTTAGTAACAGCGTTTTATTAATACGTTATAGATTCGAGAAATATTACCTTTGATGAGAACACAGCACACAAGAATCTGACTTTGTCAGCCGACCTGCGTTCTGCGCAATACAGTCCCTTACCCTCAGGTGTCCAAAACAATCCGGTGCGGTTTGAAGGTTCTTCCAATGTTCTAGCAAATGAGAGTTTCTCATCGGGCAAACACTACTGGGAGGTGAAAGTGAGGAACAAGGATGGGTGGAACATCGGTGTCACCTATGCCTTAATCGCCAGGAAAGGTAAAGGTAAAGAAACGATTCTGGGAAAGAACAAATATTCATGGTCCCTCCGGATGGTTGACAGGGAATTTTATGCACTCCACGCTGATGAGTCCATCTTGCTTGATACAAACAACAGAGATCACAATTGTGAGCAATTGGGAGTATTTTTAGATTACGAAGAGGGGCGCTTGTCTTTCTACAATGTTTACCGAGGCACACACATTCACTCTTTTAAAACAAAGTTCCGCAAACCGGTATTTCCTGCATTCAATCCTGTGTCAACCACACATTCCAAAAATTATGAACCAATTGTGTTGTGCCACTTAGTCCCCACAATGGAAGAGATTGCTGAGGGTGACAATAAAAATATACCAGGCGAAGAATCCTAAAGGCTCCTTGGTGTTAACGTGGAAGAACGAAATGGAGGGCGAATTATATTGCATTCTAAAGTTTCATTTACAATGATTTTGAGTATCCTGATAAATCCATTACTGGAATTGCATTGTTTATTTATCTTCAGCTAACTGCTTCTTAGGCTGTTACTGGGTGGTGCATTTTGGCAAAACCAGTGCATTGTTTTCAGGACAAACATCATGTTCAGAGTTTATCAACATGGATGTGTTAAACACCACATCCTCATATTTGTCTTTTCTTTTTCTTAGCTGGGGTGTAATTATAGATACTAAAATGTGGCTTGCAAATCATTAATTACATTATGTGAGCCTGTAATGAATTCTATTGTGAAGAACTCTGCATTGTACAAACACAAAGGGATTGTGCGTCATGTTTTCCATGCCTGTCATGTTCACTGTCTGTCACCAAGGTGTCGTGTGTAATAAAGAATATAGCTATATATTGCACAATTCAGATTGGTTCCATGCATTCAATCATGGGGTGGTGCGCGGGATTGCAGGGACTTAGACAAGAAAATTCAACGGCAGAAATTTGTCTTGGGGCAGTGCAGCAAAACAGACAATTTTGACCATGCAGCACCAGATATTCAGTTCCATTGCTATCAATGCACTGGATATCAGGTACTCCGTACAATGGACAGCTGATCCGGGAATGAACATTATGCATCATTGACTGAGAGGAATTACAAATATGGAAAAATGATCCAAAGCACTTCACAGGGTCTCAAATAAAAATGTTAAAGTTTATTTATTACTGTCACAAGTAGGCTTACATTAACACTGCAATGAAGTTACTGTGAAAATCCCCTAGTCACCACACTCCAGCACCTGTTCGGGTACACTGAGGGAGAATTTAGCATGGAAAATGCACCTAACCAGCACGTCTTTCAGACTGGGGGAGGAAACCGGAGCACCCGGAGGAAACCTACGCAGACACAAGGAGAACATGCAAACTCCACACAGACAGTGACCCAAGATTGGAATTGAACCCGGGTCCCTGTCGTTGTGAGGCAGCAGTGCTAACCACTGTGCCATCGTGCCACCTGGTGGAGGCTGAACCATTAGGAAACAAGAATGTGTGACCAAAAGCACAACACCAACTCTCAACAACTTTTACAGATACACCATAGAAAGCATTCTTTCTGGTTGTATCACAGCTTGGTGTGGCTCCTGCTCTGCCCAAGACTGCAAGGAACTACAAAAGATTGTGAATGTAGCCCAATCCATCACACAAACCAGCCTCCCATCCATTGACTCTGTCAACACTTCCCGCTGCCTTGGCAAAGCAGCCAGCATAATTAAGGACCCCACGCACCCCGGACATTCTCTCTTCCATCTTCTTCCGTCGGGAAAAAGATACAAAAGTCTGAGGTCATGTACCAACCGACTCAAGAACAGCTTCTTCCCTGCTGCCATCAGACTTTTGAATGGATCTACCTTGTATTACGTTGATCTTTCTCTACACCCGAGCTATGACTGTAACACTACATTCTGCACCCTCTCCTTTCCTTCTCTATGAACGGAAGCTTTGTCTGTATAGCGCTCAAGAAACAATACTTTTCACTGTATCTTAATACATGTGACAATAAATCAAATGAAAAGTTCAAAGGGGTGGGTTTGAGGAGGGAATGAAGGTGGGGATACAAACTGTTTCAGATTTAGGGGGGACGGGGTTTATTTGGACTTGCATCAGTTTTCTGTTCTGACGGTAGGTGTTATGCTAGTTGCTGACGTGCAATGTGCTGCGTCTAATAGGATTTGCTGAGATTTGAAGGCAGTTTCTGTTTGCATTATTAGCAATAATTGTATCTTATTTTCAACAAGGGAATAGTGCACAATTAAACATCTTGTTTTTCATTGTATAAATTTTCAAACGAGATTTTAAGAGTTCAGCTCAGGGTTAAAAGGATATAATGGACTTCATACCTAGCATTACACAGAAATTGCAGGCAGCACGGTGACACAGTGGTTAGTACCGCCGCCTCACGGCACCATGGACAGGGTTCGATACACGGCTTGCGTCACTGTCTGTGTGGAGTTTGCACGTTCTCCCCGTGTCTGCATGAGTTTCCTCCGAGTACTCCGGTTTCCTCCCACAGTCCGAAAGACGTGCTGGTTAGGGTGCATTTTCCATGCTAAATTCTCCCTCAGTGTACCCGAACAGGCACCGGAGTGTGGCGACTAGGGGATTTTCACAGTAACCTCATTGCAGTGTTAACGTAAGCCTACTTGTGACACTAATAAATACATTTTAAACTCCTCAACACCTACAGTACCTTCATCACAAGTGCTTGCCAGGTTCCTGCATCCCTTTATCCTCCTGGATAACCTGTTTTTTAGTGGTCTCTGCTTCTTTCACTGACTCAACTAATTAATTCCTGTGGCCTCACAACTCTGTGTAAAATAAGTTCTCCTGTTTTCTGCCTTAAGAGTTTTACATTTAGTATCTATATTCTTTCATTATTGGAAAAAAATTCTGAGGGATAGAATTAATCTCCACTTGGAGAGGCGAGGATTGTTCAGTGATAGTCTGCATGGCGGTCAGGGACAGATCGTGTCTAACAAATTGGATTTTTTTTGAGGAGGTGACTGCGTGTGTAGATGAAGGCAATGCAGTTGATGACATCTACATGGACATCAGTAAGGCTTTTGACAAGGTCCCACTTGGAAGGCTGATCAAGGAGCTAAGAATCCATCGAGTCCAGGACAAATTGGAGCCAAAATTAGCTTAGTGGCAGGAGGTGATGGTGAAGGTTGTTTTTGTGACTGGAAGTCTGTGTTCAGGGATCGGTGCTGGGTCTCTTGCTATTTGTAGAGTCCATTCATGATCTAGACAAGGCAAGGGGATAAACAATGAACATTAGGACACTAGGAAGTACAGAGGACCACAGGGACCTTGAGGTGCATGTTCATAGATCCCTGAAGGTAGCAGGACAGGTAGATAAGGTGGTTACGAAGGCACTACATTCGCGCCACACAAGTGCCAGGCAATGACCATCTCCAACAAGACAGGATCTAACCATCACCTCTTGACATTTAATGGCATTACCATTGCGGAATCCCCCACGATCAACATCCTGGGGGGAGTTACCATTGAACTGAACTGGATCAGCCATTTAAATACTATGGCTACTAGAGCAGGTTAAAGGCTAGGAATCCTATGGTGAATAATTCACCTCCTGACTCCTGTCCACCATCTACAAGACACAAGTCAGGAGAGTAATGGAATATTCTCTCTACTTTCCTGGATGAGTGCAGCTCCAACAAAACTCAAGAAGTTCAACACCATCCAGGACAAAGCAGGCCACTTAATTGCTACCCCTCCCATAAGCATTCAATTCTTCCACCACTGACATGTAGATGGTAGAAATGGAAGCCACTATAAGATGCACTGCGGGAATTCACCAAGGTTCCTTAGGCAGCACCATCCAAACCCGTGATTGCTACCATCTAGAAGGACAAGGGCAGCAGACACATGGGAACACCATCACCTCGGGGTTCCCCTCTAAGTCACTCACCATCCTGACTTGGAAATATGTTACTGTTCCTTCACTGTTGCTGTGTCAAAATCCTGGAATTCTCTCCCTAGTCCCACTTCAGGGACTACAGCGGTTTAAGAAGGCAGCTCACCCAAGGGCAAATAGGGATGGGCAATAAATGCTGGTCTAGCCAGCGCCGCCCACATCCCGTAAAATGAATTTTTAAAAATGGGATACTTGCCTTTATTAGTCGAGGCATAGAATACAAGCGCAAGGAGGCTATGATGGATACACTGCTTGTTAGGCCACAGTTAAAATATTATGTGCAGTTTGCCACACTATAGGAAGGACGTGATTACAGGAGAGAGCCTGCAGAAGAGTTTCACCAGGATGTTGCCCGGGCTGGAACATTTCAGCTATGAAGAGAGGCTGGTTAGACTGGGGTTGTTTTCCTTCGAGCAGAGAGGCTGAGGGGGGGCTTGATTGCGGTGTACAGAATTATAACGGACAGAGATAGAGTCGGGTGGGAGAAATGTTTCCCCTTGGTAGGGGGTCAATAACCAGGAGGCACAGATTTACAGTAAGAAGCAGGAGATTTAGAAAGGATTTGAGGAAAACTATTTTCACCCAGAAGTTGATGGGAATCTGGAACTCACTGCCTGAAAGGGGGGAAGAGGCGGGAACGCTCACAACATTTAAGAAGCATTTCGATGAACACTTGAAATGCCGTAGCACACAACGTTATGGACCAAGTGCTGGAAAATGGAATTAGGATTGGTGCTTGATGGCTGACGCAAGCACGATGGGCCGAAGGGTCTCTTTGTATGCCAAAAAATTCAATGGGGGGAACTTTCCCGTCCTGCCCGCCATGGGAATTGTTGGGGCGGGGGGCAGGGGGGGGGGGGGGGGCAAAGGTCCATTGACCTCGGGCAGGATTTTCTGGTTTTGGGGTGCGCGCAGCCAGAAAATCCTGCCGTATGACTCTATTCCAGATCCTTCAAGCACTTGAAATAATCTGTTTCCAGCTACTTTGTCCCATTCTTTCAAATTTTCAACACTCCTATCAAATCATCCCTGATCTATACCAATTTAACAATGGCAGCCTGGGGACTTTCCCAGCTATATCTGCTTGATGTAGGGTGCATGGCAGAAGCATTTTTTCCTCCAAATGCTATGGTCAAAGTCGCAATTCTATATAAACAAGATGAAAAATATTATGGTCAGAGCATGTTGAGCGTCTGACATTAATAGTTGAAATGTTCCAAACATAGGTTTACTTAAACCTGCAAAACAATTCAAAGAAACTCTACACCAGATACTGGGTGTGTTTGTTCCCCCAAAGGCATAAACATCTAGGGTTGCAAACATGTTTGAAACCTTCTCACAATAATATTTAAGCAATTGGATTCAAACTACTTATACTCCCAGGACATCACTGCAGGACTTCCTAGGTGAAGGACATCTGCTCTGGGCTGGAGAGGAACTGGCAGTGGAAGGAGAAGGAGCCAGTGGCCATGGTCCCTGTGTGTAGCAATAACATCGGCAGGACGAGGAAGCAGGTTCTGCATAATCAGTTTGAGGATTTTGCTTCTAAAATAAGAGGCAGAATCTCAAAGGTGATAAGTTCTAGATCACATGCAAATTGGCATTGTACAAATAAGATTAGAGAAATGAATGCAAGGCTCAAAGGCTGGTGTGGGCAAAGTGAGCTCTGGTTCAGGGGCACTGGCACCAGTATTGGGGAAAGTTGCAATTGTCTACACCTGAATAGCATAGAGAATCATAGAATCCCTGCAGTACAGAAAGAGGCCATTCGGCCCATCGAGCCTGCACCGACAACAATCCCATCCTACTCCTGTAACTGCACCTGTAATATGCTGGGGCTGATGTTCTCGGGAGCTGTATAACCAGGAAAGCAGAGGGAGATTGAAACTGAACAGGTGGGGCAAGCGATCGAATTGGGAGGATGTGGTATACCAGAGCATAGAGACAAGGCAAGAAAGAAAGGCACTGAAATGGGAAATGATAAACACATCGTGGCAGGAAAGGACAGAGGGGACTTCAATCTTTAATCTTGTTGTTGCTTCGCCCCAGCCTTCTAATATTCAAAGTGTGAGGACTCATCATGATTTTCTTTCTCTACTTTTCTCAATTAAACAAAATCCCGTTCTTATCGCCAATTTTCTTTCTTGAATGTCCTAACTATGCTAGGATTGTGGGTATTAACAGAAAGGGAAGAAAATGGCTTGCACACATGGATTCAAAATAACAGGTTTATTGAGGAGCTGCTCTCTGCAATGCACAGAATACAAAGCTGAAAGTAAAACAGCAGCCTCTGCAAACACCCGAATGACATCATCATCAAATCATGTGATCAGCTCTTAAAGCAACCTGCAACCTTTTTAAATAAAAACCAGTGATAATCATGGGTGATTTAAATTTACATGTAGATTGGAAAAATCAGATGGACAAGGGTAGCGTAGATGAGTCGTACACAGAATGTTTTTGAGATACTTTTTTGGAACAGCATGTTTTGGAGCCAACCTGAGGGCAGGTTATTCTGGACCTGCATTGTGCTATGAGATAGGATTGATTGATAATCTCATGTTGAAGATTCCCCTAGGTAGCAGCAATCGTAATATGACTGAATTTTACATTGAGTTTGAGGGAAGAAGAGTGCATCTAAGACTAGTGTTTTAAACTTAAAAAGGGCAATTATGAGGGCATGATAGCGAGCTCACTAAAGTGAACTGGCAAATGTGCTTAAGTGATCGATCAACAGATGTTCAGCTGCAGACAGTTAAAGGAATACTTCAGAATATACAGAATAGACACATTCAAATGAGAAGGAAATATTCCAAGGGGAGGATCCATCATCAGTGGTCAACTAAAAAAGTTGAAGACAGTATTAAACTTATTTTACTATATAAAAGCACATATAACCACAGAAAGCATTCTTTCTGGTTGTATCACAGCTTGGTATGACTCCTGCTCTGCCCAAGACCGCAAGGAACCACAAAAGGTGGTTGACTCTGTCTACACTTCCCGCTGCCTCAGCAAAGCAGCCAGCATAATTAAGGACCCCACGCACCCCGGACATTCTCTCTTCCACCTTTCTCCATCGGGAAAAAGATACAAAAGTCTGAGGTCATGTACCAATCGACTCGAGAACAGCTTCTTCCCTGCTGCTGTCAGATTTGAATAGACTTACCTCGCACTAAGTTGATCTTTCTCTGCACCCTAGCTATGACTGTAATAGTACATTCTGCATTCTCTCCTTTCCTTCTCTATGAACGGTATGCTTTGTCTGTATAGCGCGCAAGAAACAATACTTTTCACTGAATGTTAATACATGTGACAATAATAAATCTAATATTTGCACAAAAGCGAGTGGCAGGTCAGAAGATTGGAAAGAAATCTATTTCTCCCACACCAATCTCTGAGCCACGCTTTCATCTCTCTGATCTTATTTATCCTACGCCAATTTTTTTTAAAATTCATTTGTGGGACATGGGAGTCACTGGATGGCCAGCATTTAATGTCCATCCCTATTTGTCTGAGGGCAGTTGAGAATCAACCACATTGCTGTGGTTCTGGAGTCACATTTAGGCCAGACCGGGTAAGGAGGGCAGATTTCCTTCCCTAAAGGACATTAGTGAACCAGATGGGTTTTTCCGGCAATCGACGATGATTTCATGGTCATCAGTAGATTCTTAATTCCAGATTTTTAAAATTGAATTCAAATTCCACATCCGCCGTGGCGAGATTTGAACCTGCGTCCCCAGAACATTAACTGAGTTTCTGGACTAATAGTCTAGCGATAATACCACTAGGACATCGCCTCCACCAAATTTGCTCATGGCTCAGGTAATAATCCAGAGATTATTACCCTCGAGGTTCTGCCTCTAATATAGCTCCGAGCTGCTCACACACTCGATGCAGTCCTATCTATGTTGTTGGTCCCTACATGAACCACATGAAGTGGGAAGGGAGAATCCAATTAAAGTTCCTCTCCAGCCCAGTCCAAAGATGTGCGGGTTAGGTTGATTGGCCAGGTTAAAAATTGCCCCTTAGAGTCCTGGGATGCGTAGGTTAGAGGGATTAGCGGGTAAATATGTGGGGGAAGGGCCTGGGTGGGATTGTGGTCGGTGCAGACTCGATGGGCCGAATGGCCTCCTTCTGCACTGTAGGGTTTCTATGATTTCTATGAAATGTCCTTAACCCTGGCACAGGGCACACAACACAGTCATCTGGACTCTTGCTCTTGGCTCCAGAGAACTGTGTCTGTTCCCCAGAATATCCCCGACCAGCAGTGCAATGCTATTAACTCTCCCCACTTGAATAGCTTCCTCTACTAAAGTGCCACGGACAGTTTGTTCATCCACCCTGCAGCCTTCACTTTCATTCAAACAAGCTGGCAGAATCTTAAACCTATTGGGCAATTGCAAAGACTGAGGTTCCTGTACTCCTGCCCTCTGGGTCCCCATAACCTGCCTCACTTGCGTCACAACCTCCTGCTATCCCTGCTATCCCTGACTACTGACTAAGGAAATACGGCATGTCCATTACAACTCTCACCAATTTCTACAAAATGCACCATAGAAAGCATCCTTTCCGGTTGCATCACAGCTTGGTATGGCTCCTGCTCTGTCCAAGATAGCAGAAAATAAAAAAGTAAAGTATATTTATTAGTCACAAGTAAGGCTTACACTGCAATGACGTTACTATGAAATTCCCCGAGTCGCCACACTCCAGCACCTGTTTGGGTCAATGCACCCTAACCAGCACGTCTTTCAGACTGTGGGAGGAAACCGGAGCACCCGGAGGAAACCCACGCAAACATGGGGAGAATATGCAAACTCCACACAGAGTGACCCAAGCTGGGAATCGAACCTGGGTCCCTGGCGCTGTGAGGCAGCAGCGCTAACCACTGTGCCACCCAAAACAACAAAGGGTTGTGAACATAGCCCAGTCTATCATGTAAACCAGCCCATAAATTTATTCTGTCTACAGTTCCTGCTGCCTCAGCAAAGCAGCCAGCATAATCAGGGACCCCATGCACCCCGGACATTCTCTCTTCCACCTTCTTGTGTCAGGAAAAATATACAGAAGTCGGAAAACACGTATCAACTGACTCAAGAGCAGCTCCTTCCCTGCTGCCATCAGACTTTTGAATGCTCCTATCACACATATTAAGCTGATCTTTCGCTGGTAACTGCAACATTACATTCTGCACTCTCTCCTTTCCATCTCCCTTTGTACTCTATGAACGGTATGCTTTGTCTGTATAGTGCACAAGAAACAATACTTTTCACTGTATCTCAATACATGTGACAATAATAAATCAAATCAGATCGATTCAAATCAAATCAGAAGACCCCATTCTTAGGGGTGGGACTGCCTCCTGATGAAAGTGTCCAGTTAACTTTCCCTCACCCTGGTGCATCACAGTGTCTGCAGTTTAGCTTCCAGTTCAATAACTCTGAACCAAAGCTCTACAAACTGCAGACACTTATTATCACTGTGTTTGCCCTGGACCACACTGTGCTGGGAGCTCCCATATTCTGCAGTCACAGCATATCATCTGCCCTGCTATCTTTATTGTGTGTTAATTAAGTAACCAATAAAAACAAACTGATATACAAATAGACTAATAAACAAGTTGACAAACTTTTAAAGGGGCAATGTAACAAAATGACAAAACGTTAACGGAAACTTAACAAATTAAATTAAAATCATAGATCGGGGTGTTGAGTATTGGAATTGGAAAATCATGTTGCAGCTGTATAAGACTTTGGTTAGGCTGCATTTGGAGTATTGTGTACAGTTCTGGTCACCACACTAGCGGAAGGATGTTAATGCATTGGAAAGGGTGCAGAAGAGATTTACCAGGATGTTACCTAGTTTGGAGGATATGGACTATGAAGAAAGGTTGAACAAACTTGGATTGTTTTCATTGGAGCGTCGGAGGATGAGGGGGGACCTGGTAGAGGTTTACAAGATTATGGATAGAGCTTGGATAGAGTGGGTAGTCAGAGTCTTTTTCCCAGGGTCGAAGGATCAATTACTCGGAGGCATAGGTTGAAAGCGAGAGGGGGAAAGTTTAAAGGAGATGTAAGGGGCAAGTTTTTCACACAGAGAGTGGCAAATGCCTGGAATGCGCTGCCGGAGGAGGTGGTGGAAGCAGATTCTATAACAGCATTCAAGAGGCTGCTTGAATAGGTACATGAATAGGCAGGGAATAGAGGGATATGGACCACGTAAAGGCAAGAACATATTAGATTAGAGAGGCACCTGTGTTGGCACAGACTTGGTGGGCCGAAGGGCCTGTTCCTGTGCTGTACTGTTCTTTGTTCTGAGGTTGCTCTCCAGCTTCTGCAGCACCCACTGGCCACAGAAGGCCTCAGGCATACTAGTGTGAACATAACTGTTCCTACATACTGGTTTCAGTATACCCAATTAAAATTAAAATAGTAAAAGACTATTGTCCCCGAGTTCAGCTGAAGTACCTGCTAAATGCTGTTGACTGTTTCGTACCGGAGGGTTTCCCTGGTTTATGGTCTCCCTTTAATAAAACAAAAATCAGTAAATCAAATAGGGATACTGTTCCTATATATAGCAATGCGGCAGCACGGTAGCACAGTGGTTAGCACTGCTGCTTCACAGCTCCAGGGACCTGGGTTCGATTCCCGGCTTGGGTCACTGTCTGTGTGGAGTTTGCACATTCTCCTCGTGTCTGCGTGGGTTTCCTCCGGGTGCTCCGGTTTCCTCCCACAGTCCAAAGATGTGCAGTTAGGTTGATTGGTCATGCTAAAAATTGCCTCATAGAGTCCTGAGATGTGTAGGTTTGAGGGATTAGCAGGGTAAATATGTAGGGATATGGGGATAGGGTCTGGGTGGGATTGTGGTCAGTGCAGACTCGATGGGCCGAATGGCCTCCTTCTGCACTGTAGGGTTTCTATGATTATTTAAAAAATGCTAATGAATCCCCAGATAATGCCCAGACCTGAATATAATTAAAGCCAATATTCCAATAATAATAAATGTTCGGCTGACCAACCTGCTTTTTTAAACAATGGTACGTGTGGCACCCAATCTCCCATGGTGCTCTGCACTCTTCTTATTTCGTTACTGCAGTGTTATTTAAATCTAGTTACTTTATTTATTAGTCACAAGTAAGGCTCACATTAACACTGCAATGAAGTTACTGTGAAAATCCCCTAGTCGTCACACTCCGGCGCCTGTTCGGGTCAATGCATCCTAACCAGCACCTCTTTCAGACTGTGGGAGGGAACCGGAGCACCCGGAGGAAACCCACGCAGACACGGGGAGAACATGCAAACTCCGCACAGACAGTGACCCAAGCCGGGAATCGAATCTGGGTCCCTGGCGCTGTGAGGCAGCAGTGCTAACCACTGTGCTACCGTGCCGCCCCGATCTCCCGATATGTGATCTCCTGTGGCACTCTGCCTTGTACCTTCTACAAGAAGAGCTGCAGGAGCTCACCAAGGTTCCTTAGGCAATACCTTCCAAATCCACGACAACTACCATCTTATTCGAGGAATTAAGGGCTATGGGGAGAGAGCGGGTAAATGGAGTTGAAATCAACCATGATTGAATGGTGGAGTGGACTCGATGGGCCGAATGGCCTTACTTCCGCTCCTATGTCTTATGGTCTTATGGTCTTAGAAGGACAGGAGCAGCAGATATCTGGGAACACCACCACCCGAAGGTTCCTTTCCAATTCACTCAGCGTCCTGACTTGGAAATGTATCGGTGTTCCTTCACTGTCAAAATCCTGGAATTTCTCCCTAACAGCACGGTGGGTTTATCTACACCACAGGGACTGCAACAGTTCAGGAAAGCAGCTCACGCCATTCTCAAGAGCAACCTGGGATGGGCAATAAATGCTAGAGTAGTCAGCGATGCCCACATCCCTTGAATAAATAAGAAAATGATGGCTGCTTATCCTATTTTATAGCTGACCTGTAAAACTAAATTAACAAATTAAGGGACAAAATAAAAAGGCAGCCCCCTGTAGAGATACTGCATCACACACAATCGAATTCCAAAGGACACTGAAAACATTAAAACAAAAGGTGATTAAAGAGGTCGATAAAGCACCCAGTCTCCCTGGTGCCAGCATGCAGGGAAGGCCTCAATCGAGCCAGCAGATACTGCACACTCCCTCTCCAAGGACATCTGAAGGCAAGAGTAGCAGCAGAAGAGGGATGGACAGACATAGCAGACATAACAAGCGACAAGATGAAGGCATGTAAAATCGCCGGCTCCCTGATGAGCTCAATGCATTCTATGCCCACTTTGAGCAAGAGGTCAGCGAGAGCATGCCCTCCACCCTGGGTGAACCTGTATCAGGGGTCACCATTGCAGACGTCAGAGCAGCTTTCTCGAAGGTCAAACCCACGGAAAGCGACTGGCCCGGAAGGGGTACCCAGACAAGCACTCAGATCCAGCTCGGATCAGCTGGCATACTGTTCATAGAGAAGGAAAGGAGAGAGTGCAGAATGTAGTGTTACAGTCATAGCTAGGGTGTAGAGAAAGATCAACTTAATGCAAGGCAGGTCCATTCAAAAGTCTGATGGCAGCAGGGAAGAAGCTGTTCTTGAGTCAGTTAATACGTGACCTCGGACTTTTGTATCTTTTTCCCGACGGAAGAAGGTGGAAGAGAGAATGTCCAGGGTGCGTGGGGTCCTTAATTATGCTGGCTGCTTTTCCAGGGCAGCGGGAAGTGTAGATAGAGTCAATGGAGGGGAGGCTGGTTTGTGTGATGGATGGGCTACATTCACGACCTTTTGCAGTTTCTTGTGGTCTTGAGCAGAGCAGGAACCACATCAAGCTTTTGAATGGACCTACCTTGCATTAAGTTGATCTTTCTCTACACCCTAGCTATGACTGTAACACTACATTCTGCACTCTCTCATTTCCTTCTCTATGAAGGGCATGCTTTGTCTGATCCGAGCAGGATCTGAGTGCTCGTCTGGGTACCCCTTCCGGGCCAGTCGCTTTCCGTGGGTCTGACCTTCAAGAAAGCTGCTCTGACGTCTGCAATGGTGACCTCGGATACAGGGGGTATTCGCAGACATTTTCAACTTCTCTTTACAACAATCTGGGGTTTCAATCTGCTTCAAGAAGACAACCATCATCCCAGTACCAAAGAAAATCCAAGCAGCGTGCCAGCAGATACTGCACGCTCCCTCTCCAAGGATATCTGACGGCAAGTGTAGCAGCAGCAGTGGCCATCATTATCTTTGATGGCTTTGAAATCTAGTCACGGCACGAATCAATTTCAGCCTCCCGGACTGCCTGGGTGCACTACAGTTCGCCTACTGCCGCAACAGGTCCACTGCAGATGCTATTTCCCTGGCCCTGCACTCAACCCTGGAATACCCAGATAATACCTATGTCAGACTCCTATTTATTGACTACAACTCAGCCTTCAACACTATTATTCCCACGAAACTCATCTCCAAACTCCGTGGCCTGGGCCTTGGCTCCTCCCTCTGCTACTGGATCCTGAACTTCCTAACCCACAGACCACAATCAGTAAGGATAAGCAACAACACCTTCTCCCTGATCATCCTCAACACCGGTGCCCAACAAGGCTGTGTTCTCAGCCCCCAACTATACTCCTTATACACCTATCACAGTGTGGCCAAATTCCCCTCCAACTCGATTTTCAAGTTTGCTGATGACACCATCATAGTGGGTTGGATCTCAAACAACAACGAGACAGAGTACAGGAATGAGATAGAGAATCTGGTGAACTGGGGCAACGACAATAATCTTTCTCTCAATGTCAACAAAACGAAGGAGATTGTCATTGACTTCAGGAAGTGTAGGGGAGAACATGCCCCTGTCTACATCAATGGGGACGAAGTAGAAAGGGTCAAGAGCTTCAAGATTTTAGGTGTCCAGATCACCAACAACCTGTCCTGGTCCCTCCATGCTGACACTATAGTTAAGAAAGCCCACCAACGCCTCTACTTTTTCAGAAGACTAAGGAAGTTTGGCATGTCAGCTACAACTCTCACCAACTTTTACAGATGCACCACAGGAAGCATTCTTTCTGGTTGTATCACAGCTTGGTATGGCTCCTGCTCCGCCCAAGACCGCAAGAAACTGCAAAAGGTCATGACTGTAGCCCAATCCATCACGCAAACCAGCCTCCCATCCACTGACACTGTCTACACTTTCCGCTGCCTCTGCAAAAGCAGCCAGCATAATTAAGGATCCCACACACCCCGGACATTCTCTCTTCCACCTTCTTCCGTCGGGAAAAAGATACAAAAGTCCGAGGTCACATATTAACTGACTCAAGAACAGCTTCTTCCCTGCTGCCATCAGACTTTTGAATGGACTTACCTTGCATTAAGTGGATCTTTCTCTACACCCTAGCTATGACTGTAACACTACATTCTGCACTCACTCATTTCCTTCTCTATGAACGTTATGCTTTGTCTGTATAGTGCGCAAGAAACAATACTTTTCACTGTATGTTAATACATGTGACAATAATAAATCAAATCAAATCAAATCAAATCAAATCAAATCAGTCAGGCTGCATGACCCCCTAGATCACCCACTGCCACGGCTGTTAATGGAGTTACTCTGGGTGGTTCTACTTAAATTACAGCGGAAGATCAGGAGAATCCTGCAGAAACCCATAATCAAAAGATTCCAAGGTTTTAAAATACTGGATTTAGGCAGGTTTGATTTCTTGATATGAAGAACTGTCTGTAGTAAGTGTCGCGGTGTTAGAACTTACAATCCTGATAATGTTACAGTCAAGGCCTGGGAAGACCGCCAGATAACATGGGAGATAAAGTTACAGGTGAAACAAGGGGCTTTGTTGATGGATAAGTAACAAGAAAAAAAGAAAACTTGTGCAAACTGCATTGTGCTCACAATCCCGGGCGATCTGTGCTACCTGGCTGGCAGAATAAGGTATTTGATCTATTTCAGATTTATTAACTTTTAAACAACGTCTGACACAGGTGGTTAATTGCATTCCTGAGCTTCCTACAATCAAGAATTAACAGTTTTTGTTGTGATTTGGCAATTTTACATTGTGTCAGCTGATGCACTTAAATCTGAACAACCTTAAACCATTATATTTCAACACATTCATTACCAAGGCTTATCTATAAAGAATCTCTATTTGCTTGAGATGCTAGAATACTTTGTGCTTGGAACTATACCCTAACAAAATTCAGTATATGCGTTATAAAGCGGAGGTTGATCCCCCCTCCCTGCCCCCCCCCCCCCGCTGAGAACTAACACCGAAACGCCCAAAGTGGAGAACCTCGCCCTATAATCTGTAAGAAGTGTGTGTGAAGTGGTGTGACCTGCTCTTCAGCAACTCCTAGTGGTTAAATACAAAATAAATCCCTGACATTCTCTCTAAAAACACGTAACAATATATTTATCTAACTAACAGTGAGCAAATTAACTAAACTATTAGCAAACCGAATAAATCCCTTCTATGAACTGTTTCTGAATACACAAGATTCTAATGGAATGCTATTCCAATAAATACAATTCCCACTCATTAACAAAAATAGAATTTAGTCACTCTCCAAATTACAACCAGGTTTTGTGTCATCCGGAATATTCTGGGCCTTCTCTGTTGATTCTTCTGTCTGGAACTTCTTTCTTCTTTGGTACCTTTGTTATCTCGATGGTGCTTTAGAACATAGAAAGCCACAGCACAAACAGGCCCTTCGGCCCACAAGTTGCGCCGATCACATCCCCACCTCTAGTCCTATCTATAGCCCTCAATCCCATTAAATCCCATGTACTCATCCAGAAGTCTCTTAAAAGACCCCAACGAGTTTGCCTCCACCACCACCGACGTCAGCCGATTCCACTCACCCACCACCCTCTGAGTGAAAAACTTACCCCTGACATCTCCTCTGTACCTACCCCCCAGCACCTTAAACCTGTGTCCTCTCGTAGCAACCATTTCAGCCCTTGGAAATAGCCTCTGAGAGTCTACCCTATCCAGACCTCTCAACATCTTGTAAACCTCTATCAGGTCACCTCTCATCCTTCGTCTCTCCAGGGAGAAGAGACCAAGCTCCCTCAACCTATCCTCATAAGGCATGCCCCCCAATCCAGGCAACATCCTTGTAAATCTCCTCTGCACCCTTTCAATGGCTTCAACATCTTTCCTGTAATGAGGTGACCAGAACTGCGCGCAGTACTCCAAGTGGGGTCTAACCAGGGTCCTATAAAGCTGCAGCATTATCTCCCGACTCCTAAACTCAATCCCTCGATTAATGAAGGCCAGTACGCCGTACGCCTTCTTGACCGCATCCTCCACCTGCGAGGCCGATTTAAGAGTCCTATGGACCCGGACCCCAAGGTCCGGCTCGGCACTTTACAGCC
The DNA here is from genome assembly GCF_964213995.1 of Mustelus asterias. Lineage (NCBI taxonomy): Eukaryota > Metazoa > Chordata > Chondrichthyes > Carcharhiniformes > Triakidae > Mustelus > Mustelus asterias. The sequence goes on from NC_135807.1 coordinate 2,533,188, forward strand.
TTCCGGTCTCAACATCGAACTCAACAACTTCAGATGATTTGCTCTACCCCACCTCGGCCCCATTGTTTTCATTCTATTTTGTTTAATTTTTTTACTGTTCTCTACTTTTTATTTCTTTTTGGTCTTTCTTCATCCTTCTTCACTCCATTTTTTCCTTCCCCCTACTTCATCCCCCTTCCCTTACCTTTTCTCCCCTGTTTCCCCTTTTCTACATTCTACCTCTGTCCCATCTTCCCCCCCTCCCCCCACAGCTCCATCTGTCACAGCTTACAGCTTCTCTGCCGTTTGGCCGTTCACACCCTTTATTCTCTCTATGGGCTGCCATTAGCAGCCTTTCCCCTGGTTTCTGTGGCTATGACTCATCTTTCATTCCCTCCGCCTGCAGTATAAATATCTCCCACTTTCTCTGCCTTTTAGCTTTGACAAAGGGTCATCTGGACTCGAAACGTCAGCTCTTTTCTCTCCGTACAGATGCTACCAGTCCTGCTGAGATTTTCCAGCATTTTCTCTTTTGGTTTCAGATTCCAGCATCTGCAGTAATTTGCTTTCATTTTACTGTGAAAATCCCCCAGTCGCCACACTGTTCGGGTCCACTGAGGGAGAATTCAGCATGGCCAATACACCTAACCAGCACGTCTTTCAGACTGTGGGAGGAAACCGGAGCACCCGGAAGAAACCCACGCAGACACGGGGAGAACTGCAGACTCTGCAGACACTGACCGAAGCCGAGAATCAAACCCAGGTCCCTGGTGCTGTGAGGCAGCAGCGCTAACCACTGTGTCACCGTGTCGCTGTGAGGCAGCAGCGCTAACCACTGTGTCACCGTGTCGCTGTGAGGCAGCAGCGCTAACCACTGCGCCACCGTGTCGCTGTGAGGCAGCAGCGCTAACCACTGTGCCACCGTGTCGCTGTGAGGCAGCAGCGCTAACCACTGTGTCACCGTGTCGCTGTGAGGCAGCAGCGCTAACCACTGTGTCACCGTGTCGCTGTGAGGCAGCAGCGCTAACCACTGCGCCACCGTGTCGCTGTGAGGCAGCAGCGCTAACCACTGTGCCACCGTGTCGCTGTGAGGCAGCAGCGCTAACCACTGCGCCACCGTGTCGCTGTGAGGCAGCAGCGCTAACCACTGTGTCACCGTGTCACTGTGAGGCAGCAGCGCTAACCACTGTGCCACCGTGTCGCTGTGAGGCAGCAGCGCTAACCACTGTGTCACCGTGTCACTGTGAGGCAGCAGCGCTAACCACTGTGCCACCGTGTCGCTGTGAGGCAGCAGTGTTAATCCACTGTGTCACCGTGCCGCTGTGAGGCAGTAGTGCTAACCACTGTGTCACCGTGTCGCTGTGAGGCAGCAGTGTTAATCCACTGTGTCACCGTGCCGCTGTGAGGCAGCAGTGTTAATCCACTGTGTCACCGTGCCGCTGTGAGGCAGTAGTGCTAACCACTGTGTCACCGTGTCGCTGTGAGGCAGCAGTGTTAATCCACTGTGTCACCGTGCCGCTGTGAGGCAGTAGTGCTAACCACTGTGCCACCGTGTCGCTGTGAGGCAGTAGTGCTAACCACTGTGTCACCGTGTCGCTGTGAGGCAGCAGTGTTAATCCACTGTGTCACCGTGCCGCTGTGAGGCAGTAGTGCTAACCACTGTGCCACCGTGTCGCTGTGAGGCAGCAGTGTTAATCCACTGTGTCACCGTGCCGCTGTGAGGCAGTAGTGCTAACCACTGTGCCACCGTGTCGCTGTGAGGCAGTAGTGCTAACCACTGTGCCACCGTGTCGCTGTGAGGCAGTAGTGCTAACCACTGTGTCACCGTGTCGCTGTGAGGCAGTAGTGCTAACCACTGTGCCACCGTGTCGCTGTGAGGCAGTAGTGCTAACCACTGTGTCACCGTGTCGCTGTGAGGCAGCAGCACTAACCACTGTGTCACCGTGTCACTGTGAGGCAGCAGCACTAACCACTGTGTCACCGTGTCGCTGTGAGGCAGCAGCACTAACCACTGTGTCACCGTGTTGCTGTGAGGCAGCACTAACCACTGTGTCACCGTGTCGCTGTGAGGCAGCAGCGCTAACCACTGCGCCACCGTGTCGCTGTGAGGCAGCAGCACTAACCACTGTGCCACCGTGTCGCTGTGAGGCAGCAGCACTAACCCACTGTGCCACCGTGTCGCTGTGAGGCAGCAGCGCTAACCACTGCGCCACCGTGTCGCTGTGAGGCAGTAGCGCTAACCACTGTGTCACCGTGTCGCTGTGAGGCAGCAGCGCTAACCACTGTGTCACCGTGTCGCTGTGAGGCAGTAGCACTAACCACTGTGTCACCGTGTCGCTGTGAGGCAGCAGCGCTAACCACTGTGTCACCGTGCTGCCCAATTTGTGAGTAATTTGAGAAGAATGGATTGCAAGTTTGCAATGTCTAATGCAGGGTTTGCCAAACTTTTCTGGCCACAAATCCTTTTGATCTCCCAAGAGTACTGACAGAACTATGTTGAAAAGTTAAATCGCAAAATTGATTGCTTTTGCACAATAGGTACAAACATTAAAAAAAACAAATTCATAGAAGTCTTTTCTATTTTTGATATGTATACATTTATTACGATTAAAAAGTGATCTTATTCAACACAGTACTTTAAGTCTTCATTTTTGGGAGGAGTGGTGCTGCTTCTTTTACTGTCAGATTTGTTTGATATTAGGGATAGGATTTCAGTCTTGGCATGTGCGCTCCCAGGTGGAACTGGAAGGGGCCACAAACCCGGGAGCGCCTGAATCTAATTAAAACTCGCAGTAGAATGGGGCCAGCAGGGCGGGCGGGCAGCGGAGGTTGTGGGAAATGGCAGCCTGCCGTGAACTTCGAAAGCCTCCACCGGCCGCAGAAGAATCCCTGTTAGAGCAGTGGCCACATCAGGAGGCCATAGCAGACAGAAGGGGACTTGGGATGCCAGCAAGTGCCCTGCTTTCCCGATGATTGCCTTTGGGCCCTGGTGGAGGCGGTCACACAAAGGAGGGATGTTCTTATGTTGAGCAATGGGAGGAAGAGGCCACCTCACTTCACAAAGTCGTGAGCCACGGTGACGGCAGAGGTCAGTAAGGAGAACCTGGATCCAGTGTCAGAAAAGTTTCAATGATCTTCTGCCCTGGGCACAGGCTAATATCGAGTGGGCATGAAGTTGAATGGGGCACTGAGGAGGACGGCTGTCCATGATGGTGATCAAGGGTTTCATGTGGTCTCGAATCACATGTGCTGGAGCATCCTAAAGCAGGAGAGACGAATCGCCATCAAAGATTCAGTTCCCAAGGGGCTGGTAACATCCTCAAACCTCTTGGGGGGTGTTTTGAGTTGGGGGATGTTACAATGGCCACTGGGGATTGTCAATAGATCTCCCCACAGACCTCACAGAATACGAACTCCCCGATTAGGCGAGTGGAGGCTGACACAATAGGGAAGGAGCAGCGGGGGATTTAAAACCAGCTGGCTCCACTCAGGCCAGCAGTTGAAAGATGTGGGGCTGACCTGAAATATGTAACTGCTGAATGGCATTTTGGACATGACCAAGGAGGGAATACACGATGAATGGTAGGATGCTAGGAAGTACAGAGGTACATTGGGGTGCATGTCCATAGATCCCTGAAGGCAGCAAGACAGGCAAACTGGTTTGAGTTATAAGGAGAGGCTGGATAGACTGGGACATTTTTCTCTGGAGCGTAGAAGGCTGAGGGGTGATCTTATAGAGGTCTATAAAATAATGAGGGGCACAGATCAGATAGATAGTCAATACCTTTTCCCAAAGGTAGGGGAGTTTAAAACTAGAGGGCATAGGTTTAAGGTGAGAGGGGAGAGTGTCCAGAGGGGCAATTCTTTCACACAGAGGGTGGTGAGTGCCTGGAACAAACTGCCAGAGGTAGTAGTAGAGGCAGGTACAATTTTGTCTTATGGGCCAAATGCGGGCAATTGGGATGAGCTTAGGGATTCTAAAACAAAAGGGCGGCATGGACAAGTTGGGCTGAAGGGCCTGTTTCCATGCTGTAAATCTCTATGACTCTATAAGATGAACTTCGTGCACTCCTGACTTGTGCCTTGTAGATGGCGGACAGGCTTTTCTTGGTGGTGTTGGTGGGCAGCGGGGAAAGAGCATCAAGTTCCTTGGAATGTCCTAAGCTCTTCTCTTCTAGTCCCAATGGTTGACGTTCTTCAGTCTTCTCTCTTGGATCAGTCTTTTGATGAAAAGTTGTTTTCTTTGCAGTCCAGTCATCCTGAAACCTGCATTTTACTTCTCGACAATGCTGCTAAATATTCTGCAGATGATTTGATTTGATTCATTGTCACATGTATTGGTGTACAGTGAAAAGTTTTGTTTCTTGCACGCTCTGCAGACATACCGTTCATAGAATACAAAGGGGAGAAGGAAAGGAGAGGGTACAGAATATAGTGTTGCAATTATAGATAGGGTGTAGAGCAAGGATTTAAAGAAAACATTATCAGACATTATTATACTGGCCCTGACTTTCAGTTCTTCCTGTTTTTTCTCAGTTAAATCCAAATATAGCTACTGCTTTAAAAAATAACCTGCTTTTTAAAATTACAGCAATTAAAATTGCACTAACAGCTGTTTCTTACCAATGAATTGATGGTTTTGCTGAGCTGTGACTACGTGCCTCTCTTCATTGCGGCTGGTTGTTTCACTGTTTCCAGAGAGGTGCCTGCCTGAATACTGTGTCTGCTGCTCGAGTTGTGAAGATGCCGGCGTTGGACTGGGGTAAACACAGTAAGAAGTTTCACAACGCCAGGTTAAAGTCCAACAGGTTTATTTGGAATCACGAGCTTTCGGATCGCTGCTCCTTCATCAGGTGAGTGGCACAAAGTGGAGAGGATCTCCAAGAAGATCGCGCATATTGACACCCACTCACCTGAGGAAGGAGCAGCGCTCCGAAAGCTCGTGATTCCAAATAAACCTGTTGGACTTTAACCTGGTGTTGTGAGACCTCTTACTCTGCTGCTCAAACTCACCCGTTAATCTATTCCCAGACGGTCCGTCTGGTCTCTTGTTCTCTCTTCTTCTCTGAGGTTATCTCAGCTGCCACCATTTTGTTGCTTTTTCCCACGCTTTTTCTCAGCACGCGACCACATGACCGTTCTCGCGCATCCCTCCCTCCCTTGCAGCGCAAATATCCCAAAGATGTGTCGGTTAGGTGGATCGGCCATGCTAAATTGTGTACCCCCAATTGTGTATCTGTAACCCCCACGACTTGCCTGGGCTTGCAAAATCTCACTAACTGTCCTCTCTGGAGACAATACACATCTCTTTAACCTGTGCTTAACCCTCTCTCCACTCACATTGTCTGTACCTTTAAGACTTGATTACCTGTAAAGGCTCGCATTCCAACCATTATTTTGCAAATTGAGTTTGTGTCTTTATATGCCCTGTTTGTGAACACAACTCCCACTTACCTGACGAAGGAGCAGCGCTTCGAAAGCTAGTGGCTTTTGCTACCAAATAAACCTGTTGGACTTTAACCTGATGTTGTAGACTTCTTACTGTGTTTACCCCAGTCCAACGCTGGCATCTCCACATCATGACTACCATCAACACCGCAAACTGCCGGCTCCAAGTGGAGAGGATCTCCAAGAAGATCGCGCATATCGACACAGACATCAAGTTTCTCCAAAGATGCAAGAAAACAGACAAGATACCGAAAGGACTACAGATCACAAACCCACTCAGGTCAACCTATAACACAGACTACGCTGTGAGACTTTGCCGTCGCACCTCTCTCACACTCCTCAACCACCTCATACACCAACTCTACAGCAAACGCCGCAGCCTGGAAACCAAGATAGAGTCCATATTCTCAACTTGCGCTCAGGACGCAGACCAGCTGCGAAACTCTGCCAAGCAGACGAGACAAAGGAACTACACCATCTACATGCACACCAAGAACAGGAAACTCGAGAAACTCGGCATCTCCACCAGCAGCAACGAAGCCTCCCCCGGTACCACAGTAGAAAACAGTACCACTGCAGGGAAGTCCATTGTCAACTTGTCGGACTACACACTTCAACCAGATGAAATCGAAGTTCTGCCCCACCACCAAAATAGACCCCATCAGTCTCGCAGCAGACACAGAGGAATCCATCAGGCGAATTAGGCTGCGGGAGTTCTTCCACAAACCCCAAGAGGCCAACAGCGAACACAATGAGACAGCCAATGAACCGGAACAGCTGACAGAGAGATCCTCGGTGCAGCAACCGAAGAGGAAAGAGTCGAACTGGACTCCTCCGGAAGGCCGCTGCCCTCGACTTGACATGTATGCCCAAGCCATCAGGAGGTGCGTCAACACCAAATTCATCAGCCGCACTCACAAGACAGCCCCGAACATCACCCAAGCACAACACAATGCCATCCGCGCTCTCAAGACCAACCGCAACATTGTCATCAAACCAGCAAAGGAGGGGCCATCGTCATACTGAACAGAACGGATTACTGCAAAGAAGTGTACCGACAACTGAACAACGAGGAACACTACAGACAGTTACCCACAGATCCGACCAAAGAACACACCCGTCAACTCAACAGACTGATCAAGACCTTTGATCCGGACCTTCAGAGCACCCTCCGTGCTCTCATCCCACGTACTCCCAGCGTTGGAGATCTCTACTGCCTCCCGAAGATACACAAGGCAAACACACCCGGCCGTCCCATCGTATCGGGCAATGGGATCCTGTGCAAGAACCTCTCCGACGATGTCGAGGGCATCCTGAAACCCATTGTACAAAGAACCCCCAGCTTTTGTCGTGACACTACGGACTTCCTACAGAAACTCAGCACACATGGAGCAGTTGAACCAGGAGCACTCCTCGTCACAGTGGATGTCTCGGCACTCGACACTAGCATCCCCCACGAAGATGGCATTGCTACAACTGCCTCAGTACTCAACGCCAACAACTGCCAATCTCCAGATGCAATTTTACAACTCATCCGCTTCATCCTGGACCACAATATCTTCACCTTCAACAACCAGTTCTTCATCCAGACACATGGAACAGCCATGGGGACCAAATTCGCACCTCAATATGCTAACATCTTCATGCACAGGTTCGAACCAGACCTCTTCACCGCACAGGACCTTCAACCGATGCTATACACTAGATACATCGATGACATTTTCTTCCTTTGGAGTCATGGTGAACAATCACTGAAACAACTACATGATGACATCAACAAGTCCCATCCCACCATCAGACTCACCATGGACTACTCTCCGGAATCGGTTGCATTCTTGGACACACGCATCTCCATCAAGGATGGTCATCTCAGCACTTCACTGTACCGCAAGCCCACGGATAACCTCACGATGCTCCACTTCTCCAGCTTCCACCCTAAACACGTTAAAGAAGCCATCCCCTACGGACAAGCCCTCCGTATACACAGGATCTGCTCAGATGAGGAGGATCGCAACAGACACCTCCAGACGCTGAACAGGATATGGCGCTTGACTCATCGATTGACAGTTCCGACGCGCCACAGTGAAAAACCGCACCGACCTCCTCAGAAGACAAACACGGGACATGGCGGACAGAGTACCCTTCTTCGTCCAGTACTTCCCCAGAGCGGAGAAACTACGACATCTCCTCCGGAGCCTTCAACATGTCATTGATGAAGACGAACATCTCGCCAAGGCCAACCCACACCCCCACTTCTTGCCTTCAAACAACCGCACAACCTCAAACAGCAAACGACCCAGCCTTCAGGAGAACAGTGACCATGATACCACACAACCCTCCCACAGCAACCTCTGCAAGACGTGCCAGATCATCGAGATGGATGCCATCATCTCACGTGAGAACACCACCCACCAGGTACATGGTACATACTCTTGCAACTCGGCCAATGTTGTCTACCTGATACGCTGCAGGAAAGGATGTCCCGAGGCATGGTACATTGGGGAAACCATGCAGACGCTGCGACAACGGATGAATGAACACCGCTCGACAATCACCAGGCAAGACTGTTCTCTTCCTGTGGGGAACACTTCAGCGGTCACGGGCATTCAGCCTCTGATCTTCGGGTAAGCATTCTCCAAGGCGGCCTTCACGACACACGACAGCGCAGAGTCACTGAGCAGAAACTGATAGCCAAGTTCCGCACACATGAGGACGGCCTCAACCGGGATCTTGGGTTCATGTCACACTATCTGTAACCCCCACGACTTGCCTGGGCTTGCAAAATCTCACTAACTGTCCTGTCTGGAGACAATACACATCTCTTTAACCTGTGCTAACGCTCTCTCCACTCACATTGTCTGTATCTTTAAGACTTGATTACCTGTAAAGACTCGCATTCCAACCATTATTTTGTAAATTGAGTTTGTGTCTTTGTGCCCTGTTTGTGATCAGAACTCCCATCCACCTGATGAAGGAGCAGTGCTCTGAAAGCTAGTGGCTTTTGCTACCAAATAAACCTGTTGGACTTTAACCTGGTGTTGTGAGACTTCTTACTGTGATTACCCCAGTCCAACACCGGCATCTCCACATCGTGTTAAATCGACCCCAGTATCAGGGGGATTAGCAGGGTAAATACATGGGGTTATGGGGATAGGGCCTGGGTGGGATTGTACTGGGTGCAGACTCGATGGGCCGAATGGCCTCCTTCCACATCGATGATTTCCCGCCCGCTGCATGATCCGCACCTGCGCAGTTGTGATCGCGATACAATCCGCAGCTGCGCAGTTGTGCCTGCCACTGCGGACTTGACACATGCGCAGTCCTGTCTCTTGCTTTCCGATCTGCACATGCGCAATTCTGCGCCATTTGCAACCGTTGCGCACGCGCATCCTTCACTGCCGAAGGCCCGCGCATGCGCACCAGGCGACGGCGGTCCAGCGCATGCGCACCTAGCAGTCCCTGGGTCAGTGGAGGCCCCGGCGAGAGAGGCAGAGGCCAGGAACTGTGGCCGGCCTGGAAGCATACTCAACACCGAGGCCTCAACCCAGGAGCCCCGAGACTAGGGGAGCAGGAGCTCGCTACAGCAGAGAAAGCGCAGAGTGTTACCTGGACAGGAGACCCCCCCCTCAGAGTGAGGAGACCCCCCCCTCAGAGTGAGGAGACCCCCCCTCAGAGTGAGGAGACCCCCCCTCAGAGTGAGGAGACCCCCCCTCAGAGTGAGGAGACCCCCCCCCTCAGAGTGAGGAGACCCCCCCTCAGAGTGAGGAGACCCCCCCCTCAGAGTGAGGAGACCCCCCCCTCAGAGTGAGGAGACCCCCCCCTCAGAGTGAGGAGACCCCCCCTCAGAGTGAGGAGACCCCCCCCCTCAGAGTGAGGAGACCCCCCCCCCTCAGAGTGAGGAGACCCCCCCCTCAGAGTGAGGAGACCCCCCCCCTCAGAGTGAGGAGACCCCCCCCCCTCAGAGTGAGGAGACCCCCCCCCTCAGAGTGAGGAGACCCCCCCCCTCAGAGTGAGGAGACCCCCCCCTCAGAGTGAGGAGACCCCCCCCCTCAGAGTGAGGAGACCCCCCCCTCAGAGTGAGGAGACCCCCCCTCAGAGTGAGGAGACCCCCCCTCAGAGTGAGGAGACCCCCCCTCAGAGTGAGGAGACCCCCCCCCCTCAGAGTGAGGAGACCCCCCCCCCTCAGAGTGAGGAGACCCCCCCCTCAGAGTGAGGAGTGTGTCCCCCTCAGTCTGCCTGGGGTCCAGTGCCAGCTCTCTGTGATGACAGTCCACCTGGTGCGTCTGAAAGAAGATTTAAGCTGATTCTACCTGAAGCTGCTTTGTGAGATTCTGTTCCTGAGTGTGAGAAATTCCTCGCCAGCATCCAGAAGCATTTAGAAGAGGATTTGTTTTTGTGCTGAGGGAATGCGGATTGAAGGTGGAGCGAATCCTGTCTGCCAGTTTCCCCTGATCCTCCTGACAGTAATTTATTCATCAATGCATCCATTGAAGCTGGCTTGAAAGCCAAAATCTGACTGGAGCAGGGATTGGATCTCAGCAGTGACACACTTCAAGTGTGTGTTGGACACCCTGTTTAATCTTTCCATACATGGGCCATACCCGCACTGAGGTATTATACCCCCCGCCACAGGGAAACGGAACTTCAGAGGGTGTGGGGAAAACGTCTCTCTCTGGTGATAACCTCTTCCAAAATATGCGGAAAATGAAGTTGGGAGAGAGAGTAAATGTCACCGCAGTCGGAGTTTAACAAGTTTATGGCAACTGTGAAACACTCTAGCATCAGGCTATAGGATTGAAAATGTTTTTGGTCTGAGGATGTTTATCCAGTACCGTTAGTATTTCTTCCACATTCTGCTCCAGTTTACAAGGTTGTGCCTGCTCAGTCGTTGCTGAAAGTGCGGGTGGTTTGAGTTGAGTTTGTTCTTGATACTGAGTTTTATTGGTCATGTTTGGATTTCTGTTTGCATCGGGATTTAAGCTTCATGCGAGGCTGATTTGATGCCCTTTCGGTGTCGCTATCACATGCCGCCTCTCTCGTGACTGGGGACAGCTAGCTTCAGACAGTACAGGAGCTGAGAACACCACTCCAAACCTGTCGGTGTTTGTGTGTGTCTCATACCTGTCTGCGTTTGAGACAAAACAATTCGATGTTTTAAATCAGAGTGATTTCCATGACAGTATCTGTATCAGATCTTTATTTTGTTTGTGTGTCCTCTTCGCACTCTCTGCTGCTTTTCCTGCCCAGTCATTACCATGCGTTTGACTTCCCTGATACTGCTCTTCCGCCCTGCTCTGCCCCTCATCCTAGGGCTATCCTTGGGCTGCAGCCTGAGTTTGCTGCGTGTCTCCTGGACTCAGGGAGATGGGGACGAATCGTGCATGGATGCAGGGGACAGCAGGGGTCTGCCTCATGACAGCAGGCACCTGGAACCAGGATCAGACACCAGAGACTTCAGTGACAACAAGGAGTATGAGCCCAGGATTGTGCCTTATTACAAGGATCCCAACAAACCGCACAAGAAGGTGCTGAGGTAAGGATTTAACATAGAAATGCATATTGGGGATCTTTAATAGCAAACACATTTGGTGTATTTAATTTATTCTCCAAAGATGAGGCTTTCTTAGTTTAATTATTCCCCCCATCCCTGCCACTCTTATTGGCCAGGATGTGGAGATGCCAGTGTTGGACTGGGGTGGGCACAGTAAGAAGTCTCACGACACCAGGTTAAAGTCCAACAGGTTTATTTGGAAGCCTTGACTACCTGTAAAGACTCAAATTCCAACCATTCTTCACATTCCAATCTGTAATTAGCTTGCAATTGTGTCTTTGCGTGTATATGCCGTGTTTGTGAACCCAAGTCTCCACTCACCTGATGAAGGAGCAGTGCCCCGAAAGCTCGTGATTCCAAATCAACCCATTGGATTTTAACCTGGTGCTGTGAGACTTCTTACACTCATTGGGAAAATGGGTCCATTGAGTACTTGTTGCTCTGCGGGATCTAACCCAAGTGCCCATTTTCCATGTGTAAATTCTGACAGTGAATGGTGGCAAGTTATTCAACTGCAGAAGGCACAAGCACTCTGGCTGCTTTGCCTGACATGCAAACAGGTACGTCCCTGATTGCAATCAAGAATAGGAGCGTTGGTTAATTACTCAGAGAATCACTGAGGGAAACAGCTGTCTTCCAGTACGTAATCCAGCGATAGGCAACCTGCAGTCCGGGGGCCGTACGCGGCCCATCAGGGTTCTGAGTGCAGTCCACGAGACATTTTGTTGACCGTGTTCAGGGTTGCCACATTTCACTGATTTATGCCCACATAGTCTTTTTCCTACCGGTGCGACTGAAGTGATTCGCACGTACAGTAAGGGCCAGTGAGGTGGGTGCTGATTGCTCACAACATTGACTATGAGAGCCGTGCTCTGTGTCCAAAGCTTCAATATTCCTTCAGTTTTTACTGTTTGAAGTTGGTGACAGTTCTATTAATATATAAATAATGAAGCATTTTCTATAACTCGTTATGAATTATTCAGCGTGTATTAAATATATTTAGTTTTATTCATGGGGTCATAGTGAGTGAACAAGCCTGGTTTCAATCTTGCAGCCCATTAAGATGGAGGGCTGTTCATTCGACCCACTCATTAGCAGAGGTTTCCCATCACTGAGCTAATGTCAGTCATGGGTTAGTGAGCGATATGCTGCCTCTGACTCAACAGGACATGGGGGCTTGTCCAGCACTGCTCCTGGCTGTTTGCACTGTTTGAGAGCACATTTCCACTCCATCTGACGAAGGAGCAGTGCTCCGAAAGCTTATGGTATTTGCTACCAAATAAACCTGTTGGACTTTAACCTGGTGTTGTGAGACTTCTTACTGTGATCATAGAAATCATAGAAACCCTACAGTGCAGAAGGAGGCCATTCGGCCCATCGAGTCTGCACCGACCACAATCCCACCCAGGCCCTACCCCCACATATTTACCCACTAATCCCTCTAACCTACGCATCCCAGGACTCTAAGGGGCAATTTTTAACCTGGCCAATCAACCTAACCCGCACATCTTTGGACTTGATATTAAACCCAGTCTCTAGCCAGCCTCTGCAATGGGGGTGAATGATCTCAAGGCCATTGGGAAGAGCAGAGGAATTCTCCCGGGTCTCTTGGCCAATATTTATTCTCCAACCAACAACATAAAACAGTTCTAAAGGAATAGAATCAGAGAGTGGTTACAGCACAGAAATAGACCATTCGGCCCATTGTGTCTGTGCTGTCTGAAAAAGAGAAAACAACAAACTAACCACTCATTTTAAGAACATAAGAAATAGGAGCAGGAGTAGGCCATCTGGCCCCTCGAGCCTGCCCCGCCATTCAATAAGATCATGGCTGATCTGATAGTGGTTTAGTTCCACTTACCCGCCCGCTCCCCATAACCCTTAATTCCCTTATTGATCAGAAATCTATCTACCTGTGACTTAAACATATTTAACGAGGTAGCCTCCACTGCTTCAATGGGCAAGCGCTTAATTACAAGCGCTTTCAAGAGAAGAGGCTGGTGACAGGAGGGTCTGTAACGCTCGCACAGAGATAATCCCACTTTGCAGCACCAGCTCCATACCCCTGCAGGCTAGAGCTCTTCAAATCAGATCTGGGGACCTTTTCAATGAGTTAAGCATTTTAGCCTCAAACACCAACTTAGACAGTAAATTCCAGACCCCCACCACCCTCCGGGTGAAAAAGCTTTTCCTCTAATCCTTTTACCAATCACTTTAAATCTATGCCCCCTGGTGATTGATCCCTCAGCTAAGGGAAACAAGTCTACCCTGTCTAGGCCCCTTGTGATTTTATACACCTCAATTAGGTCACCTCTTGGCCTCCATTGTAAGGAAAGCAACCCTAGCCTATCCAATCACTCCTCGTAGCTGTAATTTTCAAGTCCTGGCAATATTCTTGTAAATCTCCTTTGTTCTCTCTCCAGAGCAAATATGTTCTTCCTGTAATATGACCATAACTGTACACAAAGCTCCAGCTGTAGCCGAACCTGCATTTTATACAGTTCCATGATTACATTTCTGCTTTTGTATTCAATACCTCACCCGATAAAGGAAAACATTCCATATGCTTTCTTGACTACCTTGTCCACCTGTACTGCCACCTTCAGGGACCTGTGGACATTAACTCCAAGGTCTCTCACCTCCTCAACCTCTTTCTGTTTTTTGTGTGTTCCCTTGCTTTGTTTGTGCTCCCCAAATGCATTACCTCTCACTTTTCCAGATTGAATTCCATTTGCTACTTCTCTGCCCACTCACCAAACCATCGATGTCATTCTGGAGTCGACAGCTTTCCTCTTCTCTATCAACTGCACGGCCAATTTCTGTGTCATCTGCAAATTTCCCAATCATGCCACCCACGTTTAAGTCTAAATCATTAATATATACAACAAACAGCAAGGACCCCAACACTGAGCCCTGTGAAATCCACTGGAAACCGTTTTCCATTCGCAAAAACATCCATCAGCCATTACCCTTTGTTTCCTGTCACAGAGCCAATTTTAGATCCAACCTGTCACCTTCCCCTGTATCCGAGATCTCACTTTCCTGACCAGTCTGCCATGTGGAACCTGGTCAAATGCCTTACTGAAATCCATGAAGAGTTCCAAGAAAAGTCATATTGGACTTGAAACATTAACTCTTGTTTCTCTCTCCACAGAGGCTGCCAGACCTGCTGAGGTTTTCCAGCCCTTTCTGTTATAGTTTTTAGATTTGCAGCATTGGCAGAGTTTTATCGGTTTGTCTGCTGGAGAGCTTGCTTTGTGCAGATTGGCAGCTGCATTTGCTGCAGTCTCTGAATTTGTTTACCTCTCAGCTGGATGAGCAGCTCCGTAATCTGCTGTAATGATTCTGGGCGAAGAGAACACAGAAAGCTCCCATTCCTGATTATATTGCAGCACCCGCTCTTAGACTGCACACAGGCCTAGTCAGCTTCGGGCAAGTTGAGGGCTGGGACCTTGACCAGGCTCAGCGAGGTGATGAAGCCTGCAGGAACCTGGGCTTATTGTAAAACACCAGAGTGCTCATGTCACTTCTATTTCTCCAGGGCCTTTTTCAGCCTCAGGATCACAGAATGATGCAGCCCAAAAGTGGCCATTCAGCAGCCCACTAGGACTTGATGGTTTGAGTTATAAGGAGAGGTTGGATAAACTGGGACTTTTTTCTCTGGAGCACAGGAGGCTGAGGGGTGATCTTATAGAGGTCTATAAAATAATGAGGGGCATAGATCACACTTGTGATCATAGATTGGTGAGAGGGGAGAGACACAAAAGTGTCCAGTGGGCCAATTTTTTCACAGAGGGTGGTGAGTGTCTGGAACAAGCTGCCAGAGGTAGTAGTAGAGGCGGGTACAATTTTGTCTATTAAAAAGCATTTAGACAGTTACATGGGTAAGATGGGTATAGAGGGATATGGGCCAAATGCGGGCAATTGGGATTAGCTTAGTGGCAAAAAAAACCGCATGAACAAGTTGGGCCGAAGGGCCTGTTTCCATGCTGTAAATCTCTGTGACTGTGTTCTTTGACCATTATCCAATTAATTCCACTCCCCAGTGCCTTATGAATGTTTTCCATTAGAGTAGTTATACAACTCTTTCTTGAAAGTTAGAATTGGAACTGCTTCCACCGTGTTTACAAACTGTGATTTCAAATTCACTGCAACTTCCTGGGTAAGGAGGGAAAGTTTCCTCATTGCCATTGGCTCATTTGTCAATTCCATTATCTCTGTGCGAGCGTTACTGACCCTCCTGTCACCAGCCTCTTCTCTTGAAAGCGCTTGTAATTTTGAAACCTCTGAAATCTTCTTTTAACTTTCTCTGTTCTAAGGAGAGCAGAGCAGGCCCAGCCATTGTTTTATTCTCTCAGGAGACTGTGGGCATTGTTGGCAAGGCCAGTATATGTTGCCCATCTCTAATTGTCCGTCTGCACACTCTCCACGTAACAGAAGTGCCGCATCTCAGTTACCACTCTAATAAATCTCTGCTGCACCCTCTCCAAGACCTTGACAGTCTTCCTAAAGTGTGATTCTCAGAACAAAGACAATTACAGCACAGGAACAGGCCCTTCGGCCCTCCAAGCCTGCACCGACCATGCTGCCCAACTTAACTAAAACCCCCTACCCTTCCGGGACCATATCCCTCTATTCCCATCCTATTCATGTATTTGTCAAGACGCCCCTTAAAAGTCACTACCGTATCTGCTACCACTACCTCCCCCGGCAACGAGTTCCAGGCACCCACTACTCGCTGTGTAAAAAATCTGCCTCGTACATCTCCTTTAAACTTTGCCCCTCGCACCTTAAACCTGTGCCCCCTAATAATTGACTCTTCCACTCTGGGAAAAAGCTTCTGACTATCCACTCTGTCCATGCCTCTCATAATCTTGTAGACTTCTATCAGGTCTCCCCTCAGCCTCCTTCGCTCCAGTGAGAACAAACCAAGTTTCTCCAACCTCTCCTCATAGCTAATGCCCTCCATACCAGGCAACATCCTGGCAAATCTTTTCTGTACCCTCTCCAAAGCCTCCACATCCTTCTGGTAGTGTGGCGACCAGAATTGAACACTATATTCCAAGTGCGGCCTAAGTAAGGTTCTATAAAGCTGCAACATGACTTGCCAATTTTTAAACTCAATACCCCGGCCAATGAAGGCAAGCATGCCGTATGCCTTCTTGACTACCTTCTCCACCTGCATTGCCACTTTCAGTGACCTGTGTACCTGTACACCCAGATCCCTCTGTCTATCAATACTCTTAAGGGTTCTGCCATTTACTGTATATTTCCTATCTGTATTAGACCTTCCAAAATGCATTACCTCACATTTGTCCGCATTAAACTCCATCTGCCATCTCTCCGCCCAAGTCTCCAACTGATCTATATCCTCCTGTATCCTCTGATGGGCCTCATCGCTATCCGCAAATCCACCAATCTTTGTGTCGTCCGCAAACTTACTGATCAATCCAGTTACATTTTCCCCCAAATCATTTATATATATATTACAAACAGCAAAGGTCCCAACACTGATCCCTGAGGAACACCAACACATCATGAACACCACTTGTCACAGCCCTCCATTCAGAAATGCACCCTTCCACTGCTACCCTCTGTCTTCTTTGACCAAGTAAGAAGCCTCACAACACCAGGTTAAAGTCCAACAGGTTTATTTGGTAGCAAAATCCACGAGCTTTTGGAGCGTTGCTCCTTCGTCAGGTAAGTGGGTGTTCTGTTCACATGATGTGGAGATGCCGGCGTTGGACTGGGGTGAACACAGTAAGAAGTCTCACAACACCAGGTTAAAGTCCAACAGGTTTATTTGGTAGCAAATACCATAAGCTTTCAGAGCACTGCTCCTTCATCAGATGGAGTGGAAATCTGCTCTCAAACAGTGCAAACAGACAGAATCAAGTTGCAGAATACTGATTAGATTATTAGATACATTCTAATCAGTATTCTGCAACTTGATTCTGTCTGTTTACACTGTTTGAGAGCAGATTTCCACTCCATCTGACGAAGGAGCAGTGCTCCGAAAGCTTATGGTATTTGTTACCAAATAAACCTGTTGGACTTTAACCTGGTGTTGTGAGACTTCTTACTGAGTTCTGTTCACAAACAGGGCATATAAAGACACAAACTCAATTTACAAAATAATGGTTGGAATGCGAATCTTTACAGGTAATCAAGTCCTTGTGAACAGAACTCCCACTTACCTGATGAAGGAGCAGCGCTCTGAAAGCTAATGGATTTTGCTACCAACCTGGTGTTGTGAGACTTCTTACTGTGTTTACCCCAGTCCAACGCTGGCATCTCCACATCATGACTTCTTTGACCGAGCCAGTTTTGTATCCACCTTGCCAGCTCACCTCTGGTCCCCTGCGACTTCACCTTCTGCACCAGTCTGCCATGAGGGACCTTATCAAAGGCCTTACTGAAGTCCATGTAGACAACATCCACTGCACTACCCTCATCAATCATCTTTGTCACTTCCTTGAAAAACTCGATCAAGTTCGTGAGACATTACCTCCCCTTCACAAAACCATGTTGCCTCTCGCTAATACATCCATTTATTTCCAAGTGGGAATAAATGCTTTCTTGAAGAATCCTCTCCAATAATTTCCCTACCACTGATGTAAGGCTCACCGGCCTGTAATTACCTGGATTATTCTTGCTACCCTTCTTAAACAAAGGAACAACATTGGCTATTCTCCAATCCTCTGGGACCTCCTTTGAAGCCAGTGAGGATACAAAGATTTCTCTCCAGGCCCCAGCAATTTCCTCCCTTGCCCCTCTCAGTATTCTGGGGTATATTCCATCAGGCCCCGGGGACTTGTCTACCTTAATGTTTCTCAAGAACCCCAATACCTCCTCCTTTTTGATCTCAACATGACTCAAACTATCTACACATTCTTTCCCAGACTCATCATCCACCAAGCCCTTCTCTTTGGTGAATGCTGACGCAAAGTACTCATTTAATACCTCGCCCATTTCCTCTGGCTCCACGCATAGATTCCCTCCCTTGTCCTTGAGTGGGCCAACCCTCTCTCTGGCTACCCCCTCTTGCTCTTTATATATGGATAAAAAGCCTTGGGATTTTCCTTAATCCTGCTGGCCAGTGCTTTTTCATGACCCATTTTAGCTCTTCTTACTCCTTGCTTAAGTTTCTTTCTACTTTCCGTGTATTCCACACTTGCTTCGTGTGTTCCCAGCCTCCTAGCTTTGACAAATGCTTCCTTTTTCTCTTTGACTCGGCTCACAATATCTCTCGTGAATTGGACAGTCTCCAGCAGAAACCTCTCCAATATTACTTCAGGTTTAGTGTCACCTCTGTGCGTTTGTACACTCAGCTTCTGAAACCAAGGATTCTTTATGTTTTTATCCAATAACATTCTCAGTGTTTCTCACATCAGTGAAGTACTTATGAAGTGTGGTCACTGTGTAATACAGCAGCCAACATGTGCACAGTAAGATCCCACAAACAGCAATGAGGCAATGACAGTTTGGCCTCAAAAACAGTGTGTGCTGCAACAACTTGTCAGGAATGTGCTGGTTTATTGTTAAACCAAAGTCACAAGTGAAGCAGTTATGGGAGCAACTTGATCCCTTTGTGGCATTGGCCACTCTCCAGTCAAGGGCAAAAGTAGCTTGTGTTTCTGTCGCATCTTTCGCAACCTCAGGACATTCCAAAGCCAATGTAGCACTTTTGTAATGTAGGTCACCAGGCAACCAGTTTGTACACAGCAAGATCCCACATATAGCAATGCTGAGGCGATATTGATTGTGAGATAAATGTTGGCCAGTACATCAAGGTGAACCCCGTTCTCACACTCCTGCCACATTGCTTTTGTAAAAAACATAGTGCTGTGGGATCTTTGGCAGTCACCTGACCTGTCAGATACTGGTATGTTCAGAAGAGGAGGGCAGATGTTACTGAGGGAGGGAACAAAAGTTCAAATATAAGTGCTGATACCTGAGGCTGTCTGTTTTCCCTCTGCCAGGACACGTTACATTCACACGGAGCTGGGAATCCGCGATCAACTATTTGTTGGTATCCTGACGTCTAAGGCTACTCTGAACTCATTGGCTGTCTCTGTTAATCGGACAGTGGCCCACCATTTCAGCAGGCTGATTTACTTCACTGGATTTCGCAATACCAAGTTCCCACACGGGATGCAGATAGTCTCTCATGGAGATGACCGGCCAGTGTGGCTGATGTACCGGACCATCCAGTACATCTACGAACATTTCGGCAATGAGTACGACTGGTTCTACCTGGCGCAGGACAACACGTACACAGAGGCCGAACGCATCAAGTCTCTCGTTTCTCACCTCAGCATTGACGAGGACCTGTACCTGGGCCGGGCGGAAGAGTTCATCGGTGGCGACCCAGACTCCCGGTACTGCCACGGTGGCTTTGGTTATGTGATGTCACGGAGTGTCCTTGTCAAGCTTCAGCGGTATCTGGACAACTGTCGCAACGACATCCTGAGTGTCCGAGCTGACGAGTGGCTAGGCCGCTGCATCATCGACTATATCGGCATCAGCTGTGTTGATAAACACAAGGTCAGTCGCCAGTCAGTGCCCCCTCCCCTGCAATAGACAACTGCTTCTTTATCCAGAAAGTGGTGAGAATATGCAACCAGCTACCACAGGGAATGGTCAAGGTGTAGATTTAGGGAAAAGCTACATAAGGACATGATGGGGAGGCACTTCAGACACAGGACAAGTGTGGAACTCTCCCAAGAGCAGCAGATTCTTGCTCAATCATTACCTCCGCCGTTGTGTTTTAGTCTGTTTGTAAACACTATATCTCAGAAATTAATGGATGGATTTGAACAAAACTTAGTGCAAAGATATGGTGTGGCTCATGGGCAGCATGGTGGCACTGTGGTTAGCACTGTTGCCTCACAGCGCCAGGGATCTGGGTTTGATTCACCAGCTGAGTGGAGTTTGTACATTCTCCCCGTGTCTGTGTGGATTTCCTCCAGGTGCTCCGGTTTCCTCCCACAGTCCAAAAATGTGTGGGTTAGGTGGATTGGCCATGCTAGATTGCCCCTTAGTGTCAGGGGGACTGGCAGGGTAAATGCATGTTGTTATGGGGATAGGGCCTGGGTGGGTTTGTGATCGGTGCAGACTCGATGGGCTGAATGGCCTCCTTCTGTACTGTAGGATTCTATGGCTGAAGATGCGGGTGTGGATCTGGATCCTGGAATTCTTTTAAGGATCTGTTAAAATTGGGAGATAGGACAAATTGACTTTTTAAGCATTGTCTCAGCTGCTGTGGTGTAATATGTCACAGCTGTCAAAAGGTGAGCAGAGTTTTCACAGCAGGTTGTTGGATGTAGATTGACCTGAAGCTTCCTCAGTGAGATAGAAACTCTTCATCAAAAGGTTTCTTTTTTCAGTTTGTAATTGTAGAGCATCAACCAGGCAGGGAAAAGCCTCAAGGAAGAGCTTTGTAATGTTACAGCGTTGGGAAGGAATGCGCTCTACTGAGTGCCCATTTCACCTCTTTTAATTTTGCAATCAGTAGATTTTTGCTCAATGAGGGCATGAAAAGATAGAGATAGAAGTCACAGAATCCCTACAGTGCAGAAGGAGGCCATTCGGCCAATCGAATCTGCACTGACAACAATCCCACCCAGGCCCTATCCCCATAACCCCTCATATTTACGCTCCTAGTCCCCCTGTGGGTGGCACAAAGGTTGGTGGATTTGTGGATAGCGATGAGGACTATCAGAGGATACAGCAGGATATAGATTGGTTGGAGACTTGGACGGAGGGATGGCAGATGGAGTTTAATCCGGACAAATGTGAGGTAATGCATTTTGGAAGGTCTAATACAGATAGGAAATATACAGTAAGTGGCAGAACCCTTAAGAGTATTGTTAGGCAAAGGGATCTGGTTGTACAGGTACACAGGTCACTGAAAGTGGCAATGCAGGTGGAGAAGGTAGTCAAGAAGGCATACAGCATGCTTGCCTTCATCGGCCGGGGCATTGAGTTTAAAAATTGGCAAGTCATGTTGCAGCTTTATAGAACCTTAGTTCGACCGCACTTGGAATATAGTGTTCAATTCTGATCGCCACACTACCAGAAGGATGTGGAGGCTTTGGAGAGGGTACAGAAAAGATTTACCAGGACGTTGCCTGGTATGGAGGGCATTAGCTATGAGTAGAGGTTGGAGAAACTTGGTTTGTTCTCACTGGAATGACGGCGGTTGAGGGGAGACCTGATAGAAGTCTACAAGATTATGAGAGGCATGGTCAGAGTGGATAGTCAGAAGCTTTTTCCCAGAGTGGAAGAGTCAATTACTAGGGAGCGTGAGTTTAAGGTGCGAGGGGCAAGGTTTGAAGGAGATGTACGAGGCAGATTTTTTACACAGAGGGTGGTGGGTGCCTGGAACTCGCTGCCGGGGGAGATAGTGGAAGCAGATACGATAGTGACTTTTAAGGGGCGTCTTGACAAAGACATGAATAGGATGGGATTGGAGGGATATGGTCCCCAGAAGGGTAGGGCGTTTTAGTTCAGTCGGGCAGCATGATTGGTGCAGGCTTGGAGGGCCGAAGGGCCTGTTCCTGTGCTGTAATTTTCTTTGTTCTTTTACATTAAGGGGCAATTTAGCACGGCCAATCCACTAACCTGCACGTCTCTGGTTGTGCGTGTGTGCGTGCGTGCAGGTGAGAGAGAACGGGAGAACCTGGGGGGGACCTGCGCAGACACGGGGAGAACAAGCAGACTCCACACAGACAGTTTTAACATTTAAGAAAAACTTGGACAGGTTCATGGATGTCAGTGGGGCTAGGCAGAAAAATGGTTCGACACAGCCAAGAAGGGCCAAAAGGCCTGTTTGTGTGCTGTAATATTCTATGGTTCTATGTGAAGCCAAGGGGTGTGGATGTAGTGAAGATATGGACCAGTCATGATCTTATGGAATGGCAGAAAGGGCTCGAGAGGCTTATGACCTCCTGTTCCTGGTCCTAAAAAAAAAGATATTGATGGGGTGAGATGAAGAGGGAGGAGGCTGGTGTGGAGCAGAAACGCCAGCACTGAATGGCTGGGTTGAATGACCTGTTTCTGTGTTGTAAATCATAGAACATAGAACAGTACAGCACAGAACAGGCCCTTCAGCCCACGATGTTGTGCCGAGCTTTATCTGAAACCAAGATCAAGCTATCCCACTCCCTATCATCCTGGTGTGCTCCATGTGCCTATCCAATAACCGCTTAAATGTTCCTAAAGTGTCTGACTCCACTATCACTGCAGGCAGTCCATTCCACACCCCAACCACTCTCTGCGTAAAGAACCTACCTCTGATATCCTTCCTGTATCTCCCACCACAAACCCTATAGTTATGCCCCTTTGAAATAGCTCCATCCACCCGAGGAAATAGTCTTTGAATGGTAGAATGGTAGGTCGAGGGAGCTCTGGAGGAGTACAAAGAAAGTAGAAAAGAACTAAAACGGGGAATTAGAAGAGCAAAAAGGTGTCACGAAATGTTCTTGGCAGACAGGATTAAGGAGAATCCCAAGGCATTTTATTCATACGTTAGGAACAAAAGGGTTGTCAGGGAAAAAATCGGACCTCTCAGGGACAAAAGTGGGGAATTATGCTTGGAGCCCAAAGAAGTAGGGGAGATCCTAAATGAATACTTTGCGTTGGTATTCACAAAGGAGAGGGATGTGTTGACTGGGAGTGTCTCGGAGGGGAGTGTTGAACCGTTGGAGAAAATCTCCACTACAAAGGAGGAAGTGTTAGGTTTGTTAGAGAATTTAAAGACTGACAAATCCCCAGGGCCTGATGGAATCTATCCAAGGCTGCTCAGGGAGACGAGAGATGAAATCGCTGGGCCTCTGACTCAAATCTTTGTCTCGTCACTGGACGCAGGTGAGGTCCCAGAGGATTGGAGGATAGCTAATGTGGTCCCGTTATTTAAGAAGGGTAGGAAGGATAACCCGGGTAATTATAGGCCGGTGAGCTTGACGTCCGTGGTGGGGAAGTTGTTGGAGAAGATTCTTAGAGATAGGATGTATGCGCATTTAGAAAGGAATAACTCATTAACGATAGTCAGCATGGTTTTGTGAGAGGGAGGTCATGCCTCACTAACCTGGTGGAGTTTTTTGAAGAAGTGACCAGAATGGTTGACGAGGGAAGGGCCGTGGATGTCGTCTATATGGACTTTAGTAAAGCGCTTGACAAAGTCCCTCATGGTAGGCTGGTGAAAAAGGTTGGATCTCATGGGATATAGGGGGAAGTGGCTAGATGGGTGGAGAACTGGCTTGGTCACAGAAGACAGAGGGTGGTAGTGGAAGGGTCTTTTTCCAGCTGGAGGCCTGTGACTAGTGGTGTTCCGCAGGGCTCTGTATTGGGACCTCTGCTGTTTGTGATTTATATAAATGATCTGGAAGAAGGTGTAACTGGGGTGATCAGTAAGTTTGCGGACGACACAAAATTGGCAGGACTTGCAGATAGTGAGGAGCATTGTCAGAGGCTACAGAAGGATATAGATAGGCTGGAAATTTGGGCAAAGAAATGGCAGATGGGGTTCAATCCTGATAAATGCGAAGTGATGCATTTTGGTAGAAATAATGTAGGGAGGAGCTATATGATAAATGGCAGAACCATAAAGGGTGTAGATACGCAGAGGGACCTGGGTGTGCAAGTCCACAGATCCTTGAAGGTGACGTCACAGGTGGAGAAGGTGGTGAAGAAGGCATATGGCATGCTTGCCTTTATAGGGCGGGGCATAGAGTATAAAAGTTGGGGTCTGATGTTGCAGATGTATAGAACGTTGGTTCGGCCGCATCTGGAATACTGCGTCCAGTTCTGGTCGCCACACTACCAGAAGGACGTGGAGGCTTTGGAGAGAGTACAGAGGAGGTTTACCAGGATATTACCTGGTATGGAGGGGCTTAGTTATGAGGAGAGATTGGGTAAACTGGGGTTGTTCTCCCTGGAAAGACGGAGGATGAGGGGAGACTTAATAGACGTGTATAAAATTATGAAAGGCATAGATAGGGTGAACGGTGGGAAGCTTTTCCCCAGGTCGGTGGTGACGTTCACGAGGGGTCATAGGTTCAAGGTGAAGGGGGGAGGTTTAACATAGATATCAGACGGACATATTTTACACAGAGGGTGGTGGGGGCCTGGAATGTGCTGCCAGGCAAGGTGGTGGAGGCGGACACACTGGGAACGTTTAAGACTTATCTAGACAGCCATATGAACGGAGTGGGAATGGAGGGATACAAAAGAATGGTCTAGTTTGGACCAGGGAGCGGCACGGGCTTGGAGGGCCGAAGGGCCTGTTCCTGTGCTGTATTGTTCTTTGTTCTTTGTTCACTCTATCTATCCCCTTCATCATTTTATAAACCTCTATTAAGTCTCCCCTCAGCCTCCTCCGCTCCAGAGAGAACAGCCCTAACTCCCTCAACCTTTCCTCATAAGACCTACCCTCCAAACCAGGCAGCATCCTGGTAAATCCTACGCTTCCAGTTAAAATGGAGATAGAACATAGAACATAGAACATTACAGCGCAGAACAGGCCCTTCGGCCCACGATGTTGCACCGACCAGTTAAAAAAAAACTGTGACCCTCCAACCTAAACCAATTTCTTTTCGTCCATGAACCTATCTACGGATCTCTTAAACGCCCCCAAACTAGGCGCATTTACTACTGATGCTGGCAGGGCATTCCAATCCCTCACCACCCTCTGGGTAAAGAACCTACCCCTGACATCGGTTCTATAACTACCCCCCCTCAATTTAAAGCCATGCCCCCTCGTGCTGGATTTCTCCATCAGAGGAAAAAGGCTATCACTATCCACCCTATCTAAACCTCTAATCATCTTATATGTTTCAATAAGATCCCCTCTTAGCCGCCGCCTTTCCAGCGAAAACAATCCCAAATCCCTCAGCCTCTCCTCATAGGATCTCCCCTCCATACCAGGCAACATCCTGGTAAACCTCCTCTGCACCCTCTCCAAAGCCTCCACATCCTTCCTGTAATGTGGGGACCAGAACTGCACACAGTACTCCAAGTGCGGCCGCACCAGAGTTGTGTACAGTTGCAACATAACGCCACGACTCCTAAATTCAATCCCCCTACCAATAAACGCCAAGACACCATATGCCTTCTTAACAACCCTATCTACTTGATTCCCAACCTTCAGGGATCTATGCACACTTACACCTAGATCCCTCTGCTCCTCCACACTACTCAAAGTCCTCCCGTTAGCCCTATACTCAACACATCTGTTATTCCTACCAAAGTGAATTACCTCACACTTCTCCGCATTAAACTCCATCCGCCACCTCTCGGCCCAACTTTGCAACCTGTCTAAGTCTTCCTGCAAACTACGACACCCTTCCTCACTGTCTACCACACCACCGACTTTGGTGTCATCAGCAAATTTGCTAATCCACCCAACTATACCCTCATCCAGATCATTAATAAATATTACAAACAGCAGTGGCCCCAAAACAGATCCCTGAGGTACACCACTTGTAACCGCACTCCATGATGAATATTTACTATCAACCACCACCCTCTGTTTCCTATCCGCTAGCCAATTCCTGATCCAATTTCCTAGATCACCCCCAATCCCATACATCTGCATTTTCTGCAGAAGCCTACCATGGTGAACCTTATCAAACGCCTTACTAAAATCCATATATACCACGTCCACTGCCTTGCCCCCATCCACCTCCTTGGTCACTTTCTCAAAAAACTCAATAAGGTTAGTAAGGCACGACCTACCTGCCACAAAACCATGCTGACTATCACCTATCAATTCATTACTCTCCAAATAACTATAAATCCTATCCCTTATAATTTTTTCCAACATCTTGCCGACAACAGAAGTGAGACTCACCGGTCTATAATTCCCGGGGAAGTCTCTGTTCCCCTTCTTAAACAATGGGACAACATTCGCTAACCTCCAATCTTCTGGTACTATACCAGAGGCCAACGACGACCTGAAGATCAGAGCCAGAGGCTCTGCAATCACTTCTCTTGCCTCCCAGAGAATCCTTGGATAAATCCCATCCGGACCAGGGGATTTATCTATTTTCAGACCCTCCAGAATATCCTGCACATCCTCCTTATCAACTGTAATACTGTCTATTCTACTCCCTTGCAACCCAGTGTCCTCCTCAGCTATATTCATGTCCCCTTGCGTGAACACCGAAGAGAAATATTGGTTCAATGCTTCACCAATCTCCTCCGGTTCCACACATAACTTCCCTCTGCCATCTATAACTGGCCCTAAACTTGCCCTAACCAACCTTCTGTTCTTGACATACCTATAGAACGCCTTAGGATTCTCTTTAACCCTATCCGCCAAAGTCTTCTCATGTCCCCTTTTAGCCCTTCTAAGCTCGCTCTTCAACTCCCTCTTAGCCAATCTAAAGCTTTCTAGTGCACTACCCGAGTGCTCACGTCTCATCCGAACATAAGCCTCCTTTTTCTTTTTAACCAACAAAGAAACTTTTTTGGTGCACCACGGTTCCCTAGCCCTACCAATTCCTCCTTGCCTGACAGGGACATACCTATCACAGACTCGCAGTAGCTGCTCCTTGAAAAAACTCCACATGTCGGACGTTCCCAGTCCCTGTAATCTCCTAGTCCAACCTATGTTTCCTAATTCTCTCCTAATAGCCTCATAATTACCCTTCCCCCAGCTAAAACCACTGGCCCGAGGTTCATGCCTATCCCTTTCCATCACTAAGGTGAACGTAACCGAATTGTGGTCACTATCACCAAAATGCACACCAACTTCCAAGTCTAGCACCTGGTCTGGCTCATTTCCCAGCACCAGATCCAATATAGCCTCACCTCTAGTTGGCCTGTCTACATACTGAGTCAAAAAACCTTCCTGCACGCTTTGAACAAAAACTGACCCCTCTAACGAGCTAGAGCTATAACAATTCCAGTCAATATTAGTCAAGTTAAAATCCCCCATAACAATTGCCCTATTACTTTCACTCCTAAGCAGGATTGACTCCGCAATCCTTTCCTCAACCTCTCTAGAACTTTTAGGAGGTCTATAAAAGACTCCCAACAGGGTGACCTCTCCTCTCCTATTTCTAATCTCCGCCCATACTACCTCAACAGATAAGTCCTCATCAAACCTCCTCTCTGACACTGTGATACAATCTCTGACCAATAATGCTACCCCTCCCCCTCTTCTACCTCCTTCCCTACTTCGACTAAAACATTTGAACAGATGAAAATTTTGTTCTCTGAGGGTGTGAGAGAGGTCAGATTGGAGAGATGCAACATTGGTAACAGGAAATGGAAAAGTAGTCAGTGATATTAGAAGGCAGATGAAATAAAGGTAAGCACCAAATAAGATCAGAAGGCGGAATTGCATCAAAAAGATGAAGTTAAGGGCAGTCTGTCTGAATACACAGTGTTCACAATAAGGTAGGTGATTTGAAGGTGCAGTTCGAGGTAAATGGTTATGGAGATGTGGCTACAGGAAGACCAGAACCTGGAACTGAATATTCAGAGATATTCATCATATGATGCGATTAGGCAAGAATTAGGGGTCATAAGATGGGAACAGAAACTGTCAAGGAAAGGAACTAATGAAAAGTGGAACTTTTTCAAGGAACAAATACTGCGTGTCCTTGATAGGTATGTCCCTGTCAGGCAGGGAGGAAATGGCCGAGTGAGGGAACCATGGTTCACGAAAGAGGTGGAATGTCTTGTGAAAAGGAAGAGGGAAGCTTATGTAGGGATGAGGAAACAAGGTTCAGATGGCTCGATTGAGGGTTACAAGTTAGCAAGGAATGAGCTGAAAAAGGGGCTTAGGAGAGCTAGGAGGGGACACGAGAAGTCCTTGGCGGGTCGGATCAAGGAAAACCCCAAGGCTTTTTACTCTTATGTGAGGAATAAAAGAATGACCAGGGTGAGGTTAGGGCCGGTCAAGGACAGTAGTGGGAACTTGTGTATGGAGTCAGTAGAGATAGGCGAGGTGATGAATGAATACTTTTCTTCAGTGTTCACCAAGGAGAGGGGCCATGTTTTTGAGGAAGAGAAGGTGTTACAGGCTAATAGGCTGGAGGAAATAGATGTTCGGAGGGAGGATGTCCTGGCAGTTTTGAATAAGCTGAAGGTCGATAAGTCCCCTGGGCCTGATGAAATGTATCCTAGGATTCTTTGGGAGGCAAGGGATGAGATTGCAGAGCCTTTGGCTTTGATCTTTGGGTCCTCTCTGTCCACGGGGGTGGTGCCAGAGGACTGGAGAGTGGCGAATGTTGTTCCTCTGTTTAAGAAAGGGAATAGAAATGACCCTGGTAATTATAGACCGGTTAGTCTTACTTCGGTGGTTGGTAAATTGATGGAAAAGGTCCTTGGGGATGGGATTTACGACCATTTAGAAAGATGCGGATTAATCCGGGATAGTCAGCATGGATTCGTGAAGGGCAAGTCGTGCCTCACAAATTTGATAGAATTTTTTGAGGAGGTAACTAAGTGTGTTGATGAAGGTAGGGCAGTTGATGTCATATACATGGATTTTAGTAAGGCGTTTGATAAGGTCCCCCATGGTCGGCTTATGATGAAAGTAAGGAGGTGTGGGATAGAGGGAAAGTTGGCCGATTGGATGGGTAACTGGCTATCTGATTGAAGACAGAGGGTGGTGGTGGATGGAAAATTTTCGGATTGGAGGCAGGTTGCTAGCGGAGTGCCACAGGGATCAGTGCTTGGTCCTCTGCTCTTTGTGATTTTTATTAATGACTTAGAGGAGGGGCTGAAGGGTGGATCAGTAAATTTGCTGATGACACCAAGATTGGTGGAGTAGTGGATGAGGTGGAGGACTGTTGTAGGCTGCAAAGAGACATAGATAGGATGCAAAGCTGGGCTGAAAAATGGCAAATGGAGTTTAACCCTGATAAATGTGAGGTGATTCATTTTGGTAGGACTAATTTAAATGTGGATTACAGGGTCAAAGGTAGGGTTCTGAAGACTGTGGAGGAACAGAGAGATCTTGGGGTCCATATCCACAGATCTCTAAAGGTTGCCACTCAAGTGGATAGAGCTGTGAAGAAGGCCTATAGTGTGTTAGCTTTTATTAACAGGGGGTTGGAGTTTAAGAGCCGTGGGGTTATGCTGCAACTGTACAGGACCTTGGTGAGACCACATTTGAAATATTGTGTGCAGTTCTGGTCACCTCACTATAAGAAGGATGTGGAAGCACTGGAAAGAGTGCAGAGGAGATTTACCAGGATGCTGCCTGGTTTGGAGGGTAGGTCTTATGAGGAAAGGTTGAGGGAGCTAGGGCTGTTCTCTCTGGAGCGGAGGAGGCTGAGGGGAGACTTAATAGAAGTTTATAAAATGATGAAGGGGATAGATAGAGTGAACGTTCAAAGACTATTTCCTCGGCTGGATGGAGCTATTACAAGGGGACATAACTATAGGGTTCGTGGTGGGAGATATAGGAAGGATATCAGAGGTAGGTTCTTTACGCAGAGAGTGGTTGGGGTGTGGAATGGACTGCCTGCAGTGATAGTGGAGTCAGACACTTTAGGAACATTTAAGCGGTTATTGGACAGGCACATGGAGCACACCAGGATGATAGGGAGTGGGATAGCTTGATCTTGGTTTCAGATAAAGCTCGGCACAACATTGTGGGCCGAAGGGCCTGTTCTGTGCTGTACTGTTCTATGTTCTATTTAGGATGGATAGACAGGGAAAAAGGAGGTGGGGTTGCTCTGTTAATAAAGGATCAGTACACGAGAGGAAGAGAATCTGAGATCAAAGAATCACAGTGTAGAATCAGTTTGGATGCAGCTATGAAGCAGAAACGAGCAACAAACATTGGTGGGAATTGTTTAGAGGCTATTCATAGAATCATACAGCGCAGAAGAGGCCCTTCAGCCCATCGAGTCTGCACCGACACATTAAACTGTAATGGCAATATTGGGCATGGTAGAATCTGTCGAATTTTGAAAGGTGCATCCACTGGGCCAAATGGCCTACTCCTGTTCCTATTTCCGATGCTGCGATGTTCTTCCCCAGAGAATGTTGGATGCCGGGTGATTGAATATTGTTAAGACTGAGACATCGTATCCGCTGGAGTTTGGAAGATTAAGAGGTGACTTGATTGAAACCTTTAAGATCCTGAAGGTTATTGACAGGGTGGATGTGGAGAGGATGTTTCCCCTTGTGGGAGAGTCAAGAACATGGGGTCACTGTTTAAAATAAGGGGTTATCCATTTAAGAAAGAGTGAAAGATATTTTCTCGGAGGGTGTTGTGTCTCTGGAACTCTCTTCCTGAAAAGTCAGTGGAAGCTGAACTCTTGAATGTTTTTAAGGCAGAATGTGATAGATTCTCGATTAACAAGGGGGTGAAAGGTTATGGGGGTAGGCAGGATTGTGGAGTGGAGATTACAATTAAATCAGCCACAATCTTATTGAATGGTGGCACAGGCCTGAGGGGCCGAATAGCCTCCTCCTGCTCTTGATTCGTATGTTTGTATGTCTGTATGTTACACAGTAAGAAGTTTAACAACACCAGGTTAAAGTCCAACAGGTTTATTTGGTAGCAAAAGCCACACAAGTGTGGCTTTTGCTACCAAATAAACCTGTTGGACTTTAACCTGGTGTTGTTAAACTTCTTACTGTGTTTACCCCAGTCCAAAGCCGGCATCTCCACATCATGTATGTTACATGTCAGCAGCTCCTGGGGTGGTCCATCATCCCCATCCTTCATACATGAGTGTATATTGTGCCAGTAGGGAATGTTGAAGGTGAGTCCAGTGTGTGTTTGTCAGCAACGGTTCATGGTGACCATACTGTCTGCTCACTGGAACCCAGGAAACCCAGCCAGTCACAAATAAATGTTTATATAGTGACCTCAGGCCAAACTAAAACACTTTACAGCCAATAAAATATATCTTGAAATGTAGTCACTGTTCTCAATCAATGACCTTCCATCATAAGGTCAGAAGTGGGGATGTTTGCCGATGATTGCACAATGTTCAGCATCATTCGTGACTCCTCAGGTACTGAAGCAGTTGACGTCCAAATTCGGCAAGATCTGGACATCAGATCCAGGCCTGGGCTGACAAGTGGCAAGTAACATTTGTGCCACACAAGTGCCAGGCAATGACCATCTCCAACAAGAGAGAATCTAACCATCACCTCTTGACATTCAGTGGCATTCCCATTGCTGAATCCCCCACTATCAACATCCTGGGGGATATAATTGACCAGAAACTGAATTAGACTCACCATATAAATGCTGCGGCTACCAGAGCAGGTCAAAGGCTAGGAATCCTACAGAGAATAATTCACCTCCTGACTCCCCAAAGCCTGTCCACCATCTATGGTCAGGAGTGTGAAGGAATACTCCCCACTTGCCTGGATGGTGCAGCTCCAACAACACTCAAGTAGCTCGACACCATCCAGGACAAAGCAGCCCACTTGATTGCTACCCCTTCTACTGAGGAACAGTGGCAGCAGTGTGTACTATCTACAAGATGCACTGCAGCAGCTTACCAAGATTCTTTAGACAGCACCTTCCAAACCCACAACCACTTCGATCTAGGACAAGAGCAGCAGATACTTGGGAACAGCACCACCTGGAGGTTCCCCTCCAAGTCACTCATCATCCTGGCTTGGAAATATATCACCGTTCCTTCACTGTCACTGGGTCAAAATCCTGGAGCTCCCTCCCTAACAGCACTGTGGGTGTACCTACACATCAGGGACTGCAGCAGTTCAAGAAGGCGGCTCACCACCACCTTCTTGAGGGCCACGAGGGATGGGCAATAAATGCTGGCCCTGTAAAATTAATGTTTGTAAAATGATGGCACTTTGCCATTTGCTTAGTGCAGCTCTGGGAGAATCGAGCTGGATTCTGTGGCCGATTCTCTGGCATGGAACTGCTCCATCTGCCCCATTGAGATTGGCCAATATTGACCTGGATTGAATGTGGGGGTCGTGGTGAGTGTGGCGTGCGGCTCTATCCTATGGTGCTTTCCTCACTCTGCCGGGAATGGTGCTAGCTAATGTTCAGGTAATCCAGTTTGAGTAGATTCCTGCCCTGGACGGATGGTGTGTTAGCGACTCACACCAGCTGAGTTCCATTCTTGACAGACTATGCCATGTTCGTTGATCTTTCGAAAGGAGCAGGAGAGTAAGGTGTTACAATTACTTTCTGTTTCCCTAAAGAAATAATAAAATAACAGCCAGGGTCTTTTTTTCACGACTATTCCTAGTGACCCTCGACCCCCCCATGAGTAGAGATTTCCATCGAGTTCAGGATAGGGCAGGGTCAAGATGGCCTCCAGTGGTGAATAGCTCGTTGATGTACACGTTCCAGGTCCCCAGGTGAAGAGTGGCCACTTGGCCAAGGAGGGAGATGGTCAGGAGTCAGCGTAGTTGTATCTTCAGTGAGAATCTGTGCCTTTGGGAAAGGAGGACACAGACTGGATAATAAAGCCGGCAGCAGAGAGACGGG
This sequence comes from Mustelus asterias, assembly GCF_964213995.1. Taxonomy (NCBI): domain Eukaryota; kingdom Metazoa; phylum Chordata; class Chondrichthyes; order Carcharhiniformes; family Triakidae; genus Mustelus; species Mustelus asterias. The sequence goes on from NC_135807.1 coordinate 2,565,617, forward strand.
CACTGAATGTTCATTACCGGGAAGTGGTTTTAACAGAAGGCATTAATCTGAATGTTTCTTTAGTTCCTGTCTTGTACTCTGAATGTAATGAGTAGCAGCTGGTAATTTTTACACAGAGCAGGGTCTGTTGTTGTAATCCACTCAGCATCTTTCTTTGATTAGATTGGATGTATTTTTAAAAATACCAAGCAGCTTGATAACCCCAGCAAGCTGTGGCAGAGTTTTAATTGGGGACCCTTCATTTTCATTTACAATCCTTTCTGTGTCTTTGCTGAGAATGTGAGCAGGCTCAGGGTTCAGCACGTTTGGATTTTGCCCCCAGCTCTGTCACTTTGTCAGTGTCATGAAATTACATCAAAATTACAGCAGGAACCCGGGTCTCCCGGCCCACCCAGGCTGTGTTGATGTTGTTCCTCCGCACAAGCTGTATCCTCATCCCATGTACCTGCCCTGTTTGCAAATCCTGTATTCTGTCGCCCTTAAATGTCAGGTATATTCCCTGTCTGATTCCCTAACCCCGGGGTTCATTCCAACGCTTCACAGTCAAGGTATCACAGAATGGTTGAAAGCCGAAGTCGACAATACTCTTCGTGAGTGTTACTATTCACTGAGCCCGGTGACACAGTGTTGGCACTGCTGCCTCACAGTGCCAGGGACCCGGGGCGGCACGGTGGCACAGCGATTAACACTGCTGCCTCACAGCGCCAGGGACCCGGATCAGCACGGGGGCACAGCGGTTAGCACTGCTGCCTCACAGCGCTAGGGACCCGGGGCAGCACAATATCATCTTGCCGACTAAAGAATCGTGGTGTGAACTCCAAGAGACAAGTCTGAAGAGTGCGGCACCAAGGTTGGTCTACACATCAGCTGCAGGAAGACCCAGACAATGACAAGGACCACCCATCACCGTCGAGCAACAAGACATTGAGGACATTGACCACTCCCCCTGCCCAGGTAGCAGCACCTCCAGGGAGGATGCAATCGATGTCCACGTAAGTGTCGGCAGAGTAGCATGGGTCTTCCAGCAGCTCCACACTTTCTGGGCATCCAACACCATCAACACAGCCATGAAGCTGTGACTCTACATGGCCCCCATATTACCCACTGCAATGAATGCCAGCGAGATGGGAAAGAAAACAGGAAAGGTGTCACGTAAGTTTGAGTCTTTCACCAGCGCTGCCTAGAAAATCCTGGGCATCCTATGGAGTTACAGCATCAGTAACAAAGAAGCGATGTAAAGGAATGACCAGAGGCAGCTTCAAGACAAGATGATGGAGAGATGACTGAGGAAGGTTTCAACTCACGGACATCCACCCTGTCAGAGTGGGGATAGAATGGGCACCGCCAGACAGAACAGGAAGACCTGGAGAAGTAAATTTAAAGAGAATCTTCAGGAGCAGGGCACTGTCTGAGCCGGAGTGAAAGAGATTGCGATGGACCAATGCCAGTGACTGATCATTACTATTCACTGTCCCATATGGGACCAGAGGGCCCAAGCCTGATTCAGTCCAGAGGCTAGAATTAGAGGAGTGCAGATATTACATGGGTAAGATGGGTATAGAGTGGTATGGGCCAAACACGGGCAGTTGGGATTCGCTCAGTGGTTTAAAAAAAAGGGCAGCATGGACAAGTTGGGCCAAAGGGCCTGCTTCCATGCTGTAAATCTCTATGACACTATTGCATAGGGTTGTGCAGCTGGAGTAGGTGACAGAGATGGGGAGGGGTAAGGCTGTGGAGGAATTTGAAAATAAGGATGAGAATTTTAAAATCAAATCATTGCTTGAGCCAGAGTGAATGTAAGTCAGCGAGCGCGGGAGTGGTGGGGGAGAATAGGATCTGTTACAAGTCAAGGTTTCAGCTGCAGAGTTTTGGATGACCTTTTGGTAGAATGTGGGAATCCAGCCATGAGTGAACAAAGAACAGCACAGGAACAGGCCTTTCGGCCCACCAAGCCTGCGCCGACACATGACTCCTTTCTAAACTAAAGACCTTTAGCCTCCACGTGGTCTGTATCCTTGTATTTCCCCCCCTGGGGAGGCGGTGGCCTAAACAAAGAACAAAGAACAAAGAACAGTACAGCACAGGAAACAGGCCCTTCAGCCCTCTAAGCCTGTGCCGCTTCTTGGTCCAACTAGACCAATCGTTTGTATCCCTCCATTCCCAGGCTGCTCATGTGACTATCCTATACTATTAATCCAGAAACTCAGCTAATGTTCTGGGGACCCGGGTCCGAATCCCCCCACGGCAGATGGTGGAATTTGAATTCAATTAAATATATCTGGAATTAAGAATCTACTGATGACCATGAAACCATTGTCGGAAAAACCCATCTGGCTCAGTAATGTCCTTTAGGGAAGGAAATCTGCCGTCCTTACCCAGTCTGACCTACATGTGATTCCTGAGCCACAGCAATGTGGTTGACTCTCAACTGCTCTCTGAGCAAGGGTAAGTAGGGATGGGCAATGAATGCTGGCCCAGCCAGCGACGCCCATGTCCTACAAATGAATAAATAAATAAAATCATGTATCTGCTTCTACCACCACCTCAAGCAGCACATTCCAGGCACTTAACACCCTCTGTGTAAAAAAACTTGCTCCTCACATCTTTAAACTTTCCGCCTTTTACCTTAAACGTATGTCTCCTAGTAATTGACATTTCTACCCTGGGAAAAGGATTCTGACTATGCAATCTATCCATGCCTTGGAATTGGCAAGCCCAAAGGTAACGGAGCCATTAGGGAGGATTTCAGCAGCGGATGAGCTGAGGGGGATGTCAGGTTCTGCTATGGAGGTGGAAACAGACAATCTTAATGGTAGCACAGGTTTAAGCTGGAATCTGAGCTCAGGATCCAAAATGACAGAGGTTGTGAATAGCCTGAATCTCATTGTTGCTCGGGATGGAGCCAGTCACTAGGGAATGGAATTTGGAGCAGGAAACAATGGCTTCAGTCTTCCCAACATTTAATTGGAGGAAACTTCTCCTCCAGTACAAGATGTCGGAGAAGCAGTCTGAGGATTTAGTGACAGCGGCGAAGTCGGGAGAGGTGGTGGCATGGGCAGCACGGTGGCACAGTGGTGAGCACTGCTGCCTCACAGCTCCAGGGACCCGGGGCAGCACGGTGGCACAGTGGTGAGCACTGCTGCCTCACAGCGCCAGGGACCCGGGGCAGCACGGTGGCACAGTGGTGAGCACTGCTGCCTCACAGCGCCAGGGACCCGGGGCAGCACGGTGGCACAGTGGTGAGCACTGCTGCCTCACAGCGCCAGGGACCCGGGGCGGCACGATGGCACAGTGGTGAGCACTGCTGCCTCACAGCGCCAGGGACCCGGGGCGGCACGATGGCACAGTGGTGAGCACTGCTGCCTCACAGCGCCAGGGACCCGGGGCGGCATGGTGGCACAGTGGTTAGCACTGCTGCCTCACAGCGCCAGGGACCCGGGGCGGCACGATGGCACAGTGGTGAGCACTGCTGCCTCACAGCGCCAGGGACCCGGGGCGGCACGATGGCACAGTGGTTAGCACTGCTGCCTCACAGCGCCAGGGACCCGGGGCGGCATGGTGGCACAGTGGTTAGCACTGCTGCCTCACAGCGCCAGGGACCCAGGGCGGCATGGTGGCACAGTGGTGAGCACTGCTGCCTCACAGTGCCAGGGACCCGGGGCGGCACGGTGACACAGTGGTGAGCACTGCTGCCTCACAGTGCCAGGGACCCGGGGCGGCACGGTGGCACAGTGGTGAGCACTGCTGCCTCACAGTGCCAGGGACCCGGGGCGGCACGGTGACACAGTGGTGAGCACTGCTGCCTCACAGCGCCAGGGACCCGGGGCGGCACGGTGGTGAGCACTGCTGCCTCACAGCGCCAGGGGCCCGGGGCGGCACGGTGGCACAGTGGTTAGCACTGCTGCCTCACAGCGCCAGGGACCCGGGGCAGCACGGTGACACAGTGGTGAGCACTGCTGCCTCACAGCGCCAGGGACCCGGGTTCAGTTCGGGCCTCGGGTCACTGTTTATGTGGAGTTTGCAGGTTCTCCCAGTGTCTGCATGGGTTTCCTCCGGGTGCTCCGGTTTCCCACAGTCCAAAGATTGCTGGTTAGGTATTTCTTTTGATACCAACCAAGTAAACAAACTCAAACTAACTTAGGGACAAATTAAAAGGGGCAGCTCCCCAAAAGGAAGGGGGAACAGCCCGAACCAAAAACAAAGTCGAAAGGAAGGTTAGGTACATTGACCTGAACAGGTGCCGGAGTGTGGCGACTAGGGGAATTTCTCAGTAACTTCATTGCAGTGTTAATGTAAGCCTACTTGTGACTAATAAATAAACTTCAAAGATGGTGGTAAAGTTTTCGAGCTGATGTTAAAGGCTCGAGTGTTCCAAATCTCAGAAGGGAAGTTGGGAACGCCAGCTCTTGGCTGTATTTTGGAATAATGTGAGGAATGATGTGGAAACCGGAGAATGATGCCCCAAATGTCTCTGACAATATTAAATAAATGTTGATTAAACGATAAAAAACACACCAAGAAAGTCAATTTGAATACACTTGATTAGCTCAATGCCGATACAGTGTCTTTAAATTTGCCCAGTTCCAAATCCCTTCATTTTCTCTAACTGTAGAGCTAATCCTCCCCAGACAACACCTTGCAGGGTTTTTAAAACTATCAGCAAATCCAGTAATAGTTACCACACCAGGTGCTTGTCTCATTCTGGGTTGCTTCTGATGTAGGGGAGGTGGTGGTGTCGTGGTATTTAGTGGACTAGTAATCCAGAGACCTGGGCTAAGGCTCTGAAATCTGGGTTCGAAATTTGAATTCAATAAAAGTCTGGAATTAAACTCTAATGCCCATGAACCATTGTCGATTGTCGTAAAAACCTACCTAGTTCACTAATGTCCTTTAGGGAAGGAAATCTGCCGCCCTTACCTGGCCTGTGGTTGACTCTTGACTGCCCTCTGAAATGGCTGAGCAAGTCCTTCAGTTCAAGGGGTAAAGAAGGATGGGTAACAAATGCTGGGCATGCCAGCGCCGCCCACATGGAACCAGGCGAGAGCCGCACTGGGTTTGGAGAGGTGTTGGAGGAGGATGGGGCGGCCATTGCAGCTCGGAAAGGATGGTGAGGGTAGGTTTCACACAGGGTGTTATTGTAATTTTGATAAGAGGCATTCCAGTGTGGGTGGCAGGGTCAGATACCTGAAGTAAAGGTTTCCGATGTGGAGCCGCAGGAAACTGGGCATGGATTGGGGAGGTGACACACGTTGAAGGATTTTGGTGAGAGAAGGGAGGCTGGAGATGGTAATTTGCTTGGACGGTTGAACAAAGATTGGAATAAATATTGATTGAACCATGATATCCACTGCTTATTGTGGGAGAAAATCCCACACTGAGGGAGCTCTGCACTGTCAGAGGGTCAGTGCTGAGGGAATGCCGCACTGTCAGAGGGTCAGTGCTGAGGGAGTGCCGCACTGTCAGAGGGTCAGTACTGAGGGAGTGCCGCACTGTCAGAGGGTCAGTACTGAGGGAGCTCTGCACTGTCAGAGGGTCAGTACTGAGGGAGTGCCGCACTGTCAGAGGGTCAGTACTGAGGGAGCTCTGCACTGTCAGAGGGTCAGTACTGAGGGAGTGCCGCACTGTCAGAGGGTCAGTACTGAGGGAGTGCCACACTGTCAGAGGGTCAGTACTGAGGGAGCTCTGCACTGTCAGAGGGTCAGTACTGAGGGAGTGCCGCACTGTCAGAGGGTCAGTGCTGAGGGAGTGCCGCACTGTCAGAGGGTCAGTGCTGAGGGAGTGCCGCACTGTCAGAGGGTCAGTGCTGAGGGAGTGCCGCACTGTCAGAGGGTCAGTGCTGAGGGAGTGCCTCACTGTCAGAGGTGCCACCTTTCAGATGAAATGCTAAACTGAGTCTCTATCTGCTCTGTCCAGCTGATGAGAGTTTCAGAGAGCAGTGTCAGCCAGGCCAATAATCATTCCTCCATCAACGACATTCATCCTGCTGCTATTTGGAAATTGAGTCCCTTGTTTCAATTCCAGCAATGTCTAGTTTTTCATTGGCAATAAACCCTTCAGCATGTTCTGAGCTGGTGAGGGTACTACAGAAATGAGAGGCTTTTTAGTTAGAGTTATACAATCCTACAGTACAGAAAGAGGCCATTCGGCCCATCGAGACTGCACTGACCACAATCCCACTCGGACCCCATCCCCACAACCCCATGCTGACTCCCATGGGACTCTAAGGGGCAACTTAGCATGACCAATGCACCTAACCCGCATATCTTTGCACTGTGGGATGAAACCGGAGCACCCAGAGGAAACCCACGCAGACACGGGGAGAACGTGCAGTCTCCACACAGACAGTGACCCGAGCCGGGAATCGAACCCGGGTCCCTGGCGCTGTGAGGCAGCAGTGCTAACCACTGTGCAGCCTTCTAGATGTTGTCCCTGCAGTCTGAGAGTGTTGCTTTGCTGGGGATCTATGCAGCCAATTAGAATTATTTCCGTTGGTTTAAATGTTTGTGAGGCGGCCGGAGTGAGTTCCTGTGCTTGATTTATCTGAACTGGATCTTCAGTGTTGGAGAGTCTGCATTGAGGGAGGGTCTCCATTGAGGGAGGGCCCGTGTGAGGGGGTGGGGCCCCCGCGGCGAGGCGGGGTGTGGGGCTGAAGCTTATGTACTTGGGCTGCTTCAAGAAAAATTCCGTGTCAGATATTGAAAGTGGATATTATGCCATTTTACTTTCTGAAAGGGTTTGCTTGTTTCTCTACTTACTGGCACCGTTTAGTTTTTGAGAACGAATGACCTTCAATTTGAAACAGAAAATAGTTTGGAATTTTGTTGAGACTGATGCGTTAACAAAGCAGTCCGTTGTTACTTACAGTGAGAACATCATTCAGTGTTCAGTCCTTCATTCACCCAGTGGGCTGTTACTGACAGCTGAGTGTTCGCCTCATGCCAGTGACAACTCTGTCTTCTCTTTATTCTTCCATGGGATGTGGGCGTCACTGGCAGGGTCAGCATTTATTGCCCATCCCTAATTGCCCTTGAACTGAGTGTCTCGCTCGGCCATTTCAGAGGGCCATTTAGAGTCAACCACGTTGCTGTGGGTCTGGAGTCACGTGTCGGTTAGGCCAGGTAAGGATGGCAGATTTAGAGTCATAGAGGTTTACAGCAAGGAAACAGGCCCAACTTGTCCATGCTGCCCTTTTTTCTTTATAACCCCAAAGCTCATCCCAATTGCCCGCATTTGGCCCATATCCCTCTATACTCATCGTACCCATGTAACTGTCGAAATGCTTTTTGAAAGATAAAATTGTACCCGCCTCTACTACTACCTCTGGCAGCTTGTTCCAGACACTCACCACCCTCTGTGTGAAAAAATTGCCCCTCTGGACACTTGTGTATCTCTCCCCTCTCACCTTAAACCTATGCCCTCTAGTTTTAGACTCCCCTACCTTTGGGAAAAGATATTGACTATCTACCTTGTCTATGCCCCTCATTATTTTATAGACCTCTAGAAGGTCACCCCTCAGCCTCCTACGCTCCAGAGAAAAAAGTCCCAGTCTATCCAGCCTCTTCTTATAACTCAATCCATCAAGTCCCGGTAGCATCCTAGTAAATCTTTTCTGCACTCTTTCTAGTTTAATAATATCCTTTCTATAATAGGGTGACCAGAATTGCACACAGTATTCCAAGTGTGGCCTTACCAATGTCTTGTACAACTTCAACAAGACGTCCCAACTCCTGTATTCAATGTTCTGACCAATGAAACCAACCATGCCGAATGCCTTCTTCACCACTCTGTCCACCTGTGACTCCACTTTCAAGGAGCTATGAACATGTACCCCTAGATCTCTTTGTTCTGTAACTCTCCCCAACGCCCTACCATTAGGATTCTTTGGGAGGCAAGGGATGAGATTGCAGAGCCTTTGGCGTTGATCTTTGGGTCCTCGCTGTCCACGGGGATGGTGCCAGAGGACTGGAGAATGGCGAATGTTGTTCCTCTGTTTAAGAAAGGGAATAGAAATGACCCTGGTAATTATAGACCGGTTAGTCTTACTTCGGTGGTTGGTAAATTGATGGAAAGGGTCCTTAGGGATGGGATTTACGACCATTTAGAAAGATGCGGATTAATCCGAGATAGTCAGCACGGATTCGTGAAGGGCAAGTCGTGCCTCACAAATTTGATAGAATTTTTTGAGGAGGTAACTAAGTGTGTTGATGAAGGTAGGGCAGTTGATGTCATATACATGGATTTTAGTAAGGCGTTTGATAAGGTCCCCCATGGTCGGCTTATGATGAAAGTGAGGAGGTGTGGGATAGAGGGAAAGTTGGCCGATTGGATAGGCAACTGGCTGTCTGACCGAAGACAGAGGGTGGTGGTCGATGGAAAATTTTCGGATTGGAGGCAGGTTGCTAGCGGTGTGCCGCAGGGATCAGTGCTTGGTCCTCTGCTCTTTGTGATTTTTATTAATGACTTAGAGGAGGGGGCTGAAGGGTGGATCAGTAAATTTGCTGATGACACCAAGATTGGTGGAGTAGTGGATGAGGTGGAGGGCTGTTGTAGGCTGCAAAGAGACATAGATAGGATGCAAAGCTGGGCTGAAAAATGGCAAATGGAGTTTAACCCTGATAAATGTGAGGTGATTCATTTTGGTAGGACAAATTTAAATGTGGATTACAGGGTCAAAGGTAGGGTTCTGAAGACTGTGGAGGAACAGAGAGATCTTGGGGTCCATATCCACAGATCTCTAAAGGTTGCCACTCAAGTGGATAGAGCTGTGAAGAAGGCCTGTAGTGTGTTAGCTTTTATTAACAGGGGGTTGGAGTTTAAGAGCCGTGGGGTTATGCTGCAACTGTACAGGACCTTGGTGAGACCACATTTGGAATATTGTGTGCAGTTCTGGTCACCTCACTATAGGAAGGATGTGGAAGCGCTGGAAGGAGTGCAGAGGAGATTTACCAGGATGCTGCCTGGTTTGGAGGGTAGGTCATATGAGGAAAGGTTGAGGGAGCTAGGGCTATTCTCTCTGGAGTGGAGGAGGCTGAGGGGAGACTTAATAGAGGTGTATAAAATGATGAAGGGGATAGATAGAGTGAACGTTCAAAGACTATTTCCTCGGGTGGATGGAGCTATTACAAGGGGGCATAACTATAGGGTTCGTGGTGGGAGATACAGGACGGATATCAGAGGTAGGTTCTTTACGCAGAGAGTGGTTGGGGTGTGGAATGGACTGCCTGCAGTGATAGTGGAGTCAGACACTTTAGAAACATTTAAGCGGTTATTGGATAGGCACATGGAGCACACCAGGATGATAGGGAGTGGGATAGCTTGATCTTGGTTTCAGATAAAGCTCGGCACAACATCGTGGGCCGAAGGGCCTGTTCTGTGCTGTACTGTTCTATGTTCTATGTTCTATTAATTGAGTAAGTCCTGCCCTGGTTCAATCTACCAAAATGCATCACCTCGCATTTGTCTAAATTAAACTCCATCTGCCATTCGTCAGCCCACTGACCCAATTGATCAAGATCCCATTGCAATCCAAGATAACCTTCTTCACTGTCCACTATGCCACCAATCTTGGTGTCATCTGCAAACTTGCTAACCATGCCTCCTATATTCTCATCCAAATCATTAATATAAATAACAGTGGGCCCAGCACTGATCCCTGAGGCACACCGCTGGTCACAGGCCTCCAGTTTGAAAAACAACTCTCTACAACCACCCTCTGGCTTCTGTCGAGAAGTTCTGTCGAGAGGTTGACCTGAAGAAGGGGCTTGGAGCTCCGAAAGCTTGTGTGGCTTTTGCTACCAAATAAACCCGTTGGACTTTAATCTGGTGTTGTTAAACTTCTTATTCTGTCGAGAAGCCAATTTTGTATCCATTTAGATACCTCGCCCTGGATCCCGTGAGATTTAACTTTATGCAACAACCTACCATGCGGTACCTTGTCAAAGGCCTTGCTAAAGTTCATGTAGACAACATCGACTGCACTGCCCTCATCTACCTTGGTTACCCTTTGATTTCTAAAGGGCATTAGTGAACCAGATGGTTGGCAACCAATGATAGTGTTATGGTCTTCATTCTTCACCATGAGTGTCCGGTGCTCTGTAGAATTGTTCTCAGAGTCACTTGCTTACCTCTGCTCCTGAGTGTTTTAGACTCCCCTACCTAAGTGGGGACAGAAACAAAAGGCAGGAAGGGGAAAAGTGGAAGGCAGAGAAACCAAAGACAAAAATCAAAAAGGGTCACATTACATCATAATTGTAAGAGGGCAATAAATGCCAAAGAAACAAGCCTGAAGGCTCTGTGTCTCAGTGCGAGGAGCGTTTATAATAAGGTGAAAAAGTAAAGTTTATTTATTAGTCACAAGTAAGCTTGTAGTACAGAAGTAATACTGAAAATCCCCTAGTCGCCACACTCCGGCGCCTGTTCGGGTATATACTGAGGGAGAATTTAACATGGCCAATGTACCTAACCAGCACGTCTTTCATACTGTGGGAGGAAACCGGAGCACCCGGAGGAAACCCACACAGACACGGGGAGAACGTGCAAACTCCACACACACAGTGGCCCAAGCCGGGAATTGAACCCGGGTCCCTGGCGCTGTGAGGCAGCCGTGCTAACCACTGTGCCACCATGTAGAGTCCTGAGGACCATGTGGTCTGCTATCTACTCCCAGGCTCCTGTTTGGAAAATCCATTTGATACAAAATCTGTGCAGACGAATGATTCATTGCGACGGGGGCGCACTTTTAAAAAATGTGCGAGAGTCCTTGAAATTTCCACCACAGAACCCAGTCTGTCAGCTGAACTGGTGTTTAGGAAAGCTTTTAGTTTCCCCCCGCCCCCATCCCGAGCCTGTCCTGTCATCATTTGGTGAGATTGGCCTGACTTTGCTCCATGTTCCTTCATTCCTTCAGCTAATGACAATCTTGCAATCTCTGACCTAAAAAGAGAGTTTCAGAATTCTGCCACTTTGTAGAAGTGTTTTCCAATTTGACTCCTGAAGCATTTGGCTTTATCACTTAGCCAATGTAAATAAATAAGTTTCTCACTATCTACCCTTTCAGTCCCACGTATTATCTGGTGAACTTGTATTAAATCTTTAAATTCCCTGGAACACATATTTCCTTGTAATGTAGCAGTTCTGGTCAATGTACACTGCACTCCCTCATTACCAGTAGATCTTTCCTAAGGTATGGTGCCCAGAGCTGCTCACGGTAACTCCAGGCTGTATAGCTGAGATATGACTCCCATCACCTCCTCCTCTTCATCTCACCCCACCAGTCATCCTCATATTCCTTTCTCCTTTATGTACTTGTCCAGTTTCTTCTTAAAGACATGGTGGCACATTGGTTAGCACTGCTGCCTTGCGGTGCCAGGGACCATGCCTATCCTTACTGATTGTGGGTTACCTGTGGGTTAGGACATCTAGGATCCGAACGCAGAGGGAGGAGCCGAGCCCCACAGAGTTTGGAGATGAGGTTTGTAGGAGTAATGGTGTTGAAGACTGAACTAACCACACGTTAAAGTTCCTCCTGATTCCGTGTGGGTTTACCAGTGCCTCTTTAATACGATGGCCCCTCAATTAAACAGCACCTTCTCCAGACCTACCCTATCGAACTCCTTCATAACTTTACAAACTTCTATCAGATCACCCCTCAGACTTTTGATTCGAAAGATAGGACTCCAGCTTGTTCAACCTTTCTTGCTGGTTATAACCCCTCAGTTCTAGTATCATTCTTGTAAGGTTTTTTTTTGCACCTTCTCCAATGCCTGTATGTCCTGTTTGAGATGGAGACCAGAAAAGAGCAGAGAATTCACAAAGAAAATTACAGCACAGGAACAGGCCCTTCGGCCCCTCCAAGCCTGCACCGACCATGCTGCCCGACTGAACTAAAACCCCCTACCCTTCCGGGGACCGTATCCCTCCATTCCCATCCTATTCATGTATTTGTCAAGACACCGCTTAAAAGTCACTATCGTATCGGCTTCCACTATCTCCCCCGGCACGAGTTCCAGGCACCCACCGCCCTCTGTGTAAAAAATCTGCCTCGTACATCTCCTTTAAACCTTGCCCCTCGCACCTTAACCCTGTGCCCCCTAGTAATTGACTCTTCCACATGGTGAACACTCCTCTCATCCAGACATGAAGTAACTTGCATCTAATATCAACCCCTCTCTGCCTCTGCACATTCATGCACACACCTGGGAGGCGGCCCTGCCTCCGCACCGAGCGACCCTGCCACCGCGCCGAGCGACCCTGCCTCCGCGCCGAGCGACCCTGCCTCCGCGCCGAGCGACCCTGCCTCCGCGCCGAGCGACCCTGCCTCCGCGCCGAGCGACCCTGCCTCCGCGCCGGGCGACCCTGCCTCCGCGCCGAGCGACCCTGCCTCCGCGCCGAGCGACCCTGCCTCCGCGCCGGGCGACCCTGCCTCCGCGCCGAGCGACCCTGCCTCCGCGCCGGGCGACCCTGCCACCGCGCCGGGCGACCCTGCCTCCGCGCCGAGCGACCCTGCCTCCGCGCCGAGCGACCCTGCCTCCGCGCCGAGCGACCCTGCCTCCGCGCCGAGCGACCCTGCCTCCGCGCCGGGCGACCCTGCCTCCGCGCCGGGCGACCCTGCCTCCGCGCCGGGCGACCCTGCCTCCGCGCCGGGCGACCCTGCCTCCGCGCCGGGCGACCCTGCCTCCGCGCCGGGCGACCCTGCCTCCGCGCCGGGCGACCCTGCCTCCGCGCCGGGCGACCCTGCCTCCGCGCCGGGCGACCCTGCCTCCGCGCCGGGCGACCCTGCCTCCGCGCCGGGCGACCCTGCCTCCGCGCCGGGCGACCCTGCCTCCGCGCCGGGCGGCCCTGCCTCCGCGCCGGGCGACCCTGCCTCCGCGCCGGGCGGCCCTGCCTCCGCGCCGAGCGACCCTGCCTCCGCACCGGGCGACCCTGCCTCCGCGCCGGGCGACCCTGCCTCCGCGCCGGGCGACCCTGCCTCCGCGCCGAGCGACCCTGCCTCCGCGCCGGGCGACCCTGCCTCCGCGCCGGGCGACCCTGCCTCCGCGCCGGGCGACCCTGCCTCCGCGCCGGGCGACCCTGCCTCCGCGCCGGGCGACCCTGCCTCCGCGCCGGGCGACCCTGCCTCCGCGCCGGGCGACCCTGCCTCCGCGCCGGGCGACCCTGCCTCCGCGCCGGGCGACCCTGCCTCCGCGCCGGGCGACCCTGCCTCCGCGCCGGGCGGCCCTGCCTCCGCGCCGGGCGGCCCTGCCTCCGCGCCGGGCGGCCCTGCCTCCGCGCCGGGCGGCCCTGCCTCCGCGCCGGGCGGCCCTGCCACCGCGCCGAGCGACCCTGCCTCCGCGCTGAGCGGCCCTGCCACCGCGCCGAGCGACCCTGCCTCCGCGCCGAGCGACCCTGCCTCCGCGCCGGGCGACCCTGCCTCCGCGCCGGGCGACCCTGCCTCCGCGCCGGGCGACCCTGCCACCGCGCCGGGCGACCCTGCCTCCGCGCCGAGCGACCCTGCCTCCGCGCCGAGCGACCCTGCCTCCGCGCCGGGCGACCCTGCCTCCGCGCCGGGCGACCCTGCCTCCGCGCCGAGCGACCCTGCCTCCGCGCCGGGCGACCCTGCCACCGCGCCGGGCGACCCTGCCTCCGCGCCGAGCGACCCTGCCACCGCACCGGGCGACCCTGCCACCGCGCCGAGCGACCCTGCCTCCGCGCCGGGCGACCCTGCCACCGCGCCGAGCGACCCTGCCTCCGCGCCGGGCGACCCTGCCTCCGCGCCGGGCGACCCTGCCACCGCGCCGAGCGACCCTGCCTCCGCGCCGGGCGACCCTGCCACCGCACCGGGCGACCCTGCCACCGCGCCGGGCGACCCTGCCTCCGCGCCGAGCGACCCTGCCACCGCGCCGAGCGACCCTGCCTCCGCGCCGAGCGACCCTGCCACCCCGCCGAGCGACCCTGCCTCCGCGCCGAGCGACCCTGCCTCCGCGCCGAGCGACCCTGCCACCCCGCCGAGCGACCCTGCCTCCGCGCCGAGCGACCCTGCCTCCGCGCCGAGCGACCCTGCCACCGCGCCGAGCGACCCTGCCACCGCGCCGAGCGACCCTGCCACCCCGCCGAGCGACCCTGCCTCCGCGCCGAGCGACCCTGCCACCCCGCCGAGCGACCCTGCCTCCGCGCCGAGCGACCCTGCCTCCGCGCCGAGCGACCCTGCCTCCGCGCCGGGCGACCCTGCCTCCGCGCCGGGCGACCCTGCCTCCGCGCCGGGCGACCCTGCCTCCGCGCCGGGCGACCCTGCCTCCGCGCCGGGCGACCCTGCCTCCGCGCCGGGCGACCCTGCCTCCGCGCCGGGCGACCCTGCCTCCGCGCCGGGCGACCCTGCCTCCGCGCCGGGCGACCCTGCCTCCGCGCCGGGCGACCCTGCCTCCGCGCCGGGCGGCGCTGCCACCGCGCCGGGCGGCGCTGCCACCGCGCTGGGCGGCGCTGCCACCGCGCCGGGCGGCGCTGCCACCGCGCCGGGCGGCCCTGCCTCCGCGCCGAGCGACCCTGCCTCCGCGCCGGGCGACCCTGCCACCGCGCCGGGCGGCGCTGCCACCGCACCGAGCGACTCTGCCTCCGCGCCGGGCGACCCTGCCACCGCGCTGGGCGGCGCTGCCTCCGCGCCGTCACATGCACAATGGGCTGAGTTGCCTTTTACAATGTTTTATGATTCTATGATTGGTTATCTACAATCTTTCAATCAGTACCTGGGAGATTTGGAAAGAACTGGAAACTTCGTGGGAACATAACTAATTTTCAAGAAGAGGAAACAAGATAGCTACATGTCCTCACACTCTTACAGAATGTTTTGAAACTGTTGTACAAGGACATCCGAGATCCCTGAGCTGTACGGGGGAGAGATCCTGTGGCCAGAGAAACAAAACTTCATTTCCAACCCACAGGGATCAGTGCTTGGTCCTCTGCTCTGTGATTTTTATTAATGACTTAGAGGAGGGGGCTGAAGGGTGGATCAGTAAATTTGCTGATGACACCAAGATTGGTGGAGTAGTGGATGAGGTGGAGGGCTGTTGTAGGCTGCAAAGAGACATAGATAGGATGTAAAGCTGGGCTGAAAAATGGCAAATGGAGTTTAACCCTGATAAATGTGAGGTGATTCATTTTGGTAGGACTAATTTAAATGTGGATTACAGGGTCAAAGGTAGGGTTCTGAAGAATGTGGAGGAACAGAGAGATCTTGGGGTTCATATCCACAGATCTCTAAAGGTTGCCACTCAAGTGGATAGAGCTGCGAAGAAGGCCTATAGTGTGTTAGCTTTTATTAACAGGGGGTTGGAGTTTAAGAGCCGTGGGGTTATGCTGCAACTGTACAGGACCTTGGTGAGACCACATTTGGAATATTGTGTGCAGTTCTGGTCACCTCACTATAAGAAGTATGTGGAAGCGCTGGAAAGAGTGCAGAGGAGATTTACCAGGATGCTGCCTGGTTTGGAGGGTAGGTCTTATGAGGAAAGATTGAGGGAGCTAGGGCTGTTCTCTCTGGAGCGGAGGAGGATGAGAGGCGACTTAATAGAGGTTTATAAGATGATGAGGGGGATAGATAGAGTGAACGTTCAGAGACTATTTCCTCGGGTGGATGTAGCTGTTACTCGGGGGCATATCTATAAGGTTCGTGGTGGAAGATATAGGAGGGATGTCCGAGGTAGGTTCTTTACTCAGAGAGTGGTTGGGGTGTGGAATGGACTGCCTGCAGTGATAGTGGAGTCGGACACTTTGGGAACTTTCAAGCGGTTATTGGATAGGCACATGGAGCACACCAGAATGATAGGGAGTGGGATAGCTTGATCTTGGTTTCGGACAAAGCTCGGCACAACATCGTGGGCCGAAGGGCCTGTACTGTGCTGTACTGTTCTATGTTCTATGTTGATCCAGGCTGATGCTCCAGTGCTTTACTGTGGGATAGCCCACTTCGGGAGAGGCGAGGAGGCGATGGGCTGAAAAATGACAAATGGAATTTAACGCAGACAAGTTGAGATACTGCACTTTGGAAGGACAAACCAAAGTTGAACGTACAGGGTAAATGGTAGGACTCTGAAGAGTGCAGTTGAACAGAGGGATCTGGGAATACAGGTACAGAATCCCTAAAAGTGACGTCACAGGTGGAGAAGGTGGTGAAGAAGGCATATGGCATGCTTGCCTTTATGGGACGGGGCATAGAGTATAAAAGTTGGGGTCTGATGTTGCAGATGTATAGAACGTTGGTTCGGCCGCATTTGGAATACTGCGTCCAGTTCTGGTCGCCACACTACCAGAAGGACGTGGAGGCTTTAGAGAGAGTGCAGAGGAGGTTTACCAGGATGTTGCCTGGTATGGAGGGGCTTAGTTATGAGGAGAGATTGGGTAAACTGGGGTTGTTCTCCCTGGAAAGACGGAGGATGAGGGGTGACCTAATAAAGGTGTATAAAATTATGAAAGGCATAGATAGGGTGAACGGTGGGAAGCTTTTTCCCAGGTCGGTGGTGACGTTCACGAGGGGTCATAGGTTCAAGGTAAAGGGGGGGAGGTTTAACACAGATATCAGAAGGACATATTTTACACAGAGGGTGGTGGGGGCCTGGAATGCGCTGCCAGGCAAGGTGGTGGAGGCGGGCACACTGGGAACATTTAAGACTTATCTAGATGGCCACATGAACGGAGTGGGAATGGAGGGATACAAAAGAATGGTCTAGTTTGGACCAGGGAGCGGCGCGGGCTTGGAGGGCCGAAGGGCCTGTTCCTGTGCTGTATTGTTCTTTGTACCTTCCGATGGATAACCAGCTGTTTCAGCTCCGAGGCAGCACTCTGTGGGAAACTAGCTGGGGTGGCTGCATTCAACATTAAGTCCCACTTTGAACTTGAAAGCATCTCGGTGTCTGTTTCAGATCAGAGACATCTGTGAAATTACACATCAGACAGCACAAGCCTTTAATACAAACCCTGCCTCAGCACAATCCCTCGGAACTATCTGAAAACATCACAGTGGTTGAAGACATCACCAAGGGCTGTGGTGAAGGTTGATGCAGACTCTCATTGGAATTCGGAGGGTGCTGACAGCAGGAATCATAGAATCCCTACAGCACAGGAGCCGAACTGACGTGGCTCTCGTCTCAAACAGACTTACTGAACTGGAATACTGTGAACAACTTTGGTCCCCTTATCTAAGGAAAGATATACTGGCATTGGAGGCAGTCCAGAGAAGGTTCACTAGGTTGATCCTGACTATGGAGGGATTTTCTTATGAGGGGAGGTTGGTTAGGTTTGGCCTGTACTTATTGGAATTTCGAAGAATGAGAGGTGACCTTATTGCGACAGCTTGGATTCTCAGGGGGTTTGACAGGGTAGATGCTGAGAGGCTGTTTCCCCTTGTGGGAGAGTCTGGGACCAGAGGGCATTATCTCAGAGTAAGAGGTTGCCTGTTTAAGACAAAGATGAGGAGAAATTTCTTATTCACGCCCCCCTGAGAATCCCATCTGTCTCAATAAGGTCGCTCCTCATTCTTCTAAACTCCAATGAGTACAGGCCCAACCTATTCAAACTCTCCTCATAAGAAAATCCCTCCATACCCAGGATCAACCCAGTGAACCTTCTCTGGACTGCCTCCAATGCCAGTAGTGAATCTGTGGAACTCTTTACCGCAGAGTTGAAGTTTATTTATTAGTGTCACAAGTAGGCTTATATTCACACTGCAATGAAGTTACTGTGAAGATCCCCTAGTCACCACACTCCGGCGCCTGTTCGGGTACACTGAGGGAGAATTTAGCACGGCCAATGCACCCTAACCAGCATGTCTTTCAGACTGTGGGAGCAAACCGGAGCACCCGGAGGAAACCCACGCAGACACGGGGAGATCGTGCAGACTCCGCACAGATAGTGACCCAAGCTGGGAATTGAACCAGGGTCCCTGGCGCTGAGAGACAGCAGTGCTAACCACTGTGCCACCGTGCAGCCCAAAGGGCACAGAGGGCTGTATGTTCAAGGCTGAGATAGACAGATTTTTAATCAGTAAGGGAATCTAGGGTTATGGGGATAAGGCGGGAAAGTGGAGTTGAGGATTATCAGATCAGATCAGTCATGATCTGATTGAATGGCAGAGCAGACTCGATGGGCCAAATGGCCTACTTTAGCTCCTACTTCTAATGGACTCTTAACTTCCCTCTGAGAATGGGCAGAAAATGTTGAGACATGTGACAGCCACACCGCAGAAATATTTTAGGAATGACAAGTTAGGAAACTGAATTGAATAAATCCGGTGATTTTGGCACCAGGAAATCTGCCAGATTTCCTACACAAACAGTAAGTGTTACCCACATCAATCAGTGCTCTACTGCAGCACAGTGGTTAGCACTGCTGCCTCACAGCACCAGAGTTAAATTCCAGCTTTGGGTCACTGTCTGTGCGGAGTCTGCACGTTCTCCCCGTGTCTGCGTGGGTTTCCTCTGGGTGCTCCGGTTTCCTCTCACAGTCCAAGGATGTGCAGGTTAGGTGGATTGGCCATGTGACGTCACCTTCAAGGATCTGTGGACTTGTGGTACTGGGAGAGAGGACCAGTGGGGCATCCCACGACCTCAGATAATGAAACGGTCTGTGCCTGCTTACAGCCAGACCTGGACAACAATCAGGCTGAGGTGGCAACAACAACAACTGTGCATTTGTATGGCACTTTTAACATTATAGAACATCTCAAGATGTTTTGCAGGAGTGGTTATCAAGCAAATTTGATCCCAAGCCACATAAGGAGATGCTGGGGCAGGTGACACAGTGGAGTGTGTGTTGGGGTGACACAGTAGGGTGTGTGTTGGGGTGACACAGTGGGGTGTGTGTTGGGGTGGCACAGTGGGGGGTGTGTTGGGGTGGCACAGTGGTTAGCACTGCTGCCTCAGAGCGGGTTCGATTCCCGGCTTGGGTCGCAGTCTGTGCGGAGTTTGCACACTCTGCGTGGGTTTCCTCCGGGTGCTCCGGTTTCCTCCCACAGTCCAATGATGTGCGGGTTAGATTGATTGGCCATGATAAATTGACCCTTAGTGTCAGGGGAATTAGCAGGGTAAATGCATAGGATTACGGGAATAAGGCCTGGGTGGGATTGTGGTCGGTGCAGACTTGATGGGCCGAATGGCCTCCTGCACCGTAGGGATTCTATGATTTTGTGACCAGAAGCTCAGTGAAAGCTAGATTTGAAAGAGCTCTTAGAGCAGTTAGCAGAGTAAGTAGTCTCACAACACCAGGTTAAAGTCCAACAGGTTTATTTGGTAGCACGAGCTTTCAGAGCGTTGTCCCTTCATCAGGTGAGTGAGTCACTTACTGTGCCTATCCGGTCCAATGCCGGCATCTCCACATCATGGGCAGTTAGGAGAGGCAGAGAGGTTTGGGGAGGAAGTTCCACGAATGAGGTTCTTGGTAGATGAAAGCATGATCACCAATGTGGAACAATTAAGATCTTGATGTAATTCGATAGTTAAGAATCACACAATTGTTACAGTGCAGAAGGAGGCCATTCGGCCCATCATGTTTGCACTGGCTTTCCAAATGAGCATCATGATTTAATGCCATTCCCCTGCCTTTCCCCCTTCCCCCTGCACATTGTTTCTATTCAATGCCTCATCTAATGTTCTCTTAACTGCCTCGATTGAAGTTGCCTTCACCACACTCCCAGGCAGCGCAATCCAACCACTCGCTGTCTGCACACGTTTAGATTGGAACCAAGTAACAGAAGTTCAACCCTTTCAGATGTGAATGTCAGTTGTGACTATCATAGGCGCTGATTCCGTAGTCAGACTGAACTGAATGTGACTGTTCGATGTGTGTTGTGTTGTAAGCTGCATGGCTACACACTAAACATTGGGAGGTAGGATTGTGCTTGAGAACATTTTGTGGCTAGCACAGATATTATGGACCAAATGGGCTCCATTGTTCCATAAATCTTTCCCTGTTTGTAACAGGGAGGGGTTATTCAGGGAGAAAAGGAGGCAGTAAACAAAGGAGCGAGAGATGGAAATCACTGAGGGTTTTTCAGTCAGAGGCTGGGGAATTGATACAGGACTAGAGGGAGAGAGCGGGGCAGTGGGATTATTTGGGGATTGACACAGGGCTATGGGGAGAGAGCAGGGCAGTGGGATTAGCTTGGGGATTGACACAGGGCTATGGGGAGAGAGCAGGGCAGTGGGATTAGTTTGGGGATTGATACAGGGCTAGAGGGAGAGAGTGGGATTAGTTTGGGGATTGATACAGGGCTAGAAGGAGAGAGTGGGGCAGTGGGATTAGTTTGGGATTGATACAGGGCTATGGGGAGAGCGGGGCAGTGGGATTGGTTTGGGGATTGATACAGGGCTAGAGGGAGAGAGTGGGGCAGTGGGATTAGTTTGGGATTGATACAGGGCTATGGGGAGACAGCGGGGCAGTGGGATTAGTTTGGGATTGATACAGGGCTATGGGGAGAGAGCGGGGCAAAGAGTTTAGTTTGTGATGGATACAGAGACATGGGGAGAGAGTAGGGCATTGGGATTAGTTTGGGGATTGATACAGGGCTGTGGGGCAGTGGGATTAGTTTGGGATTGATACAGGGCTATGGGAGAGAGGGGGCAGTGGGATTATTTGGGGATTGGTACAGGGTTATGGGGAGACAACGGGGCAGTGGGATTATTTGGGGATTGATGCAGGGTGGTGGGGAGAGAGCGTGGCAGTGGGATTAGTTTGGGGATTGATACAGGGCTATGGGGAGAGAGCGGGGCAAAGAGTTTAGTGTGTGATGGATACAGAGATATGGGGAGAGAGTAGGGCACTGGGATTAGTTTGGGGATTGATACAGGGCTGTGGGGCAGAGGAATTAGTTTGGGGATTGATATAGGGTGGTGGGGAGAGAGGGGGCAGTGGGATTATTTGGGGATTGATACAGGGCTATGGGGAGAGCAGAGCAGTGGGATTAGTTTGGGGATTGATACAGGGCTATGGGGAGAGAGCGGGGCAGTGGGATTAGTTTGGGGATTGACACTGGGCTGTGGGGAGAGGGCGGGGCAGTGGGATTAGTATGAGATGCTACAGGACTATGGAAAGAGTGTGGGGCAGTGGGGTTTGGGATTGATACAGGGCTGTGGGGAGAGAGCGAGCAGTGGGATTATTTGGGGATTAATACAGGCCTTTAGGGAGAGAGTGGGACAGTGGGATTATTTGGGGATTGGTACAGGGCCATGGGGAGAGACTGCTGCCATAAGGTTTTGTCTTTCTGTCTCAAAAGGCCAACACAGACATTTTGGGCCGAATGGCCTCCTGCAACACATTTGGTTCCAGGCTTTACGATGCCAGTAGATGTCACTAATTCTGTTTAATATTTCAGATTGGAATCTTCATTTGAAAATCTATAGCATTTGGAAAGGAGTTGATTTTGATTAACTAAATATTCCAGGATTAATAATATTATCGGCCTAACTGGGGTCGAAGTGGTGGATTGGATCAAACCCTGGGTCCGTACCTCTGGGAGCAGTGTTCATGTCCAATGCAGAGTGACAATGGAGGTCCTTTCTGTCTGACTGTGACAGTGTTTTGCAGTACGGGCAATCTCAGTCCATTTGGCCATGGGCTCAGAGTGAAACTGCTTCTCATTTTGCTGCAGGTGTCACTGTATTGGTTCTCTAACTCCGAGACATTGCAAATGGGGGAATGGAAGATATTGCTGGAAGCATGTCTATCTTTCAGCAATACTCATATTCTGCACTCGTAGATGATCATGTGGAAGATTGTCTCACTCGTGCATTAAGTGTAGAGTGCTGAGATGCTGCAGAACTTCATTGTGTGTGGGTGTGCTTATTGCTGGGCACCCCAAATGTTCTGTTCACATTATGCTGATGTCTCAACACACTTGTTGTTTCAGGATGTACATTACCACTCCTTCCAGCTCGGCAAGAACACTGACCCAGATAAAGAAGACAGTGCAGAGTTCAAAAGGGCCTTTGCCATTCATTTGGTGTCAGACCCCACGCTAATGTACCGCCTCCATCGTCGCTTCAGTGAGATTGAACTGGGCAGGACGTACCGAGAAATCAGCAAGCTGCAGGTAATGTCGGATAGCCTCATTCTCCAAGGCCACTGGTTCACGGAGATTCTGCATAAATATAATTTGATTTGATTTATTATTGTCACATGTATTGGGCGGCACGGTAGCACAGTGGTTAGCACTGCTGCTTCACAGCGCCAGGGTCCCGGGTTCGATTCCCGGCTCGGGTCACTGTCTGTGTGGAGTTTGCACATTCTCCTCGTGTCTGCGTGGGTTTCCTCCGGGTGCTCCGGTTTCCTCCCACAGTCCAAAGATGTGCGGGTTAGGTTGATTGGCCAGGTTAAAAATTGCCCCTTAGAGTCCTGAGATGCGTAGGTTAGAGGGATTAGTGGGTAAAATATGTGGGGGTAGGGCCTGGGTGGGATTGTGGTCGGTGCAGACTTGATGGGCCGAATGGCCTCCTTCTGCACTGTAGGGATTCTATGATTCTATGATTAGTAGACAGTGAAAAGTATTGTTTCTTGTGCGCTATTTTGTTGGTAATTTGAGTCCTTTAATTCCATCTGCTTTACCACAAAATCCACAGGTCATTATTTATCCTCTTCCCTCATGGGTCTTGTTCCTGGAATATCGTCCCCCTCTGCCTCATTCTGTCTATTGGAAAGATCAATCCAGTTAGTCCTGTTTCCCTGTCCTCTCTCTATTCCCCTGCACATTTATCCTTTTCAAGCATTTATCCAATTCCTTTTTGAATGTTACTGTTGAATCGACTCCCACTGCCCTTTGAGGCAGCACATTCCCATTCATACCAACTTACCGTGCAAAAGAGAAATAGTCCCCTCTTTGCTCCTGTTTCCTACCAATGGCCTGGAATCTGTGCACTTTAGTTACTGAGCTGCCTGCCAGAAACATTTCTCCCTGTCTACTCCACCCAACCCGCAGCCTCTAAACTTTCATTTAGCGTGTGGGTGGCACGGTGGCACAGTGGCTAGCACTGCTGCCCCACAGCACCAGGGACTTGGGTTCGATTCCCGGCGTGGGTGACTGTCTCTGTAGAGTCTGCACGTTCTCCCCGTGTCTGCGTGGGTTTCCCCCGGGTGCTCCAGTTTCCTCCCGCAGTTCGAAAGACGTGCTGGTTAGGGTGCATTGGCCGTGCTAAATTCTCCCTTAGTGTACCCGAACAGGCGCCGGAGTGTGGCGACTGGGGGATTTTCACAGTAACTTCTTTGCAGTGTTAATGTAAACCTACTTGTGATTAATAAATAAACTTTAACTCATAACTTCACATTGTTCTCAAAGATACAAGGAGGCATTATATTGTCATGTTAGTAATCTTTGTGAATCCTCCCGCTACATCACCCAGTTCTCTAAGGGAAGAATGTAAAAATACAAAATCTGCATCCTGCACTTGTGTCACCAAAATTCACCTCTTCCATCCTCCTGTTTTCTACAACCTCACTGACGTCCTTCACTGCAGTTCCTGGGTGGGCCGTTTGGTTTCTCGAGAGTTGGGATTGCAGGATGCTAATCTCTCTCTCTCTGTGTTACAGGTGGAAATAAAGAACCTGAGTAAACTGACCCCAGAGGGGGAAGCAGGGGCCTCCTGGCCAATCGGCATCAACCCTCCCTTCAAACCCCGAACCCGTTTTGAGGTGATAAACTGGGATTATTTCACAGAGGAGCAGATTTACTCGTGTGTGGAAGGAACTCCAAAATGTGATCTCCAAGGCATCAACAAGGTAGATATTAGTGACATCATAGAGACTGCAGTGCAGCAGCTAAATGAGAAATACCAGCCCACGCTGCGCTTCCGCAAGAGGCAGCTCCTCAACGGTTACCGTCGCTTTGACCCCACCCGGGGGATGGAGTACACACTCGACCTGATGCTGGAGGCGCACACCCAGAAGGGCTACAGCCGGGCCATTGCAAAGCGAGTCAGCCTGCTGCGGCCTCTCAGCAGCGTGGAGATCATTCCCATGCCCTACGTGACCGAGGCTACCCGGGTGCAGGTAATCCTGCCTCTGACGGTACATGAGGAAGGCTACGTGAACAATTTCCTGGAGGCCTATTCGATGAATGCCCTGGACGTACACGACAACATGCTGCTGACTTTCCTCTTCATCTACGACCCCTTTGACGCGCAGCGTGTGAGCCAGAACGACGTATTTGCCGGGGTCAAGTCCGCCATCGCTGAGATTGAGAAGCGATATTCTGATGTCAAAATCCCCTGGATCAGTGTCAAGACAGATGTTCCTTCCCAGATTAAGATCATGGACATCATCTCCAAGAAGCACCCGGTAGATACCTTGTTTTTCATCGCCAGTGTCTGGACTGAGATCAGTGGCGAGTTCCTAAACCGCTGCCGAATGAACACCATAAATAACTGGCAGGTTTTCTTCCCCATTCACTTCCAAGAGTATAACCCGGCCATCATTTACCGAGAGCAGCAAACCCCCTCCTCTGCCGAGTTCCAGAAGGATGGTCATTTTGACCGGCGAGTCTTCAGTGAAGCCTGCTTCTTCAACTCGGACTACATGGCGGCCAGGACCAAGATGGCTGCCGACGCCCTGGACAATGACGAGCTGCTCGAGAGCATGGAGGTGTATGACGTGTTCATCAGATACTCGGGCCTGCATGTCTTCCGGCCGGTGGAGCCCGCTCTGGTGCAGAAATACACTCACCGCACCTGCAACCCGAGGCTGAGTGAGGAGGTATACCATCACTGCGTCCTCAGCAACCTGGAAGGACTGGCATCGCGCTCCCAGCTGGCACTGGCCATGTTTGAGCAAGAGCAAGCCAACAGCACTTAGACCTGACATTGACATGAGGGCTGTGGCGGCACTCAACTGTCTGCAGTATTTTATGTGAAGTTGGGAACTGATGGTAGTTGTCAGTTAGACGCTGGCATTTAATCTCTGGGATCCTCAATCAAATCCATTCCCCTTTGCCCAGGGGTAATGGAAATCTGCTACACTCTCCCCCCCCCCCCCACCCACAGCAACGAGCCACCAGGCCAGGGATCGATTGATAGTTTCAAAATTGAGATTAATAGATTTCCGTGGGCAAAGATGAGTTACAGTCTATGAACCAGGGCACCTAGAGGCAGTTACCTTCAAGATCAGCCATTGAATGGTGGAATATGGAAATCTCTGCTTGTTGTAAAGATTTGGAATTTTGGGCCATTGCAATCCACCGAGATATCCTTTCCTTCGCCCTCAATCTGCAAACTTTTATCACCCAAATTTTCCACAGTCGCCCACTTTCCATTTTGTACGATTTACTCGGGCTTGGTGATGTGCTGCATTCGGGGCTTTAGTTATCGGAGCTTATGTCAGTGTCTTAAAGATGCTGAATTTGACGTGAGGGGGGCCATTCTCTGGTGCTCAAATCTCTCACTTCAATGAACGGACAGAACTCCTGGAAAATAAACTGATTGTAAAAGGAAGCAGATGAAAATCTGCTGCTCACTCTTTCCCGTTCAGCAAACTGACCGGGTCTTACACCCAATGTTCAGCAAATACTTTGCAGTCGGTAAGAAATTTTGGAAAAGCACCCAAGAATTAAAGGTCACTCTGCCCATCCAGCTCACTCCTATCCCTTACTCCATACACACTCTCCAGTTATGGACAATACCCACTCTTTTGATTTCCTTCGGCAAAGTTCTGCAAAAACATTCTGAATTTCCAATCCCTGGGATTTTGATCCATCTCACACCTCCTCTCTTCACCCTGTGCTCAGTTTTGTTTGATTTCTGAAGTGAATCTAGATTTGATGCACTTGGGAGTTGTGTGTGTTAATAACTCCCTTGCTGCTTGATATGACCAGGGAAACAGTAGCAGACGCTTCAGCCATTAATCCTGATCCAGTTATCCTGATGGAAAATGCTGGTACCCATAGACTGAAACAGCATTGAAATCCATTCGGCCCATCTTGTTCATTCTGGCTCTTTGAAAGACCTATTTGATTGGTTGCACTCCCCCTCTGCTTTTTGCCCCTAGTCTGGCAGTTTTTTCATTTCCAGCTGTTTCTCCGATTCTCCGATCCGGTTGAATTTTCTCCCACTCCCTCTTGGACAGCGCCTTCCAAATCATTGACAGGGCGAAAAACATTCCAAACCTTCCCTCTGCTTCTTTCAGCAACTCTGTTCAATCTGTGTTCTCTGGATGCTGATCTTCCTGCCACAGCGGGGACGTTCTCCTTCTTTATTCTCTCAAAACCCTTTGCCACTGTGACCACCTCTGTTAAATCTCCTCTTAACCTTCTCTGCTCTAAAGAGAGAGGTCACGCTTTCTCTCGCCTCTCCACTTGGCTGAGTTCCCCGGTTCCACTCTGGTAAATCTCTGCTGCACCGCCTCCACAGCCTTCACACCTCTCAGAAGGTTGGCTCCAATTCTCCAACTGAATATCAGTAGCAATTCATTACCTTTCAATGAGGGCAGAGTTTGGCTGTGTGATCACCACCTGGCTTTCTAATAGAGGAAACCTTGTAGAGCTGGAGGGGAACAGTGAGAGATGAAAAGGTGTCAGTGAGCTGAGGGATGTGAGGACTGGCAAGTGAAACACCTTCCCCCATCGGGCACTGATATCAGTGCCGCCAATTCCCTGTTAGCTGGGGTTACAGACCCTACAGCTCCCGTTCTTGTCTGATCTCGGAAAAGCTGTATGAACCACACAAGGTATTTTATCCCCTGGCCTTTCGTGTGTGATTTCCAGTTCATTTTGTTCTGGTTACTGGGGAAGTGACTGTTCGAGTTCCAGCCAGTAAGTGAGCACTGGGAAGGAATGTCTGTCTTGTGATACTGATGATGTAGAGATGCCGGTGTTGGACTGGGGTGAACACAGTAAGAGTTTTAACAACACCAGGTTAAAGTCCAACAGGTTTATTTGGTAGCAAATACCATTAGCTTTCAGAGCGCTGTAGGGATTCGCATTCTAATCTGTATTCTGTAACTTGATTTTGTGTCTCTGTGCCCTGTTTGAGAGCAGATTTCCACTCCATCTGACGAAGGAGCAGCGCTCCGAAAGCTAATGGTATTTGCTACCAAATAAACCTTTTGGACTTTAACCTGGTGTTGTTAAAACTTTATTGCGATACTGATCCATGGGATCACTGTCGACTGGATTCCAACCCATTTCTCAGGCTGAAAGGACTGTTGCACTCACCCTGCTCCAGCAGGCGTTACAGATTTCCAGGAGCCCTGGGTGGGTCTCTATTGCTGTAAGAAATGTATTTTAACGGTTCCCTTTTGACACTGAGAGTGAGGCCATTATTGGTTTCATTCCCTTCTGTTAATTGGTTCAGGTGCCAGGGGAGGCACGGCCCCGAGGGGGATGGGGCGGGGCCCTGAGGGGGAGGGGCGGGGCCCCGAGGGGGGAGGGGCGGGGCCCCGAGGGGGGAGGGGCGGGGCCCCGAGGGGGGAGGGGCGGGGCCCCGAGGGGGAGGGGCGGGGCCCCGAGGGGGAGGGGCGGGGCCCCGAGGGGGAGCTGCAGCTGTTGTGTTTCTCCATTGTGGAATGGCCTAGGGTGAAGTCCTGGCTTTGTCCTTCATCCCGGCCAACCTCAGTCAGGGCCTCTGTCACTGTGATTTCCAATAGCTTCCCAAGAGCAGAGAATCAAACACGGTTTTCCATTCCTGAACCAAATGTTGAATACTGCAATCTCCGTGTGTGTGAATACAGACATTCAATAAGAACAACAAGCCTCTTACTCAACATACAAAAACCCTGTCTACACCTGGCTATGTAGCCTTGTGTGTAGCTAACAGCCGCCTCAGTGAGGTGCTTGGTCTCTGGATCCATCACCCATGAGTTCCCTTCAGGAGGGTGGGAGCCGGTGAATCGAAGATTGAGGGCTGGGGGTGAGACTGTGGCTCAGTTTTGTTTTGTGTTTGTAATGACCAGTGATTAGATTGTGTCGCAGATTTGATTTGCACCGTGCTTCCCAGCCTGTTGTACTATTGGGAGATTCTCTCTCCAGCTGTTTGCACCTTAATGTGCTGTTCGTAATTCCAAATCATTCCCATGGTTTCCAGCCAAGTATTAAATGCAAAGCTCCCCAGACACAATCCAAATCTGCAACTTTCCAGCAGGATTTAACCAACATCTGAACATCCAACCAAACTCTCCTTACCGTCCAGCATTTCAGGTTAAACACCAGCCGTGACTCAGCACTCTCTCGCCTCTGACTCTCGCCGCTGTGAGTTTGAGGTCCCAGTCCAGAGACTTGAGTCCACCATCTAGGTGGACAGCTGCAGTACTGAGGGAGTGCTGCACTGTCACTGTTGCCGTCTCTCTGAGACGTTAAACTGAGGCCCCATCTTACCCCCTTCGAGTGGGTGTTAACGATTCCATGGAACTTGGAACTCCATGGAAATTCCATGGGTGGCTTTGGTCAGCTTCTGTCTCTCGCCAACACCAGCTCAGCTGCTCACTCATCTGACTGCTGTTTTGGAAGGGTGTGTGTTTGTGTATGCAAACTGCCTGCCTCATGTACCCACATAACAAGCCACTGCGAAATAATTCCATTTCTGTGAAACGCTTTGGGAAATTCTTACTGCTCTCCTGTAAACAAAGTATTGCACTTGTGTCAGAATGACTGGTCACCTTAGTAAAAGATGTTGTTTAGGGCCACTCACAGGCTCTGTGTGTGATTTGATTTATTATTGTCACGTGTATTAACATAGTGAAAAGTATTGTTTCTTGCGCGCTACACAGACAAAGCATACCGTTCATAGAGTGCATAGGGGAGAAGGAGAGGAGAGGGTGCAGTAATTAGTTACCAAATCTACACGTGAATTCAAAAGAGCGTTATTAGACAGTTTAAAAAGACTTGGAATTTAGTTTTGGAAGCGCGGAATGGTGATGAAAGGTGAATTGAGAGGGTATACTGGGGACAGCTCACAAGAAGTCACCTCGCTCCAGCGCCATCTATTTTTCCCATTTTGTCTCAAAAGCTGTAACTGGGTGGCACAGTGGTTAGCACTGCTGCCTCACAGCGCCAGGGACCCGGGTTCAATTCCCGCTTGGGTCACTGTCTGTGTGGAGTTTGCACATTCTCCCCGTGTCTGCATGGGTTTCCTCCGGGCACTCCGGTTTCCTCCCACAGTCCAAAGATGTGTGGGTTAGGTTGATTGGCCATGCTAAATTGATCCTAATGTCAGGGGGATTAGTGGGGTAAATATGAGGGGTTGTGGGAATGGATTCTGGGTGGGGTTATGTTCGGTGCAGACACGAAGGGCCGAATGGCCTCTTTCTGCACAGTAGGGATTCGATGAACTATATGTTGTATCTGTTAAGAACAATGACACTATTATAAACTGTTAGTGTTGATCCTATGCAACAATCAGAGGGCTTCTCTTGCAAACATTCTTTACTAATTTCCAAAATACTCCGAAGGTGCAGAATGTTAAGAATGGTCATCTGAAACTCGTTTCCCCAGTACTCTGCTGGACTGTAGATACTCCTTTCTGCAGTAACCCCTCCTGGACTGCAGATACTCGTTTCCCCAGTACTCAGCTGGACTGTAGATACTCCTTGCTGCAGTAACCTGCTGGACTGCAGATACTCGTTTCCCCAGTACCCTGCTGGACTGCAGATACTCGTTTCCCCAGTACCCTGCTGGACTGCAGATACTCGTTTCCCCAGTACCCTGCTGGACTGCAGATACTCGTTTCCCCAGTACCCTGCTGGACTGCAGATACTCCTTTCTGCAGTAACCCCTCCTGGACTGCAGACACTCGTTTCCCCAGTACCCTGCTGGACTGCAGATATTCGTTTCCCCAGTACCCTGCTGGACTGCAGATACTCCTTTCTGCAGTAACCCCTCCTGGACTGCAGACACTCGTTTCCCCAGTACACTGCCGGACTGCAGATACTCGTTTTCCCAGTACCCTGCTGGACTGTAGACACTCGTTTCCCCAGTACACTGCTGGACTGCAGATAATCGTTTCCCCAGTACCCTGCTGGACTGCAGACACTCGTTTTCCCAGTACCCTGCTGGACTGTAGACACTCGTTTCCCCAGTACCCTGCTGGACTGCAGACACTCGTTTCCCCAGTACCCTGCTGGACTGCAGATACTCGTTTCCCCAGTACCCTGCTGGACTGCAGACACTCGTTTCCCCAGTACCCTGCTGGACTGCAGATACTCGTTTCCCCAGTACCCTACTGGACTGCAGATACTCCTTTCTGCAGTACCCTGCCGGGCTGCAGATACTCATTTCCCCAGTACCCTGCTGGACTGTACTCATTTCCCCAGTACCCTGCTGGACTGCAGACACTTGTTTCCCCAGTACCCTGCCGGACTGTAGACACTCGTTTCCCCAGTACCCTGCCGGACTGTAGACACTCGTTTCCCCAGAACCCTGCTGGACTGCAGACACTCGTTTCCCCAGTACCCTGCTGGACTGCAGATACTCGTTTCCCCAGTACCCTACTGGACTGCAGATACTCCTTTCTGCAATACCCTGCCGGGCTGCAGATACTCATTTCCCCAGTACCCTGCTGGACTGCAGACACTCGTTTCCCCAGAACCCTGCTGGACTGCAGATACTCGTTTCCCCAGTACCCTGCTGGACTGCAGATACTCGTTTCCCCAGTACCCTACTGGACTGCAGATACTCCTTTCTGCAGTACCCTGCCGGGCTGCAGATACTCATTTCCCCAGTACCCTGCTGGACTGTAGACACTCGTTTCCCCAGAACCCTGCTGGACTGCAGATACTCGTTTCCCCAGTACCCTGCTGGACTGCAGATACTCGTTTCCCCAGTACCCTACTGGACTGCAGATACTCCTTTCTGCAGTACCCTGCCGGGCTGCAGATACTCGTTTCCCCAGTACCCTGCTGGACTGCAGACACTTGTTTCCCCAGTACCCTGCTGGACTGTAGACACTCGTTTCCCCAGAACCCTGCTGGATGCAGATAATCGTTTCCCCAGTACCCTGCTGGACTGTAGATACTCGTTTCCCCAGTACCCTGCCGGGCTGCAGATACTCGTTTCCCCAGTACCCTACTGGACTGCAGATACTCCTTTCTGCAGTACCCTGCCGGGCTGCAGACACTCGTTTCCCCAGTACCCTGCTGGACTGCGGACACTCGTTTCCCCAGTACCCTGCCGGACTGCGGACACCCGTTTCCCCAGTACCCTGCTGGACTGCAGATAATCATTTCCCCAGTACCCTGCTGGACTGTAGATACTCGTTTCCCCAGTACCCTGCTGGACTACAGATAATGATTTCCCCAGTACCCTGCTCGATTGTAGATACTCGTTTCCCCAGTACCCTGCTGGACTGCAGATAATCATTTCCCCAGTACCCTGCTGGACTGTAGATACTCCTTTCCCCAGTACCCTACTGGACTGCAGATATTCCTTTCTGCAGTACCCTGCTGGACTGCAGACACTCGTTTCCCCAGTACCCTGCTGGACTGCAGATACTCGTTTCCCCGGTACCCTGCTGGACTGCAGATACTCGTTTCCCCGGTACCCTGCTGGACTGTAGATACTCGTTTCCCCAGTACCCTACTGGACTGCAGATACTCCTTTCTGCAGTACCCTGCTGGACTGCAGACACTCGTTTCCCCAGTACCCTGCTGGACTGCAGATACTCGTTTCCCCGGTACCCTGCTGGACTGTAGATACTCGTTTCCCCAGTACCCTGCTGGACTGCAGATAATCATTTCCCCAGTACCCTGCTGGACAGTAGATACTCGTTTCCCCAGTACCCTGCTGGACTGCAGATAATCATTTCCCCAGTACCCTGCTGGACTGTAGATACTCCTTTCCCCAGTACCCTACTGGACTGCAGATACTCCTTTCTGCAGTACCCTGCTGGACTGCAGACACTCGTTTCCCCAGTACCCTGCTGGACTGCAGATACTCGTTTCCCCGGTACCCTGCTGGACTGTAGATACTCGTTTCCCCAGTACCCTGCTGGACTGCAGATAATCATTTCCCCAGTACCCTGCTGGACTGTAGATACTCGTTTCCCCAGTACCCTACTGGACTGCAGATACTCCTTTCTGCAGTACCCTGCCGGACTGCAGACACTCGTTTCCCCAGTACCCTGCTGGACTGCAGATACTCGTTTCCCCGGTACCCTGTTGGACTGTAGATACTCCTTTCCCCAGTACCCTACTGGACTGCAGATACTCCTTTCTGCAGTACCCTGCTGGACTGCAGACACTCGTTTCCCCAGTACCCTGCTGGACTGCAGATACTCGTTTCCCCGGTACCCTGCTGGACTGTAGATACTCGTTTCCCCAGTACCCTGCTGGACTGCAGATAATCATTTCCCCAGTACCCTGCTGGACTGTAGATACTCGTTTCCCCAGTACCCTACTGGACTGCAGATACTCCTTTCTGCAGTACCCTGCCGGACTGCAGACACTCGTTTCCCCAGTACCCTGCTGGACTGCAGATACTCGTTTCCCCGGTACCCTGTTGGACTGCAGATACAATTCAATATAAGAATGTTTTGGCTGATACATTTAGGGTTGGTCTGCTCTCACTGAAAATTGAGCAGCTAGGATTCCAAGTTCAGGATCCCCCTTCCCGACAACTGCTAGATCGAGACATTGTGTGAGCTGTCTGCTGTAGCCAGCACCTGCTATGGTTCAGTCAGATTCTAACAATCCGAATCTCAGCGTGTTGAGGGCTCCCAGCGTTTGTGGAAGTACAGCCTAGTTAACAGTTGGAATCTTGAACGGATAGGAAACAGGTGAAATAGAGTCAGAGAACTTTATACCATGGAAAGAGGCCCTTCATCCTATCGTGTCTGTGCCGGCCATCAAGCACCTTTCTATTGTAATCCTCTTTTCCAGCAAAGAACAAAGAAAATTACAGCACAGGAAAAGGCCCTTCGGCCCTCCAAGCCTGCACCGACCATGCTGCCCGACTGAACTAAAACCCCCTACCCTTCCGGGGACCATATCCCTCTGTTCCCATCCTATTCATGTATTTGTCAAGACGCCCCTTAAAAGTTACTACCGTATCATCTTCCACTACCTCCCCCGCCAACGAGTTCCAGGCACCCACCACCCTCTGTGTAAAAAATCTGCCTCGTACATCTTCTTTAAAGCTTGCCCCTCGCACCTTAAACCTGTGCCCCCTAGTAATTGACTCTTCCACCCTGCGAAAAAGCTTCTGACTATCCACTCTGTCCATTCCTCTCAATCTTGTAGACTTCTATCAGGTCTCCCCTCAACCTCCGTCGCTCCAGTGAGAACAAACCAAGTTTCTCCAACCTCTCCTCATAGCTAATGCCCTCCATACCAGGCAACGTCCTGGTGAATCTTTTCTGTACCCTCTCCAAAACCTCCACATCCTTCTGGTAGTGTGGTGACCAGAATTCAACACTATATTCCAAGTGCGGCCTAAGGTTTTATAAAGCGTCAACATGACTTGCCAATTTTTAAACTCAATACCCCGGCCGATGAAGGCAAGCATGTCGTATGCCTTCTTGCCTCACTGTATGAGCTCTCCGAGGTGTCCTCCTGCAGTACAGCTGTGATATTCTCCTTAACCAGTAGTGCAATTTCCCCACCTCTTTTACATCCCCCCCTGTCCTGCCTGAAACATCGATATCCTGGAATGTTAAGCTGCCAATCCTGTCCTTCCCTTAACCAAGTCTCTGTAATGGCAACAACATCGTAGTTCCTGCTACTAATCCAAGCTCTAAGTTCATCTGCCTTACCTGTTACACTTCTTACATTGAAACAAATGCACTTCACTTGGTCCATAACCTTGTACACTATCGCATTTCAAGTGCTCATCTAAATGCTTCTTAAATGTTGTGAGGGTTCCTGCCTCTTCCCCCATTTCAGGCAGTGAGTTGCAGATTCTCACCAACTTCTGGGTGAAAGAAACTTTTCTTCAAATCCCCTCGAAATCTCGTGCCCCTTAAATCTAAGTCCCTGATTGCTGAGCCCTCTATTCAGGGGAAAACTTCCTATCTACTCAATCTATGTTCCTCATAATTTTGTACACAATCAGGTCCTCCCTGAACCTTCTCTGCTCTAAGAAAATCAACTGTGGCCGATCAGCCTCTCTTTACAGCTGAAACTCTCCAGCCCAGGCAGCATCCTGGTGAATCTCCTCTGCACCCTCTCCAGTGCAATCCCATCCTTCCTCTAGCGTGGTGACCAGAACTGCACGCAGTACTCTAGCTGTGACCTCACCAGTGTTTTATACAGCTCCATCATAACCTTCCTGATCTTATATTCTATGCCTCGGTTAATAAAGGCAAGTATCCCATAAGATGCCTTAAGGTCTGTTTTATGCTATGTCGTGTTTTATTCCTGTGGAATGAGGCAGGGTTTGGAACAGGAAGCCTATTCACTTGTGTCTGCTCTGTGCTAACATTGAATATAATCCCCTGCCATAGACTCCAGCAATGGACTCCAGCAAATGCTGCAATTTGGATCAACTACAACTGTGCAGTTAATCATTGAGGAAAAGTGATGAGCTTGGCCAGGCCGGGACCATTCCAGCTTTCTGAAGGTGTTGATTTGATGAGTTATTTAACACCCATTGGGAATGTCCCTATCCCCATCTCCCAGAGTGACAGAGCCCCATTCTCCCGATTCCAGTGGTGAATGAGGCTGACATTCTGGAACTGCTGGAGTTGGGTTAATGACTCACCCCCGGACGGTCACCTTAGTTCTATTTGCAGATGTGTGTTATTTTGAGGCTTCACAGACAACTGGGGCCAGTTGAAAGGTGATCTGACAGTTTCCACAGAGTCTTCAACACCATCAGAACTTCTTTATTAAAGTCAGCGGCTTGTTTACAGAATGTAATCTCCACTTCTACAAAAAAAGGAGTACCCCTCCCCCCCACCCCAGTCCCCCCCACCCCACCCCAAATTACAAAACAACGTTTTGTCAAGCAAATTCACAGTTACATTTCAAACATTGTACACTGCGGATCTTGCACAATGCATTCAGCTAAAAAAAGCAACACTCAGCTTTATACATTAGAAACAAGACAGGAAAACATTCAGGCACTAAACGTGTGGAAGACAACACACTGCTTTTCAGAAAGATACTTAATGATAGCAATAGCTAAACCAGCGTAGGGATCTCCATGAGGAGGAGGGCAAGTGCAGAGCTCGGTCTGGGGATAGGAAGGAACGAGGAGTTCCCAAAGGCAAGATGTCTGGATTTGATGCAACACCTGTAGGTGTGGAATCTCAACGCTGGGGAATCCTGGTGGATGCAGAGTACAACATAGCTCGAGAACAGCTCCTACTGCCCTTTGTCCTACAGATTTTACAGTTTGTAAATAGCACACCGAACCTAACCCTTGTGACATTGATCCCATTTCCTACATCAGCTAGCCATGGTCTCTCACAGGAACCTAGCAAGTGCAGCTCGGGGTCGCTCACTGATGTTTAGCCGCCATGGTTAGGAGCTGGACCGGATCCCAGATCCCAAAGCTCTGTGTGCTTGCACCACTCGATCCCAATTCACTACAGCAAGATTTCCTGCGTCGTCGCTGGGTTGCTATCCTGGGATTCCCGACCTAACAACCATCATGGGATCAATGGTTCCATAAGAAGTGTAACAGTTCGAGTGGACAGTTCACCAGCACTTTCTCAGGAGCCAGAGATGGGCAGAGATGGCCTTGCAAGTGATTTCCTGAGGAGTTATTTTCTAATGGAGAGGAGTGAAAGACGTATTCAAGTTGGTGAAATGGGCAGACAAGTGGCAGATGAAATTCACTACAGCAAATGATTCATTTTGGATGGAAAACCAAATAAAATAAGGAGTAAAATTCTTAACGGGGTGCAGGAGCAGAGGAAGCTGGGTGTATTTGTGCACAAGTCATTGAAGGTGGGTGGACAGTTAGAGAACACAGTCAATAAAGCGTATAGTATCCTAGGCTTCTTTTCATTTGTGTGATGTTCGTGTTTCTGTGGTCACCATTAGACTTTTTTAATTCCAGATTTTTATTGAATTCAAATTCCACTATCTGCCATGGTGGCATTCGAACCCGGGTCCCCAGAACATTACCTGGGTCTCTAGATTCCTAGTCCAATGACAATACCACTATACTGTTGTTGTCCTCCCCACTCCTCCTCTCCCTTCCCCGTTAATAGGGGTGTAAGGTACAGGAACAAGGTGGTTAAACTTGCCTCAGCTGGCGTGCTGCATCCAGTTCTGGGCACTGCACTGTCAAAGAACTGTGGAAGCATTGGAGAGAGTGCAGGAAAGCTGATGAGAATGGTTCCAGGGATGAGGAACTCCAGTTACGTAGACAGATTGGAGAAGGTGGTGTAGTTCTTCTTGGAGAAGTGAAGGCTGAGAGGAAATTTAATCGAGTTGTTCAAAATCATGAGGAATCCAGACAGAGTAACT
Source organism: Mustelus asterias (assembly GCF_964213995.1). Classification (NCBI taxonomy): domain Eukaryota; kingdom Metazoa; phylum Chordata; class Chondrichthyes; order Carcharhiniformes; family Triakidae; genus Mustelus; species Mustelus asterias. The sequence continues at coordinate 2,601,962 of NC_135807.1, forward strand.
GTTCCCATTGGCAGATTTAAACTGGCAAAAGGACATGGGAAACCTTTCCCTGCAGTGATTGGTTAGGATCTGGAGTGTGGTGGAGGCAGATTCAGTTGGGGCAGTATGAGGTTGGACAATATGAAGTGTGCAGATATACCCGGAGGACACGGGAGAATAGCTCACTGATTCTCCGCTTTCATGGTGGCAGCTCCCAGCTTTGTTCAATTCAGTTTGTGTTGTCTGGACTTGAATTCATGACCCTGCGGGGCACTCGTCTAAGACCAGGAGCCTTTGGCTGAGAGTTATACTGCAGCATTTCATCAGTGCAATGTTTCGGAAACACTCCAGACTTTCCCAATGCATCCAGAAATCTGAGGTCAGCAACAATGCCTGAAGGGGTTCAGAGATTATGTGGAAGTTAAAAAGACCTCCCCAACCCCCCCCCTCCCCACCCCCCCGCGTCCTTGTATCATTCCACCAACACCTCTACTTGCTGAGTCCAGGGGGTTCCCTGCTCCTTCATTGTTTTTTTGTATTTGTTCATGGGACATGGGCATTGCTAGCTGGGACAGTGTGGCCATCCCTAATTGTCCTTGGAGGGGCAGGTAAGAGTCAACCTCATTGCTGTGGCTCTGGAGTCACATGTAGGCCAGACCAATAAGGACGACAGATTTCCTTCCCTAAAGGACATTAGTGAACTAGATGGGTTTTCCCGACAATCGACAATGGTTTCATGGTCATCAGTAGATTCTGAATTTCAGATTTTTATTGGATTCAAATTTCCCCATCTGCCGTGGTGGGATTTAAATCTGTGACCTCAGAGCATTACCCTGGGTCTCTGCATTATTAGTCCAGTGACAACACCACTACGTCACTGTCTCCCCCTGTCCAAAAGGCCAGTGAAAGCAGATTCAAGAGTACATTTCAAAGGGAGTTGGATCGATACTTTAAAAAGGACAAAGCAAGATGGAAAAAGCAGGAGCAAACTGGATAGATTGTTCAGAGAGCTAGCACAGGTATGATGGGCTGAATGTCCTCATGTGCTGTAAGATCCTATGAATTTAAATTAACCACTTAGATAAAATACCAGCTGGTGTCGGTGCTCCGGTAACCCAGCAGGGAGCAGAACCAGGGTAGAGTCTGTTGCCAAGAACTTTTTGGCTGGGATATGGGTGACACTGCTGGGTCAGCATTTGTTGCACGTCCCTAGTTGCCCCTGAACTGAATGGCTTGTGAGGCCATTTCAGAGTCACCACTGTTTCAGCAAGCACCCACATGGTGTTTGTGAATCTGAATCAACACAGCACACAGCGATCATACAAACCAGCATCAGTAGAGTTACATAACCCACCGTAACCTGTGTTTAACTTAGGGCCTGATTTTACCAAAACTTTTACCAAATCGTCGGGCCGCCCGATTCGGGCGCGGGCCGGACCCACGCCCGAATCGGGTGTCGGTAAAGCCGCGATCTGCTCGGAATCGGGTGCAGATCGCGGTACAGGCCCGACGCCCAACTTTACCGTGTTTCAGGCGCGAAGTTTTAGTAAAATCGGGCCCATAAAGGTGTCCAACGAAGTGAACACATTCACTCTCACACTGCCCGAACAATGGCAATTCCTCAGGTTCAGATCTCTGCAAATATCACAAAAGATCTCCAAAACCAGCAAAAATCAGCTTGTGTTGGCTCCATATATTACAGACATTTATCCATGTCTCCATGGCAACACTTCCTCAGCAAGCAGATGGATTCTGTACTTGCAGAGGTCTGTCTTTGAGTGGAGCCACAAATGTAGTGGCACTGACTGAGTCCACAGAGTATCAGTGACAGGTACAGCACGGGGTTAGATACAGATTAAAGCTCCCTCTACACTGTCCCCATCAAACACTCCCAGGACAGGTACAGCACGGGGTTAGATACAGGGTAAAGCTCCCTCTACACTGTCCCCCATCAAACACTCCCAGGACAGGTACAGCACGGGGTTAGATACAGGGTAAAGCTCCCTCTACACTGTCCCCCATCAAACACTCTCAGGACAGGGACAGCACGGGGTTAGATACAGGGTAAAGCTCCCTCTACACTGTCCCCATCAAACACTCCCAGGACAGGTACAGCACGGGGTTAGATACAGAGTAAAGCTCCCTCTACACTGTCCCCATCAAACACTCCCAGGACAGGTACAGCACGGGGTTAGATACAGAGTAAAGCTCCCTCTACACTGTCCCCATCAAACACTCCCAGGACAGGTACAGCACGGGGTTAGATACAGAGTAAAGCTCCCTCTACACTGTCCCCATCAAACACTCCCAGGACAGGTACAGCACGGGGTTAGATACAGAGTAAAGCTCCCTCTACACTGTCCCCATCAAACACTCCCAGGACAGGTACAGCACGGGGTTAGATACAGAGTAAAGCTCCCTCTACACTGTCCCCATCAAACACTCCCAGGACAGGTACAGCACGGGGTTAGATACAGAGTAAAGCTCCCTCTACACTGTCCCCATCAAACACTCCCAGGACAGGTACAGCACGGGGTTAGATACAGAGTAAAGCTCCCTCTACACTGTCCCCATCAAACACTCCCAGGACAGGTACAGCACGGGGTTAGATACAGAGTAAAGCTCCCTCTACACTGTCCCCATCAAACACTCCCAGGACAGGTACAGCACGGGGTTAGATACAGAGTAAAGCTCCCTCTACACTGTCCCCATCAAACACTCCCAGGACAGGTACAGCACAGGGTTAGATACAGAGTAAAGCTCTCTCTACACTGTCCCCATCAAACACTCCCAGGACAGGTACAGCACAGGGTTAGATACAGAGTAAAGCTCCCTCTACACTGTCCCCATCAAACACTCCCAGGACAGGTACAGCACAGGGTTAGATACAGAGTAAAGCTCCCTCTACACTGTCCCCATCAAACACTCCCAGGACAGGTACAGCACGGGGTTAGATACAGAGTAAAGCTCCCTCTACACTGACCCCCATCAAACACTCCCAGGTCAGGTACAGCACGGGGTTAGATACAGAGTAAAGCTCCCTCTACACTGTCCCCATCAAACACTCCCAGGACAGGTACAGCACGGGGTTAGATACAGAGTAAAGCTCCCTCTACACTGTCCCCATCAAACACTCCCAGGACAGGTACAGCACGGGGTTAGATACAGAGTAAAGCTCCCTCTACACTGTCCCCATCAAACACTCCCAGGACAGGTACAGCACGGGGTTAGATACAGAGTAAAGCTCCCTCTACACTGTCCCCATCAAACACTCCCAGGACAGGTACAGCACAGGGTTAGATACAGAGTAAAGCTCCCTCTACACTGTCCCCATCAAACACTCCCAGGACAGGTACAGCACGGTGTTAGATACAGAATAAAGTTCCCTCTACACTGTCCCCCATCAAACACTCCCCGGACAGGTACAGCACGGGGTTAGATACAGAATAAAGTTCCCTCTGCACTGTCCCCCATCAAACACTCCCAGGACAGGTACAGCACGGGGTTAGATACAGAGTAAAGCTCCCTCTACACTGTCCCCCATCAAACACTCCCAGGACAGGTACAGCACGGAGTTAGATACAGAATAAAGTTCCCTCTACACTGTCCCCATCAAACACTCCCAGGACAGGTACAGCACGGTGTTAGATACAGAGTAAAGCTCCCTCTACACTGTCCCCCATCAAACACTCCCAGGACAGGTACAGCACGGGGTTAGATACAGAATAAAGTTCCCTCTACACTGTCCCCATCAAACACTCCCAGGACAGGTACAGCACGGTGTTAGATACAGAGTAAAGCTCCCTCTACACTGTCCCCCATCAAACACTCCCAGGACAGGTACAGCACGGGGTTAGATACAGAATAAAGTTCCCTCTACACTGTCCCCATCAAACACTCCCAGGACAGGTACAGCACGGGGTTAGATACAGAATAAAGTTCCCTCTACACTGTCCCCATCAAACACTCCCAGGACAGGTACAGCACGGGGTTAGATACAGAATAAAGTTCCCTCTACACTGTCCCCATCAAACACTCCCAGGACAGGTACAGCACGGGGTTAGATACAGAGTAAAGCTCCCTCTACACTGTCCCCATCAAACACTCCCAGGACAGGTACAGCACGGGGTTAGATACAGAGTAAAGCTCCCTCTACACTGTCCCCCATCAAACACTCCCAGGACAGCTGCAGCATGGGGTTAGATACAGAATAAAGCTCCCTCTACACTGTCCCCCATCAAACACTCCCAGGACAGGTACAGCACGGGGTTAGATACTGAGTAAAGCTCCCTCTACACTGTCCCCATCAAACACTCCCAGGACAGGTACAGCATGGGGTTAGATACAGAGTAAAGCTCCCTCTACACTGTCCCCATCAAACACTCCCAGGACAGGTACAGCACGGGGTTAGATACAGAGTAAAGCTCCCTCTACACTGTCCCCATCAAACACTCCCAGGACAGGTACAGCACGGGGTTAGATACAGAATAAAGCTCCCTCTACACTGTCCCCCATCAAACACTCCCAGGACAGGTACAGCACGGGGTTAGATACTGAGTAAAGCTCCCTCTACACTGTCCCCATCAAACACTCCCAGGACAGGTACAGCATGGGGTTAGATACAGACTAAAGCTTCCTCTACACTGTCCCCATCAAGCACACCCAGGACAGGTACAGCACGGGGTTAGATACAGAATAAAGCTCCTTCTACACTGTCCCCATTAAACATTCCCAGGACAGGTACAGCACGGGGTTAGATACAAAGTAAAGCTCCCTCTACACTGTCTCCATCAAACATAGTAAGAGTTTTAACAACACCAGGTTAAAGTCCAACAGGTCTATTTGGTAGCAAATGACATTAGCTTTTGGAGTGCTGCTCCTTCTAATGGCATTTGCTACCAAATAAACCTGTTGGACTTTAACCTGGTGTTGTTAAAACTCTTACTGTGTTTACCCCTGTCCAACGCCGGCATCTCCACATCATGACCATCAAACATTCCCAGGACAGGTACAGCACGGGGTTAGATTCAGAGTAAAGCTCCCTCTACACTGCCCCCATCAAACACTCCCAGGACAGGTACAGCACGGGGTTAGATACAGAGTAAAGCTCCCTCTACACTGTCCCCCATCAAACACTCCCAGGACAGGTTCAGCACGGGGTTAGATACAGAGTAAAGCTCCCTCTACACTGTCCCCATCAAACACTCCCAGGACAGGTTCAGCACGGGGTTAGATACAGAGGAATTGGTCAGTGAAATGTTCAGGCTCGTTCTCCTTCTACTATCCTGGTGGTCACATAATCCAGCAAGAATGGAGTTGCTGACTATTCAAACTCAGTCATGATATGACGAAAGCCTGTGTGTATTATCCACAAGGTGTAATGCAGGAAGAGCAGCAGATAGCCGGGAACACCACCACCTGGAGGTTCCCCTCCAAACCACTCCCCGCCCTGACCGCTCCATCACTGTCGCTGGGTCAAAATCCTGGAACTCCCTCCCTAACAGCACTGAGGGTGTACCTACATGCCATGGACTGCAGAGGCTCAAGGCGGCAGCTCCCCACCACCTTCACAAGGGCAACTTAGGATGGGCAGTAATTATTGGTATAGCCAGTGACAGCCACATCACAGGACGGAGTTAAAACCCATTTTTTAAAGTCTGACCTGTTCCCTTTTTGTCCTCCGGTGTGTCTGCTCCTCTCGGTCAGGCTGCTGCTAACCCATCGCTTTGCTTTGACCCTTCCTCAGTTGGAAGATTGAAATTCAATTCCCCGAGGATGCACGGGGAAAGGAACCACATTCAGGAATGATCTCACCTCAACCGCTTCAGTGAGACTGGAACCCAGAGTCTGAGTCACAAACAGTCGAACCCTCCGCTTTACCAGTGAGCACTCATCTCGGTAAACCTTTTTGGGGCCACACTGTGATTGGACACTGTAATACGGTTTCCAAGGTAACAGTGCATGCAGAGCTGGTTGTTAGCTCCCTGGTTCTGCCCACCCCCCCCCCCGCCCCCCCCCCCCCCCCCCCCGCCCCGCTGGAAACCCACAGACACACTGCTTCATGGGGGGTTTGTTAATTGATCAGTGTGAATGGAGGAAGAATTGCAATCCTCCTCTCCCCCCTCCTGTCCCCCCAGGCGCCGCCTGGTCAGTACAGGGCACCGCCTGGTCAGTACAGGGTGCTGCCTGGTCAGTACAGGGTGCTGCCTGGTCAGTACAGGGTGCTGCCTGGTCAGTACAGGGCACCGCCTGGTCAGTACAGGGTGCTGCCTGGTCAGTACAGGGTGCTGCCTGGTCAGTACAGGGTGCTGCCTGGTCAGTACAGGGCACCGCCTGGTCAGTACAGGGTGCTGCCTGGTCAGTACAGGGTGCTGCCTGGTCAGTACAGGGTGCTGCCTGGTCAGTACAGGGCACCGCCTGGTCAGTACAGGACGCCGCCTGGTCAGTACAGGGCGCCGCCTGGTCAGTACAGGACGCCGCCTGGTCAGTACAGGGCGCCGCCTGGTCAGTACAGGGCGCCGCCTGGTCAGTACAGGGTGCCGCCTGGTCAGTACAGGGTGCTGCCTGGTCAGTACAGGGCACCGCCTGGTCAGTACAGGGTGCTGCCTGGTCAGTACAGGGCGCCGCCTGGTCAGTACAGGGTGCTGCCTGGTCAGTACAGGGCGCCGCCTGGTCAGTACAGGGCACCGCCTGGTCAGTACAGGGTGCTGCCTGGTCAGTACAGGGCGCCGCCTGGTCAGTACAGGGTGCTGCCTGGTCAGTACAGGGCACCGCCTGGTCAGTACAGGGTGCCGCCTGGTCAGTACAGGGCGCCGCCTGGTCAGTACAGGGCACCGCCTGGTCAGTACAGGGTGCTGCCTGGTCAGTACAGGGTGCTGCCTGGTCAGTACAGGGTGCTGCCTGGTCAGTACAGGGCACCGCCTGGTCAGTACAGGACGCCGCCTGGTCAGTACAGGGCGCCGCCTGGTCAGTACAGGGCGCCGCCTGGTCAGTACAGGGTGCTGCCTGGTCAGTACAGGGTGCTGCCTGGTCAGTACAGGGCACCGCCTGGTCAGTACAGGGTGCTGCCTGGTCAGTACAGGGCGCCGCCTGGTCAGTACAGGGCACCGCCTGGTCAGTACAGGGCACCGCCTGGTCAGTACAGGGTGCTGCCTGGTCAGTACAGGGCGCCGCCTGGTCAGTACAGGGTGCTGCCTGGTCAGTACAGGGCGCCGCCTGGTCAGTACAGGGCACCGCCTGGTCAGTACAGGGTGCTGCCTGGTCAGTACAGGGCGCCGCCTGGTCAGTACAGGGTGCTGCCTGGTCAGTACAGGGTGCCGCCTGGTCAGTACAGGGTGCTGCCTGGTCAGTACAGGGCGCCGCCTGGTCAGTACAGGGTGCTGCCTGGTCAGTACAGGGCGCCGCCTGGTCAGTACAGGGTGCTGCCTGGTCAGTACAGGGCGCCGCCTGGTCAGTACAGGGCACCGCCTGGTCAGTACAGGGTGCTGCCTGGTCAGTACAGGGCACCGCCTGGTCAGTACAGGGCGCCGCCTGGTCAGTACAGGGCACCGCCTGGTCAGTACAGGGTGCTGCCTGGTCAGTACAGGGCGCCGCCTGGTCAGTACAGGGTGCTGCCTGGTCAGTACAGGGCACCGCCTGGTCAGTACAGGGTGCCGCCTGGTCAGTACAGGGCACCGCCTGGTCAGTACAGGGCACCGCCTGGTCAGTACAGGGCACCGCCTGGTCAGTACAGGGCACCGCCTGGTCAGTACAGGGTGCCGCCTGGTCAGTACAGGGCGCCGCCTGGTCAGTACAGGGCACCGCCTGGTCAGTACAGGGCACCGCCTGGTCAGTACAGGGTGCTGCCTGGTCAGTACAGGGTGCTGCCTGGTCAGTACAGGGCACCGCCTGGTCAGTACAGGGTGCTGCCTGGTCAGTACAGGGCGCCGCCTGGTCAGTACAGGGTGCTGCCTGGTCAGTACAGGGCACCGCCTGGTCAGTACAGGACGCCGCCTGGTCAGTACAGGGCGCCGCCTGGTCAGTACAGGGCACCGCCTGGTCAGTACAGGACGCCGCCTGGTCAGTACAGGGCACCGCCTGGTCAGTACAGGGTGCTGCCTGGTCAGTACAGGGTGCTGCCTGGTCAGTACAGGGTGCTGCCTGGTCAGTACAGGGCACCGCCTGGTCAGTACAGGGTGCTGCCTGGTCAGTACAGGGCACCGCCTGGTCAGTACAGGGTGCTGCCTGGTCAGTACAGGGCACCGCCTGGTCAGTACAGGGTGCTGCCTGGTCAGTACAGGGTGCTGCCTGGTCAGTACAGGGCACCGCCTGGTCAGTACAGGGTGCTGCCTGGTCAGTACAGGGCGCCGCCTGGTCAGTACAGGGCGCCGCCTGGTCAGTACAGGGCACCGCCTGGTCAGTACAGGGTGCTGCCTGGTCAGTACAGGGTGCTGCCTGGTCAGTACAGGGTGCTGCCTGGTCAGTACAGGGTGCTGCCTGGTCAGTACAGGGCACCGCCTGGTCAGTACAGGGTGCTGCCTGGTCAGTACAGGACGCTGCCTGGTCAGTACAGGGTGCTGCCTGGTCAGTACAGGGCACCGCCTGGTCAGTACAGGGCGCCGCCTGGTCAGTACAGGACGCTGCCTGGTCAGTACAGGGCACCGCCTGGTCAGTACAGGGCGCCGCCTGGTCAGTACAGGGTGCTGCCTGGTCAGTCCAGGGTGCTGCCTGGTCAGTACAGGGTGCTGCCTGGTCAGTACAGGGCGCCGCCTGGTCAGTACAGGGCACCGCCTGGTCAGTACAGGGCGCCGCCTGGTCAGTACAGGGCACCGCCTGGTCAGTACAGGGCGCCGCCTGGTCAGTACAGGGTGCTGCCTGGTCAGTACAGGACGCTGCCTGGTCAGTACAGGGCACTGCCTGGTCAGTACAGGGCGCTGCCTGGTCAGTACAGGACGCTGCCTGGTCAGTACAGGGCACCGCCTGGTCAGTACAGGGCGCTGCCTGGTCAGTACAGGGCACCGCCTGGTCAGTACAGGGCGCCGCCTGGTCAGTACAGGGCACCGCCTGGTCAGTACAGGGTGCTGCCTGGTCAGTACAGGGTGCTGCCTGGTCAGTACAGGGCACCGCCTGGTCAGTACAGGGCGCCGCCTGGTCAGTACAGGGCACCGCCTGGTCAGTACAGGACGCTGCCTGGTCAGTACAGGGTGCTGCCTGGTCAGTACAGGGCACCGCCTGGTCAGTACAGGGCGCCGCCTGGTCAGTACAGGGTGCTGCCTGGTCAGTACAGGGTGCTGCCTGGTCAGTACAGGGCCCGCCTGGTCAGTACAGGGTGCTGCCTGGTCAGTACAGGGCGCCGCCTGGTCAGTACAGGGTGCTGCCTGGTCAGTACAGGGTGCTGCCTGGTCAGTACAGGGTGCTGCCTGGTCAGTACAGGGTGCCGCCTGGTCAGTACAGGGTGCTGCCTGGTCAGTACAGGACGCTGCCTGGTCAGTACAGGGCACCGCCTGGTCAGTACAGGGCACCGCCTGGTCAGTACAGGGCGCCGCCTGGTCAGTACAGGGTGCTGCCTGGTCAGTACAGGACGCTGCCTGGTCAGTACAGGGTGCTGCCTGGTCAGTACAGGGCACCGCCTGGTCAGTACAGGGCACCGCCTGGTCAGTACAGGGCGCCGCCTGGTCAGTACAGGGTGCTGCCTGGTCAGTACAGGGCACCGCCTGGTCAGTACAGGGCGCCGCCTGGTCAGTACAGGGTGCTGCCTGGTCAGTACAGGGCGCTGCCTGGTCAGTACAGGACGCTGCCTGGTCAGTACAGGACGCTGCCTGGTCAGTACAGGGCACCGCCTGGTCAGTACAGGGCACCGCCTGGTCAGTACATGGTGCTGCCTGGTCAGTACAGGGTGCCGCCTGGTCAGTACAGGGCGCCGCCTGGTCAGTACAGGGCGCTGCCTGGTCAGTACAGGGCACCGCCTGGTCAGTACAGGGCACCGCCTGGTCAGTACAGGGCGCCGCCTGGTCAGTACAGGGCGCCGCCTGGTCAGTACAGGGCACCGCCTGGTCAGTACAGGGCGCTGCCTGGTCAGTACAGGGCGCCGCCTGGTCAGTACAGGGCACCGCCTGGTCAGTACAGGGCGCCGCCTGGTCAGTACAGGGCACCGCCTGGTCAGTACAGGGCGCCGCCTGGTCAGTACAGGGTGCTGCCTGGTCAGTACAGGACGCTGCCTGGTCAGTACAGGGCACTGCCTGGTCAGTACAGGGCGCTGCCTGGTCAGTACAGGACGCTGCCTGGTCAGTACAGGGCACCGCCTGGTCAGTACAGGGCGCTGCCTGGTCAGTACAGGGCACCGCCTGGTCAGTACAGGGCGCCGCCTGGTCAGTACAGGGCACCGCCTGGTCAGTACAGGGTGCTGCCTGGTCAGTACAGGACGCTGCCTGGTCAGTACAGGGTGCTGCCTGGTCAGTACAGGGCACCGCCTGGTCAGTACAGGGCGCCGCCTGGTCAGTACAGGGTGCTGCCTGGTCAGTACAGGGTGCTGCCTGGTCAGTACAGGGCCCGCCTGGTCAGTACAGGGTGCCGCCTGGTCAGTACAGGGCACCGCCTGGTCAGTACAGGGCGCCGCCTGGTCAGTACAGGGCGCCGCCTGGTCAGTACAGGGTGCTGCCTGGTCAGTACAGGGCACCGCCTGGTCAGTACAGGGCGCTGCCTGGTCAGTACAGGGCGCTGCCTGGTCAGTACAGGGCGCCGCCTGGTCAGTACAGGGCACCGCCTGGTCAGTACAGGGTGCTGCCTGGTCAGTACAGGGTGCCGCCTGGTCAGTACAGGGTGCTGCCTGGTCAGTACAGGGTGCTGCCTGGTCAGTACAGGACGCTGCCTGGTCAGTACAGGGCACCGCCTGGTCAGTACAGGGCACCGCCTGGTCAGTACAGGGCGCCGCCTGGTCAGTACAGGGTGCTGCCTGGTCAGTACAGGACGCTGCCTGGTCAGTACAGGGTGCTGCCTGGTCAGTACAGGGCACCGCCTGGTCAGTACAGGGCACCGCCTGGTCAGTACAGGGCGCCGCCTGGTCAGTACAGGGTGCTGCCTGGTCAGTACAGGGCGCCGCCTGGTCAGTACAGGGTGCTGCCTGGTCAGTACAGGGTGCTGCCTGGTCAGTACAGGGTGCTGCCTGGTCAGTACAGGGCACCGCCTGGTCAGTACAGGGCGCCGCCTGGTCAGTACAGGGTGCTGCCTGGTCAGTACAGGGCGCTGCCTGGTCAGTACAGGACGCTGCCTGGTCAGTACAGGACGCTGCCTGGTCAGTACAGGGCACCGCCTGGTCAGTACAGGGCACCGCCTGGTCAGTACATGGTGCTGCCTGGTCAGTACAGGGTGCCGCCTGGTCAGTACAGGGCGCCGCCTGGTCAGTACAGGGCGCTGCCTGGTCAGTACAGGGCACCGCCTGGTCAGTACAGGGCACCGCCTGGTCAGTACAGGGCGCCGCCTGGTCAGTACAGGGCGCCGCCTGGTCAGTACAGGGCACCGCCTGGTCAGTACAGGGCGCTGCCTGGTCAGTACAGGACGCTGCCTGGTCAGTACAGGGTGCTGCCTGGTCAGTACAGGGTGCTGCCTGGTCAGTACAGGGTGCTGCCTGGTCAGTACAGGGCGCCGCCTGGTCAGTACAGGACGCTGCCTGGTCAGTACAGGGCACCGCCTGGTCAGTACAGGACGCTGCCTGGTCAGTACAGGGCGCCGCCTGGTCAGTACAGGGCACCGCCTGGTCAGTACAGGGCACCGCCTGGTCAGTACAGGGTGCCGCCTGGTCAGTACAGGGCACCGCCTGGTCAGTACAGGGTGCTGCCTGGTCAGTACAGGGTGCTGCCTGGTCAGTACAGGGTGCTGCCTGGTCAGTACAGGGTGCTGCCTGGTCAGTACAGGGCACCGCCTGGTCAGTACAGGGCGCCGCCTGGTCAGTACAGGGCACCGCCTGGTCAGTACAGGACGCTGCCTGGTCAGTACAGGGTGCTGCCTGGTCAGTACAGGGTGCTGCCTGGTCAGTACAGGGTGCTGCCTGGTCAGTACAGGGCACCGCCTGGTCAGTACAGGGCGCCGCCTGGTCAGTACAGGGCACCGCCTGGTCAGTACAGGACGCTGCCTGGTCAGTACAGGGCGCCGCCTGGTCAGTACAGGGTGCCGCCTGGTCAGTACAGGGCACCGCCTGGTCAGTACAGGGTGCTGCCTGGTCAGTACAGGGCACCGCCTGGTCAGTACAGGACGCTGCCTGGTCAGTACAGGGTGCTGCCTGGTCAGTACAGGGTGCTGCCTGGTCAGTACAGGGCGCCGCCTGGTCAGTACAGGACGCCGCCTGGTCAGTACAGGGTGCTGCCTGGTCAGTACAGGGTGCTGCCTGGTCAGTACAGGGCACCGCCTGGTCAGTACAGGACGCCGCCTGGTCAGTACAGGGTGCTGCCTGGTCAGTACAGGGTGCTGCCTGGTCAGTACAGGGTGCTGCCTGGTCAGTACAGGGCACCGCCTGGTCAGTACAGGGCGCCGCCTGGTCAGTACAGGACGCTGCCTGGTCAGTACAGGGCACCGCCTGGTCAGTACAGGGTGCTGCCTGGTCAGTACAGGGTGCTGCCTGGTCAGTACAGGGCACCGCCTGGTCAGTACAGGGCGCCGCCTGGTCAGTACAGGGTGCTGCCTGGTCAGTACAGGGCGCCGCCTGGTCAGTACAGGGTGCTGCCTGGTCAGTACAGGGCACCGCCTGGTCAGTACAGGGCGCCGCCTGGTCAGTACAGGGCACCGCCTGGTCAGTACAGGGTGCCGCCTGGTCAGTACAGGGCACCGCCTGGTCAGTACAGGGTGCTGCCTGGTCAGTACAGGGCCCGCCTGGTCAGTACAGGGCACCGCCTGGTCAGTACAGGGTGCTGCCTGGTCAGTACAGGGCGCCGCCTGGTCAGTACAGGGCACCGCCTGGTCAGTACAGGGCCCGCCTGGTCAGTACAGGGCACCGCCTGGTCAGTACAGGGCGCCGCCTGGTCAGTACAGGGTGCTGCCTGGTCAGTACAGGGTGCTGCCTGGTCAGTACAGGGTGCTGCCTGGTCAGTACAGGGCCCGCCTGGTCAGTACAGGGCACCGCCTGGTCAGTACAGGGTGCTGCCTGGTCAGTACAGGGCCCGCCTGGTCAGTACAGGGCACCGCCTGGTCAGTACAGGGTGCCGCCTGGTCAGTACAGGGCACCGCCTGGTCAGTACAGGACGCTGCCTGGTCAGTACAGGGCACCGCCTGGTCAGTACAGGACGCCGCCTGGTCAGTACAGGGCGCCGCCTGGTCAGTACAGGGCGCCGCCTGGTCAGTACAGGGCGCCGCCTGGTCAGTACAGGACGCCGCCTGGTCAGTACAGGGCACCGCCTGGTCAGTACAGGGCGCCGCCTGGTCAGTACAGGACGCCGCCTGGTCAGTACAGGGCACCGCCTGGTCAGTACAGGGCGCCGCCTGGTCAGTACAGGACGCCGCCTGGTCAGTACAGGGCACCGCCTGGTCAGTACAGGGCGCCGCCTGGTCAGTACAGGACGCCGCCTGGTCAGTACAGGGCACCGCCTGGTCAGTACAGGGCACCGCCTGGTCAGTACAGGGCACCGCCTGGTCAGTACAGGGTGCCGCCTGGTCAGTACAGGGCGCCGCCTGGTCAGTACAGGGTGCTGCCTGGTCAGTACAGGGTGCTGCCTGGTCAGTACAGGGTGCTGCCTGGTCAGTACAGGGTGCTGCCTGGTCAGTACAGGACGCTGCCTGGTCAGTACAGGGTGCTGCCTGGTCAGTACAGGGTGCTGCCTGGTCAGTACAGGGCGCCGCCTGGTCAGTACAGGGTGCTGCCTGGTCAGCTACAGGGCGCCGCCTGGTCAGTACAGGGCGCTGCCTGGTCAGTTCAGGGCGCCGCCTGGTCAGCTACAGGGGGCCGCCTGGTCAGTACAGGGCACCGCCTGGTCAGTACAGGGCACCGCCTGGTCAGTACAGGGCGCCGCCTGGTCAGTACAGGGTGGACAGACCAGGTTTCCAGTTCTCACCCTGTTTGCCATCAGCTGTGGAACCGGATCCCAGGATTTTGCCGCTGAAACCAGTAAAGAACATTGGATCAAACACCAGCTTTTAGAGTCATAGAGGTTTACAGCATGGAAACAGGCCCTTGTCCCAACTTGTCCATGCCGCCCATTTTTTAAAGCCCGAAGCTTGTCCCAATTGCCCACATTTGGCCCATATCCCTGTATACCCATCGTACCCATGTAACTGTCTAAATGCTTTTTAAAAGATAAAATTGTACCCGCCTCTACTACTACCTCTGGCAGCTTGTTCCAGACACTCACCACCCTCTGTGTGAAAAAAGTGCCCCTCTGGACACTTTTGTATCTCTCCCCTCTCACCTTTAACCTCTGCCCTCTAGTTTTAGACTTTGGGAAAAGAAAGCTGATTGTGACAACTGGTAAATGCTGAGATACTGACTGGCCGGAGCTCACAGCCCGGTGACGAGTGTCGAGATCCAATGTGAACCCAGCAACTGGAATATTGGGGGAGGGGATACGGGAGCGCAGGGAGAAAAGTTGAAAAAACAAAGGAGAGAGTGAGGAGGAAGATGTGTGGGAACAGTCTTGTGACACAAGGCTGGGGAGGCTTGTAACAGTTCAATGGGTGGCAGTGTAGTGTCTTTTCCAGTGGAATCGATTCTCCGAGGGACAGCTTTAGGTGTTGCGCACTCCCATGGCTTGTTCCAGTTCCTGTCTTCGCTGCTGTATCTACGGAGAAAAGTGGAAACTTGTTAGAAAAGGAAGAACTTGCATTTCCTCCGGCAACTCTCACCATCACGGGATGTCCTGAAGCCTTTCACACGCAGTGAAGTGAATTTCCTGCCGTGGTGTAGGAAAATGCAGCACTGGATTGTGCACAGCAAGATCCCACAGAGATCAGCAACAGATCATTTATATTGCTGTTGGTTCAGAGATAAATATTAGCCTTGCACACTGAGAGAAAAAAATTTAAAGTTTATTTATTAGTCATAAGTGAGGCTTACATTAACGCTGCAATGAAGTTACTGTGAAAGTCCCCGAGTCATGCATTGTTCTTCAAAAGTGGCATGAAGGGGTAATCTCCTGATGAGACAGTAAGAAGTCTCACAGGTTAAAGTCCAACAGGTTTATCTGGAATCACGAGCTTTCGGAGCACTGCTCCTTCACCTGACTCACCTGATGAAGGAGCAGTGCTCCGAAAGCTTGTGTGGCTTTTGCTACCAAATAAACCTGTTGGACTTTAACCTGGTGTTGTTAAACTTCTCACTGTGTTTACCCCAGTCCAACGCCGGCATCCTGAGGAGAGGTTGAGCAGGTTCGGTGGGACTTCACTCACTGGAGTTCAGAATGAGAGGCGATCTCACTGAAACATAAACTCTGAGAGAGTTTGACAGGGTGGATGGTGGAACGATGTTCCCCCCGGCGGAGAGACTGGAACCAGGGAACAGAGTTTAAAACTTTAATGTGGAAATGAGAGGAAATGTCTCCTCTCAGAAGGTCGGGATTGTTGGAATTCTTATCCTCAGGCAGCAGGGTCACTGAATATACTCAGGGTGGAGTTAGGCAGAGCTTGGAACAACAGGGGAGTCAGAGGCTGGGGAGGGTGTGTGGTGGTGGGGGGGTGGGGCAGGGTGGTTGAGGGGGTGGGGCAGGGCGATGGGGGGTGGGGCAGGGCGGTGGGGGAGAAGGAGGGGGAGAAGGCGGGTGGTGGGGGGGAGAGCAGTGGGGAGGATGGAGGGGAGGGGGGGGTGGAGGGTGGATGGGGAGGGCAGTGGGGGAGAGGGCAGTGGGGGTGGGGGGAGAGGGCAGTGGGGGTGGGGGGAGGAGGGCAGTGGGGGGAGGAGGGCAGTGGGGGGGGGAGGGCAGTGGGGGGGGGGAGGGCAGTGGGGGGGGGAGGGCAGTGGGGGGGGGGAGGGCAGTGGGGGGGGGGCAGTGGGGGGGGGGCAGTGGGGGGGGGGAGGACAGTGGGGGGGGGAGGGCGGGCGGCGGGGGGGGCAGTGGGGGGGGGAGGACAGTGGGGGGGGGGAGGGCGGGCGGCGGGGGGGGAGGGCAGTGGCGGGCGGTGGGGGGGGGGAGGGCAGTGGGGGGGGGGCAGTGGGGGCAGTGGGGGGGAGGACAGTGGGGGGGGGGGGGGGGAGGACGGTGGGGGGGGCGGTGGGGGAGGGGAGGACAGTGGGGGGGGGGAGGGCAGTGGGGGGGGGCGGTGGGGGAGGGCGGGCGGTGGGGGTGGGGGGGGCGGTGGGGTGGGGGTTGGGTGGAGTCAGACAGACGTGTAAGTGGGGGTCAGGCCACAATCAGCTGGACCATGTTGTTGCTGATTCGCTGAACAAGGTGCGAACTGGCTGTAAAGATGGTGTGGGATCGGACTGCCCTTTCCCCCAGCCTGGGCTGTCCCTCGGTGGAGTGGCCACTCCTCACACATTCCAACTCGGACTGAGCCCTGGAACCCACTGCAGGTGTTGGTGGGATGGGGGTTGTGGAGACGGGGTGTTTGAGCTGAGTATTTTGGGCTGTGACTGTCTCAGTGATAGTTACCTTACAGTAGAAATAGCGACTGACAGCTTCCTGTGACCAGGGCTGTTGGTAAAAATCAGCTCGACGTTCGTCCTCCGGGTTTCCAACCACATCCGTCATTATCTGACAAAACAAACCAATTCCATCGTTCATCCCAAAACATTCAAAACAAACCTTCTTGGAACAGGAGTAGGCCATTCGGCCCCTCAATCCAGCTCTGCTGCCGCTGCATATGTTCCCCACTATCCATTGGAGGGCAGTTGAGAGTCAAACTCATTGCTGTGGCTCTGGAGTCACATGTAGGCCAGACCGGGTAAGGACGGCAGATTTCCTTCCCTAAAGGCCATTAATGAACCAGACGGGTTTTTCCGACAATCGACAATGGTTTCATCGTCATCAGTGGTTTCTTAATTCCAGATTATATTTTTTTATTGAATTCAAATTCCACCATCTGCCGTGGCAGGATTCGAACCCGATGGGGTCCCAAGAACATTAGCTGAGTTTCTGGATTAATAGTCCAACGATAATATCACTGGGCCATCGCCTCCCCTCAGCTCTCGGGGTTAAAGGGATGAAGGGGGATCAGGATATTGAATTTGATGATCAGCCGTGATGGTGATGAATGGCGGAGCAGGTTCGATGGGCCGAATGGCCTCCTCCTGCTTCTAGTTTCTATATTTCTATTAACTGTTCTCTCCACCTGTCCTGTCACCCTCAATGACCTGTGCACAGATACTCTCTCTCTCTCTCTCTCTCTCTCTCTCTCTCTCGAGAGAGAGAGAGAGATTTACCCGGTGTTTTATATTCTCTCTCCATCTTCTTCCTGCCAGAATGCATCACCTCACACTCCCCCACACTGAACTTTATCTGCCACCCATCCACCCCCTCCCCCAACTTGTCTCCGTCCTTTTAAGATTCTCACAGTTTACAATATTTCCACGTTTTGTGTCACACGTCACCGCTTTGGATACGGTTGAGGGGGATGACATACCAGTGGTGAGCCGCAGTGAGAGGATCTCCAGCACTGTGTCCGTCTCTGTGGCTCAGGAGGGTAAGGGGGAGAGCGGGAGGGCAATAGTTATTGGGGACTCGTTAGTTAGAGGGATAGATAGGAGGTTCTGTGGCAGCAAAAGAGACTCACGGATGGTATGTTGCCTACCGGATGCCAGGGTCCATGACGTCTCGGACCGTGTCTTCCGGATTCTTAAGGGGGAGGGGAAACAGTCACAAGTCGTGGTACACATTGGTACCAACAACATAGGTAAGAGAAGGGACGGGGATTTAAAACAGGAATTTCGGGAGCTGGGCTGGAAGCTGAGAGCCAAGACAAAACATGTGGTCATCTCTGGTACGTTACCGGTGCCATGTGATAGCGAGTTGAGGAACAGGGAGAGAGTGCAGTTAAACATGTGGTTGCAGGGATGGTGTAGGAGGGAGGGTTTCAGATACGTGGATAATTGGAACACATTCTGGGGAAGGTGGGACCTGTACAAACAGGACGGGGTGCACCTGAACCAGTGGGGCACCAATATCCTGGGAGGGAAATTTGCTACGGCTCTTCAGGGGGGTTTAAACGAATTTGCCAGGGGAGTGGGAAAAGGAGTTGTAGTCCGGAAGTCAGTGTTGAGGGTGGTGAGGTATTGGGGAAGGTATCAGGGTCAAGGGTGGGTACCGGTAGACAGGAAGGTGGGTTGAAGTGTGTCTACTTCAATGCAAGGAGCATCCGGAACAAGGTAGATGAACTTGGGGTGTGGATTGGTACTTGGGACTACGATGTTGTGGCCATTACGGAGACATGGGTAGAACAAGGACAGGAATGGTTGTTGGACGTTCCGGGGTATAGATGTTTCAGTAAGTGTAGGGAAGTTGGTAAAAGAGGTGGAGGAGTGGCATTGTTAATCAAGGATAGTTTAACGGCTGCGGAAAGGCACTTCGAGGGGGATCTGCACACAGGTAATATGGGCTGAAGTTAGAAATAGGAAAGGAGCGGTCACATTGTTAGGAGTTTACTATAGGCCCCCAAATAGTAATAGAGATGTGGAGGAAGAAATTGCTAAGCAGATTATGGATATGTGTGGGGGTCACAGGGTAGTTGTCATGGGGGACTTTAACTTTCCAAATATTGATTGGAACCTTTGTAGGTCAAATAGTTCGGATGGGGCAGTTTTTGTGCAGTGTGTACAGGAGGGTTTCCTGACACAATATATGGATAGGCCGACAAGAGGTGAGGCCACATTGGATTTGGTACTGGGAAATGAACTGGGCCAAGTGTTAGATTTGGTTGTGGGAGAGCACTTTGGAGATAGTGACCACAATTCGGTGTCTTTTGTTATTGCAATGGAGAGGGATAGGGCCGTACGGCAGGGCAAGGTTTACAATTGGGGGAGGGGTAATTATGATGCGATTAGGCAAGAATTAGGGGGCATAAGATGGGAACAGAAACTGTCAGGGAAAGGAACTAATGAAAAGTGGATCTTTTTCAAGGAACAATTACTGGGTGTCCTTGATAGGTATGTCCCTGTCAGGCAGGGAGGAAATGGCCGAGTGAGGGAACCATGGTTCACGAAAGAGGTGGAATGTCTTGTGAAAAGGAAGAGGGAAGCTTATGTAGGGATGAGGAAACAAGGCTCAGATGGCTCGATTGAGGGTTACAAGTTAGCAAGGAATGACCTGAAAAAGGGGCTTAGGAGAGCTAGGAGGGGACACGAGAAGTCCTTGGCGGGTCGGATCAAGGAAAACCCCAAGGCTTTTTACTCTTATGTGAGGAATAAAAGAATGACCAGGGTGAGGTTAGGGCCGGTCAAGGACAGTAGTGGGAACTTGTGTATGGAGTCAGTAGAGATAGGCGAGGTGATGAATGAATACTTTTCTTCAGTGTTCACCAAGGAGAGGGGCCATGTTTTTGAGGAAGAGAAGGTGTTACAGGCTAATAGGCTGGAGGAAATAGATGTTCGGAGGGAGGATGCACTGGCAGTTTTGAATAAACTGAAGGTCGATAAGTCCCCTGGGCCTGATGAAATATATCCTAGGATTCTTTGGGAGGCAAGGGATGAGATTGCAGAGCCTTTGGCTTTGATCTTTGGGTCCTTACTGTCCACGGGGATGGTGCCAGAGGACTGGAGAATGGCGAATGTTGTTCCTCTGTTTAAGAAAGGGAATAGAAATGACCCTGGTAATTATAGACCGGTTAGTCTTACTTCGGTGGTTGGTAAATTGATGGAAAAGGTCCTTAGGGATGGGATTTACGACCATTTAGAAAGATGCGGATTAATCCGGGATAGTCAGCACGGATTCGTGAAGGGCAAGTCGTGCCTCACAAATTTGATTGAATTTTTTGAGGAGGTAACTAAGTGTGTTGATGAAGGTAGGGCAGTTGATGTCATATACATGGATTTTAGTAAGGCGTTTGATAAGGTCCCCCATGGTCGGCTTATGATGAAAGTAAGGAGGTGTGGGATGGAGGAAAAGTTGGCCGATTGGATAGGTAACTGGCTACTAGATCGAAGACAGAGGGTGGTGGTGGATGGAAAATTTTCGGACTGGAGGCAGTGTGCTAGCGGAGTGCCACAGGGATCAGTGCTTGGTCCTCTGCTCTTTGTGATTTTTATTAATGACTTAGAGGAGGGGGCTGAAGGGTGGATCAGTAAATTTGCTGATGACACCAAGATTGGTGGAGTAGTGGATGAGGTGGAGGGCTGTTGTAGGCTGCAAAGAGACATAGATAGGATGCAAAGCTGGGCTGAAAAATGGCAAATGGAGTTTAACCCTGAAACATGTGAGGTGATTCATTTTGGTAGGACTAATTTAAATGTGGATTACAGGGTCAAAGGTAGGGTTCTGAAGACTGTGGAGGAACAGAGAGATCTTGGGGTCCATATCCACAGATCTCTAAAGGTTGCCACTCAAGTGGATAGAGCTGTGAAGAAGGCCTATTATAGTGTGTTAGCTTTTATTAACAGGGGGTTGGGGTTTAAGAGCCGTGGGGTTATGCTGCAACTGTACAGGACCTTGGTGAGACCACATTTGGAATATTGTGTGCAGTTCTGGTCACCTCACTATAAGAAGGATGTGGAAGTGCTGGAAAGAGTGCAGAGGAGATTTACCAGGATGCTGCCTGGTTTGGAGGGTAGGTCTTATGAGGGAAGGTTGAGGGAGCTAGGGCTGTTCTCTCTGGAGCGGAGGAGGCTGAGGGGAGACTTAATAGAGGTTTATAATATGATGAAGGGGATAGATAGAGTGAACATTCAAAGACTATTTCCTCGGGTGGATGGAGCTATTACAAGGGGGCATAACTATAGGGTTCGTGGTGGGAGATACAGGAAGGATATCAGAGGTAGGTTCTTTACGCAGAGAGTGGTTGGGGTGTGGAATGGACTGCCTAAAGTGATAGTGGAGTCAGACACTTTAGGAACATTTAAGCGGTTATTGGATAGGCACATGGAGCACACCAGGATGATAGGGAGTGGGATAGCTTGATCTTAGTTTCAGATAAAGCTCGGCACAACATTGTGGGCTGAAGGGCCTGTTCTGTGCTGTACTGTTCTATGTTCTATGTCATTGCTAAAAGTGTGCTTTGTAAATCCAAATCTGGGTCATGAATAAAAATCAACTAAAGCAGCGATCCCAACACCCACACCTGGTTGACCCCACTGTATATCACCCGGTTCATTATCGCACTCTGCTTCCTGTCACTCTGTATCCACGCTGCCACCCTGTATCCGCGCCCCTGCTCTGTATCCACGCCGCCGCCCCGTGTCCGCGCTGCCGCTCTGTATCTGTGCCACTGCCCTGTATCCACGCCACCACTCTGTATCCGCGCCCCTGCTCTGTATCCACGCCGCCGCCCTGTGTCCGCGCTGCCGCTCTGTATCTGTGCCACTGCCCTGTATCCGCGCCCCTGCTCTGTATCCGCGCCCTTGTTCTGTATCCGCACTGCCGCTCTGTATCCACGCCGCCGCCCCGTGTCCGCACTGCCGCTCTGTATCCGTGCCCCTGCTCTGTATCCGCACCGTCACCCTGTATCTATGCCGCTGCCCTGTGCTCACGCACCTACTCCGTATCCACGCCGCAGCCCCGTGTCCGCGCCCCCGCTCTGTGTCCACACCCCCGCTCTGTGTCCACACCCCCGCTCTGTGTCCGCACCCCCGCTCTGTGTCCGCACCCCCGCTCTGTGTCCGCACCCCCGCCCTGTGTCCGCACCCCCGCCCTGTGTCCGCACCCCCGCTCTGTGTCCGCACCCCCGCTCTGTGTCCGCACCCCCGCTCTGTGTCCGCGCCCCCGCTCTGTGTCCACACCCCCGCTCTGTGTCCGCGCCCCCGCTCTGTGTCCGCGCCCCCGCTCTGTGTCCTCACCCCCGCTCTGTGTCCGCACCCCCGCTCTGTGTCCGCGCCCCCGCTCTGTGTCCGCGCCCCCGCTCTGTGTCCTCACCCCCGCTCTGTGTCCTCACCCCCGCTCTGTGTCCGCACCCCCGCTCTGTGTCCGCACCCCCGCTCTGTGTCCGCGCCCCCGCTCTGTGTCCGCGCCCCCGCTCTGTGTCCGCGCCCCCGCTCTGTGTCCTCACCCCCGCTCTGTGTCCGCGCCCCCGCTCTGTGTCCGCGCCCCCGCTCTGTGTCCGCGCCCCCGCTCTGTGTCCGCGCCCCCGCTCTGTGTCCGCGCCCCCGCTCTGTGTCCGCGCCCCCGCTCTGTGTCCGCGCCCCCGCTCTGTGTCCGCGCCCCCGCTCTGTGTCCGCGCCCCCGCTCTGTGTCCGCGCCCCCGCTCTGTGTCCGCGCCCCCGCTCTGTGTCCGCGCCCCCGCTCTGTGTCCGCGCCCCCGCTCTGTGTCCGCGCCCCCGCTCTGTGTCCGCGCCCCCGCTCTGTGTCCGCGCCCCCGCTCTGTGTCCGCGCCCCCGCTCTGTGTCCGCGCCCCCGCTCTGTGTCCGCGCCCCCGCTCTGTGTCCGCGCCCCCGCTCTGTGTCCGCGCCCCCGCTCTGTGTCCGCGCCCCCGCTCTGTGTCCGCGCCCCCGCTCTGTGTCCGCGCCCCCGCTCTGTGTCCGCGCCCCCGCTCTGTGTCCGCGCCCCCGCTCTGTGTCCGCGCCCCCGCTCTGTGTCCGCGCCCCCGCTCTGTGTCCGCGCCCCCGCTCTGTGTCTGCGCCCCCGCTCTGTGTCCGCGCCCCCGCTCTGTGTCCGCGCCCCCGCTCTGTGTCCGCGCCCCCGCTCTGTGTCCGCGCCCCCGCTCTGTGTCCGCGCCCCCGCTCTGTGTCCGCGCCCCCGCTCTGTGTCCGCGCCCCCGCTCTGTGTCCGCGCCCCCGCTCTGTGTCCGCGCCCCCGCTCTGTGTCCGCGCCCCCGCTCTGTGTCCGCGCCCCCGCTCTGTGTCCGCGCCCCCGCTCTGTGTCCGCGCCCCCGCTCTGTGTCCGCGCCCCCGCTCTGTGTCCGCGCCCCCGCTCTGTGTCCGCGCCCCCGCTCTGTGTCCGCACCCCCGCTCTGTGTCCACACTGCCACTCACTCACCATTCCATGGCCTTCCACTTTGCTGATAGCCTGTTGTGTGGGTCAATGTGTAACGCCACGGACACTGACCCTCACCAACCAATAAAACCCCAACACCATTTGCCCCCTCACTAATCCTGACTGGTTTTCCTGAATAACTTCGCCTTTCTCTCAGTGACTAGCTCCAAATTACTGTTTTAATAACCTTTCCCACCAATGAGGTTAAGCCGACTGGACCAGTAACTCTGGGTTTATCTCCACTGGAGCAGGGTGAAAGTATTTGCAATTCCCCAGCCCTGGCACTGAGGAGGATTAGAGAATTTTGTCTTCACTCAGCGCTGAATCAGTGCATGAACTAAACCTTCCCTCGTCACCTTGATGTAAACTAAAATTCAAGGTGAAACTTCCTACCTTGAGATCGCGGCTCTGGGATCTCAGCCAGTCCTGGATGTAACCCTTTGGATCCTTAGAGAAACTCAACATAAAATCTCTCTGAATCTTCAGCTGGTTGATGGACTCGATGGTTTCGTGGATCTGAGGAGAGGGGAGACAAAGAGTCAGAGGAATCCAGTCTGGTGTCACACGGAGCAGTTCAGTGGGTCTCTAATGGGTGACTCCCGCCTTCAATCAGTGATCAGTTTCGAGTGAAATCACCCCCGGATAATCTCGGCCCAGATTCTAAACCCATTCCCTCAATGTCACTGCACGTTCCTTCAATTCTGCTCTCGCTGTTAGCCAACTCCTCATATCATTCCAGCTCCTGAACACTCACTCGACCGTCAGCCGCTCTGGCCCTCCCCTGATCCCCCACCCCCCCAATACCCCAGCCTTCCCCTGCGCCCCCACAGCCTTTCTTCCCCAGACTCCCCCCAGCCTCCCTCTCCTACCCCTGGCCCCTCCCTTTTTTATTCCGTTATGGGATGTGGGTGTTGCCAGACCAACATTTACTGCCATTCCCAAGTTGCCCTTTGAGAAGGTCTGGAACCCGCTGCAGCCCCTGAGGTGTAGGTACACCCACAGTGCTGTTAGAGAGGGAGTACCGGGCTTTTGACCAGCAACTGTGAAGGAACGGTGATGTATTTCCAAGTCAGGATGGTGAGTGGCTTGGAGGGGAACTTGCAGGTGGTGGTGTTCCCCTGTCCTTCCAGATGATAATGGTCATGGGTTTGGAAGGTGCTGCCTAAGGAACCTTGGTGAGTTGCTGCAGTGCATCTTGTAGATGGTACACACGGCTGCCAAGTGTGTTGGTGGTGGAGGGATTGAATGTTTGTGGATGTGGTGCCAATCAAATGGGCTGCTTTGTCCTGGATAGTGTCGAGCTTCTTAAACAAGAACAAAGAACAATACAGCACAGGAACAGGCCCTTCGGCCCTCCAAGCCCGCGCCGCTCCCTGGTCCAAACTAGACCATTCTTTTGTATCCCTCCATTCCCACTCCGTTCATGTGGCTGTCTAGATAATTCTTAAACGTTCCCAGTGTGTCCGCCTCCACCACCTTGCCCGGCAGCGCATTCCAGGCCCCCACCACCCTCTGTGTAAAATATGTCCTTCTGATATCCGTGTTAAACCTCCCACCCTTCACCTTGAACCTATGACCCCTCGTGAATGTCACCACCGATCTGGGAAAAAGCTTCCCACCGTTCACCCTATCTATGCCTTTCATTCACCTGACGAAGGGGCAGCGCTCCAAAAGCTAGTGGCTTGTGCTACCAAATAAACCTGTTGGACTTTAACCTGGTGTTGTAAGACTTCTTACTGGGACCTCCCCTGTAGCCAGGGAGGATACAAAGATTTCTCTCAAGGCCCCAGCAATTTCCTCTCTTGCCTCTCTCAGTCTTCTGGGGTATATCCCATCAGGCCCTGGGGTCTTGTCTACCTTAATGTTTCTCAAGAACCCCAGTACCTCCCTCTTTTTGATCTCAACATGACTCAAACTATCTGCACATCCTTCCCCAGACTCAACATCCACCAAGTCCTTCTCTTTGGTGAATACTGACGGAAATACTCATTTAATACCTCACCCATTTCCTCAGGCTCCACGCATAGATTCCCTCCCTTGTCCTTGAGTGGGCCAACCCTCTCCCTGGCTACCCTCTTGCTCTTTATCTCTGTGTAAAAAGCCTTGGGATTTTCCTTAATCCTGCTGACCAATGTTGTTTCATGACCCCTTTTAGTTCTTCTTACTCCTTGCTTAAGTTTCTTTCTACTTTCCTTGTATTCCACACTTGCTTCGTGTGTTCCCAGCCTCCTCGCTTTGACAAATGCTTCCTTTTTCTCTTTGACTCGGCTCACAATATCTCTCTCTATCCAAGGTTCCCGAAACTTGCCATACTTATCCTTCATCCTTACAGGAATGTGCCGGTCCTGAATCCCTATCAACTTACATTTGAAAGCCTCCCACATGCCAGATGTTGATTTGCCCTCAAACATCTGCCCCCAATCTACATTCTTCAGTTCCTGCCTAATATTGTTGTAATTAGCCTTCCCCCAGTTTAGCACCTTAACTTGAGGACTTATCTTTATCCATCACTCCCTCACAATCTCCCTCCCCCACAATCCACCTCCCCCACAATCTCCCTCCCCCACTCCCTCGCAATCTCCCTCCCCCACTCCCCCGCAATTCCCCCTCCCCCACAATCCCCCTCCCCCACTCCCCCACAATCCCCCTCCCCCACTCCCTCACAATCTCCCTCCCCCACTCCCTCGCAATCCCCCTCCCCCAGTCCCCCGCAATCTCCCTCCCCCACTCCCCCGCAATCCCCCTCCCCCACTCCCTCACAATCTCCCTCCCCCACTCCCTCGCAATCCCCCTCCCCCAGTCCCCCACAATCTCCCTCCCCCAGTCCCTCGCAATCCCCCCCATTCCCTCACAATCACCCTCCCCCTCGCAATCCATCTGGTATCCGTGTTAAACCTCCCCCCCCCTCACCTTGAACCTATGACCCCTCGTGAACGTCACCACCGACCTGGGAAAAAGCTTCCCACCGTTCACCCTATCTATGCCTTTCATAATTTTATACACCTCTATTAGGTCTCCCCTCATCCTCCGTCTTTCCAGGGAGAACAACCCCAGTTTACCCAATCTCTCCTCATAACTAAGCCCCTCCATACCAGGCAACATCCTGGTAAACCTCCTCTGTACTCTCTCTAAAGCCTCCACGTCCTTCTGGTAGTGTGGCGACCAGAACTGGACGCAGTATTCCAAATGCGGCCGAACCAACGTTCTATACATCTGCAACATCAGACCCCAACTTTTATACTCTATGCCCCGTCCTATAAAGGCAAGCATGCCATATGCCTTCTTCACCACCTTCTCCACCTGTGACGTCACCTTCAAGGATCTGTGGACTTGCACACCCAGGTCCCTCTGCGTATCTACACCCTTTATGGTTCTGCCATTTATCGTATAGCTCCCCCCTACGTTAGTTCTACCAAAATGCATCACTTCGCATTTATCTGGATTGAACTCCATCTGCCATTTCTTGCCCAAATTTCCAGCCTATCTATATCCTTCTGTAGCCTCTGACAATGTTCCTCACTATCTGCAAGTCCAGCCATTTTCGTGTCATCCGCAAACTTACTGATCACCCCAGTTACACCTTCTTCCAGATCGTTTATATAAATCACAAACAGCAGAGGTCCCAATACAGAGCCCTGCGGAACACCACTAGTCACAGGCATCCAGCCGGAAAAAGACCCTTCCACTACCAACCTCTGTCTTCTGTGACCAAGCCAGTTCTCCACCTATCTAGCCACCTCCCCCTTAATCCCATGAGATCCAACCTTTTGCACCAACCTACCATGAGGGACTTTGTCAAACGCTTTGCTAAAGTCCATATAGACGACATCCACGGCCCTTCCCTCGTCAACCATTCTAGTTTTTTGAAGAAGTGACTCCACCAGGTTAGTGAGGCATGACCTCCCTCTCACAAAACCATACTGACTATCGTTAATGAATTTATTCCTTTCTAAATACGCATACATCCTATCTCTAAGAATCCTCTCCAACAACTTCCCGACCACGGACGTCAAGCTCACCGGCCTATAATTACCCGGGTTATCCTTCCTACCCTTCTTAAATAACGGGACCACATTAGCTATCCTCCAATCCTCTGGGACCTCACCTGTGTCCAGTGACGAGACAAAGATTTGCATCAGAGGCCCAGCGATTTCATCTCTCGTCTCCCTGAGCAGCCTGGGATAGATTCCATCAGGCCCTGGGGATTTGTCAGTCTTTATATTCCCTAAAAAGCCTAACACTTCCTCCCTTGTAATGGAGATTTTCTCCAACGGTTCAACACTCCCCTCCGAGACACTCCCAGTCAACACATCCCTCTCCTTTGTGAATACCGACGCAAAGTATTCATTTAGGATCTCCCCTACTTCTTTGGGCTCTAAGCATAATTCCCCACTTTTGTCCCTGAGAGGTCCGGTTTTTTCCCTGACAACCCTTTTGTTCCTAACGTATGAATAAAATGCCTTGGAATTCTCCTTAATCCTGTCTGTCAGAGTGTTACAGAGTCAGTGCTGCTGCCCTGCTCTATCTGGGTAAATGAACATTTATTTCCCTGAAGCTTCCATCCAATTTCATAGAACATAGAAAAACTACAGCACAAACAGGCCCTTCGGCCCACAAGTTGCGCCGGTCATGTCCCTACCCACCTAGGCTTATATATAGGCTTACCTATAACCCTCAATCCTATTAAGTCCCATGTACTCATCCAGGAGTCTCTTAAAAGACCCTATCGAGTTTGCCTCCACCACCACTGACAGCAGCCGATTCCACTCACCCACCACCCTCTGTGTGAAAACCTCCCCTGACATCTCCTCTGTACCTACCCCCCAGCACCTTAAACCTGTGTCCACCCTGGGAAAAAGCCTCTGAGAGTCCACCCGATCTATGCCTCTCAACATCCTGTACACCTCTATCAGGTCACCTCTCATCCTTCGTCTCTCCAAGGAGAAAAGACCGAGCTCCCTCAGCCTATCCTCATAAGGCATGCCAACCAATCCAGGCAACATCCTTGTAAATCTTCTGTGCACCCTTTCAATCATTTCCACATCCCTCCTGTAATGAGGCGACTAGACTGAGCACAGTACTCCAAGTGGGGTCTGACGAGGGTCTTATATAGCTGAATCATTATCCCCGGACTCCTAAACTCAATCCCTCGATTGATAAAGGCCAGCACACCATACGCCTTCTTAACCACCTCCTCTACCTGCGAGGCCGATTTAAGAGTCCTATGGACCCAAACCACAAGGTCCTTCTGATCCTCTACACTGCTAAGAGTCTTACCCTTGATATTATACTCCTTCATCCCATTTGACCTGCCAAAATGGACCACTACACATTTATCTGGGTTGAAGTCCATCTGCCACTTCTCCGCCCAGTCTTGCATCCTATCTATGTCACGCTGCAGCTTCTGACATCCCTCCAGACTATCCACAACCCCACCAACCTTCGAGTCGCCGGCAAACTTACCAACCCATCCCTCCACTTCCTCATCCAGGTCATTTATGAAATTTTCCTTTTGAAATTGCTGCGTGTTGTCTGTTGGAGCGTGTCCTGCATGTTGTCTGTTGGAGCGTGTCCTGCGTGTTCTGTTGGAGCGTGTCCTGCGTGTTGGAGCATGTTTATAGAATCAAAAAGAAGCAAAAAGAGGCCATTCAGCCCATCGAGTCGGCACCGACTCCGACAGAGCATCTGACCCAGGCCCTATCATCGTCATCCCACACATTGACCCCACTAATTCCCCTAACCTACACTGAGGGAGAATTTAACATGGCCATTCCACCTCACCTGCACACTGTTCAAGTGTGGGAGGAAACCGGAGCACCCGGAGGAAACCCACGCAGACACGGGGAGAATGTGCAAACTCCACACAGACAGTGACCCAAGCCGGGAATCGAACCTGGGACCCTGGCGCTGTGAGGCAGCAGTGCTAACCACTGTGTTGGAATCATGTTGGAACTTGTAGAGTGTGTTGTGTTATGCGTGTTGGAGCATGTTGTGTGTTGGGCGTGTTGTGCATGTTGGAGCATGTTGTGTGCGTTATGCGTGTTGTTACCTTGTTATCCAGTGCAGCAATCTCCTGCTGATTGGCTGTTGACAGAAGGAAGCTGCTCATTTGACCTTTCAGGGGGTCGTCAACTTCCACGTCGATATCGTAACAGGCTGTCTTCTTCTGATCATTCGGATCCACGCTGGAAAGAGAAAACACCAGAGAGCAGGGAAGGTTCAGTCCGGATCGCAACCGTGCCACTCCTGTACGGTCCGTGTGTGTCTCAGTGTCAGCTCCTGTACGGTCCGTGTGTGTGTCTCAGTGTCAGCTCCTGTACGGTCCGTGTGTGTCAGTGTCAGCTCCTGTACGGTCCGTGTGTGTGTCTCAGTGTCAGCTCCTGTACGGTCCGTGTGTGTGTCTCAGTGTCAGCTCCTGTACGGTCCGTGTGTGTGTGTCAGTGTCAGCTCCTGTACGGTCCATGTGTGTGTCTCAGTGTCAGCTCCTGTACGGTCCGTGTGTGTCTCAGTGTCAGCTCCTGTACGGTCCGTGTGTGTGTGTCAGTGTCAGCTCCTGTACGGTCCGTGTGTGTGTCTCAGTGTCAGCTCCTGTACGGTCCGTGTGTGTGTCAGTGTCAGCTCCTGTACGGTCCGTGTGTGTGTCAGTGTCAGCTCCTGTACGGTCCGTGTGTGTGTCTCAGTGTCAGCTCCTGTACGGTCCGTGTGTGTGTCTCAGTGTCAGCTCCTGTACGGTCCGTGTGTGTGTCTCAGTGTCAGCTCCTGTACGGTCCGTGTGTGTGTCAGTGTCAGCTCCTGTACGGTCCGTGTGTGTGTCTCAGTGTCAGCTCCTGTACGGTCCGTGTGTGTCTCAGTGTCAGCTCCTGTACGGTCCGTGTGTGTGTCAGTGTCAGCTCCTGTACGGTCCGTGTGTGTGTCAGTGTCAGCTCCTGTACGGTCCGTGTGTGTGTCAGTGTCAGCTCCTGTACGGTCCGTGTGTGTGTGTCAGTGTCAGCTCCTGTACGGTCCGTGTGTGTGTCAGTGTCAGCTCCTGTACGGTCCGTGTGTGTGTCTCAGTGTCAGCTCCTGTATGGTCCGTGTGTGTGTCAGTGTCAGCTCCTGTACGGTCCGTGTGTGTGTCTCAGTGTCAGCTCCTGTACGGTCCGTGTGTGTGTCTCAGTGTCAGCTCCTGTACGGTCCGTGTGTGTGTCAGTGTCAGCTCCTGTACGGTCCGTGTGTGTGTCTCAGTGTCAGCTCCTGTACGGTCCGTGTGTGTCTCAGTGTCAGCTCCTGTACGGTCCGTGTGTGTGTCTCAGTGTCAGCTCCGGTACGGTCCGTGTGTGTCAGTGTCAGCTCCTGTACGGTCCGTGTGTGTCTCAGTGTCAGGTCCTGTACGGTCCGTGTGTGTGTGTCAGTGTCAGCTCCTGTACGGTCCGTGTGTGTCTCAGTGTCAGCTCCTGTACGGTCCGTGTGTGTGTCTCAGTGTCAGCTCCTGTACGGTCCGTGTGTCTCAGTGTCAGCTCCTGTACGGTCCGTGTGTGTGTCTCAGTGTCAGCTCCTGTACGGTCCGTGTGTGTCTCAGTGTCAGCTCCTGTACGGTCCGTGTGTGTGTGTCAGTGTCAGCTCCTGTACGGTCTGTGTGTGTGTCTCAGTGTCAGCTCCTGTACGGTCCGTGTGTGTCTCAGTGTCAGCTCCTGTACGGTCCGTGTGTGTGTCAGTGTCAGCTCCTGTACGGTCCGTGTGTGTGTGTCAGTGTCAGCTCCTGTACGGTCCGTGTGTGTGTCTCAGTGTCAGCTCCTGTACGGTCCGTGTGTGTGTCAGTGTCAGCTCCTGTACGGTCCGTGTGTGTGTCAGTGTCAGCTCCTGTACGGTCCGTGTGTGTCTCAGTGTCAGCTCCTGTACGGTCCGTGTGTGTGTCAGTGTCAGCTCCTGTACGGTCCGTGTGTGTGTCAGTGTCAGCTCCTGTACGGTCCGTGTGTGTGTCTCAGTGTCAGCTCCTGTACGGTCCGTGTGTGTCTCAGTGTCAGCTCCTGTACGGTCCGTGTGTGTCTCAGTGTCAGCTCCTGTATGGTCCGTGTGTGTGTCTCAGTGTCAGCTCCTGTACGGTCCGTGTGTGTGTGTCAGTGTCAGCTCCTGTACGGTCCGTGTGTGTGTCTCAGTGTCAGCTCCTGTACAGTCCGTGTGTGTGTCAGTGTCAGCTCCTGTACGGTCCGTGTGTGTGTCTCAGTGTCAGCTCCTGTACGGTCCGTGTGTGTCTCAGTGTCAGCTCCTGTACGGTCCGTGTGTGTGTCAGTGTCAGCTCCTGTACGGTCCGTGTGTGTCTCAGTGTCAGGTCCTGTACGGTCCCTGTGTGTGTGTCAGTGTCAGCTCCTGTACGGTCCGTGTGTGTCTCAGTGTCAGCTCCTGTACGGTCCGTGTGTGTGTCTCAGTGTCAGCTCCTGTACGGTCCGTGTGTCTCAGTGTCAGCTCCTGTACGGTCCGTGTGTGTGTCAGTGTCAGCTCCTGTACGGTCCGTGTGTGTGTCTCAGTGTCAGCTCCTGTACGGTCCGTATGTGTCTCAGTGTCAGCTCCTGTACGGTCCGTGTGTGTGTCAGTGTCAGCTCCTGTACGGTCCGTGTGTGTGTCTCAGTGTCAGCTCCTGTACGGTCCGTGTGTGTGTCTCAGTGTCAGCTCCTGTACGGTCCCTGTGTGTGTCAGTGTCAGCTCCTGTACGGTCCGTGTGTGTGTCTCAGTGTCAGCTCCTGTACGGTCCGTGTGTGTGTGTGTGTGTCAGCTCCTGTACGGTCCGTGTGTGTGTGTCAGTGTCAGCTCCTGTACGGTCCGTGTGTGTGTCAGTGTCAGCTCCTGTACGGTCCGTGTGTGTGTCAGTGTCAGCTCCTGTACGGTCCATGTGTGTGTGTCAGTGTCAGCTCCTGTACGGTCCGTGTGTGTGTCAGTGTCAGCTCCTGTACGGTCCGTGTGTGTCTCAGTGTCAGCTCCTGTACGGTCCGAGTGTGTGTCAGTGTCAGCTCCTGTACGGTCCGTGTGTGTGTCAGTGTCAGCTCCTGTACGGTCCGTGTGTGTGTCAGTGTCAGCTCCTGTACGGTCCGTGTGTGTCTCAGCGTCAGCTCCTGTACGGTCCGTGTGTGTCTCAGTGTCAGCTCCTGTACAGTCCGTGTGTGTCTCAGTGTCAGCTCCTGTACGGTCCGTGTGTGTGTCAGTGTCAGCTCCTGTACGGTCCGTGTGTGTCTCAGTGTCAGCTCCTGTACGGTCCGAGTGTGTGTCTCAGTGTCAGCTCCTGTACGGTCCGTGTGTGTGTCTCAGTGTCAGCTCCTGTACGGTCCGTGTGTCTGTCTCAGTGTCAATTCCCTTGCATCTCATGCCAAGCCGCAGTGCTGTGGAGAATCTGTGGATGGCGCTGCTGAGCTGCTGAGAATCAGTGCGTGACGTCCCATATAGTGGCAGCAAATGGGAGTGTACCCAATCTCTGCTCTTGTTCAAACGCTGTGCTGGGCCCTTTAAGACTGTGACTCTCACTGTGATTTCATTCACTTCGGTCGATTGACTGTGAGTGCGGCTGGACTGCGTTTCCTGTTTTAACTTTAACAGTTTCCACACACCATGATGAGGTCTATGGGTTTGGCACCTCGAGGGTTAAAGTGGGACAGAGAACAGCACCGCCCACTGTATGATGCAAGAGAACACATGACCCACTGGACAGAGCTGTGTGCATGAGTAAGCACGTAGACAGTTACTAACTCAAACTGTGACTGTTAATTTGTAATTAGTTCTTGTCGGTAATTAATACGTAGAGTTAACACTGCAAAGACTTCAATATAACCCACTGGAAGGTATCCAACACCCTGCTATAGGCAGCAAATGGAAAATCCTTAAATCTTGCAAAAAGACTAAATTCATGCAAGAACAAAGAAAAAAGTGGTGCAGCATTCTGAGCTGGAAAGAAATTCATGGAACAGACACACACACAGAGGAAAATCACGAGGGAAACACTGCGAAGGCATGGAAGCTGAAGGCAGAAGTTTAAATTTTCTCACTGGAGCAGAAAATGGCATGGGATTTGTTGAAAGTCCCAGAGTGAGGAGACCTAGCAGGGGGTGAGCTAAACCTTTCAAAATCCAGGATGCAGCAAGCCCCAAGAAACTTCTAAATAGTTCAGGGGTCGGAAATTGCCATTTAAAAACTCCATCGGAAAAACCTGAGTTGTGGTCTCTCTCTGGGGGGAAAGTTAATGAATTTATTTGAAAGGATTGGGACTAAAGGATCAGCTTTAAGGACCAGCCAAGGGCAGAACTTGACGTTTTTGTGACCCTGAAGTTTAATCGCTGAAGTGAAGAAGATTGCTGCCTCTCAATCCAAGCAGCCGTTGTTTTCAATGTTGAACTCGGGCTCTGTTATTGCGGCAGCTGCTGAAAGCAGCAAGGGCAGGAAAACCCTCTGTCTTCAAACAAAACAGCTCCATCTTGAATCTCAGCAGCTCACAGACACTCAGTTGCATGGACAGACTCGCTCTCCTGATGTAGGCTCCTCCATAGTTAGGGGTGCCCCTGAGGATCAATGTCACTGGTGCCAGAAGTACCATGGAGTTCATGCCCTGAACCATGGAGTGTACATCCTTGCCATGAAGTGCACATCCGTGCAATGGACTGTACGTCCGTGAATGGACGGCACATCCTGCACCGAGCTCTCCAGAGTGGTTAACACTGCCGCCTCACAACGCCAGGAACCCAGGTTCGATTCCCGGCTCGGGTCACTGTGTGTGTGGAGTTTGCACGTTCTCCCCGCGTCTGCGTGGGTTTCCTCCGGGTGCTCCGGTTTCCTCCCACACTCCAAAGATGTGCGGGTTAGGTGGATTGGCCATAGTAAAGACGCAGGGTTATGGGGATAGGGTGGGAGAGTGGGCCTTGGTCGAGTGCTCTTAGAGAGTAGGTACAGATTCGATGGGCTGAATGGCCTCCTCCTGCACTGTAGGGATTCTGTGGATTCTAAAGCTGAACTTACACTTCTCAGTCTTTACCCATGGATCAGGAAATCCACTCAAAGCTCAGATCAATCACATCATTGGAGACTTTGAGAAAAAGATTCCTTAGAAACAGGAAATAGGAGCAGGAGGAGGCCACTCGGCCCTTCGAGCTGCTCTGCCATTCAATAAGATCATGGCTGATCATCCAACTCAATAGCCTGATCTCCCCTTCGCCACATATTCTTTGATCCCCTTACGGACATGATTGCTTTATAAGACCATAAGAAATAGAAACAGGAGTAGGCCATTCAGCCCCTCGAGCCTGTTCCACCATTCAATAGGGTCATGGCTGATCCGACATTCCTCACGTCCACTTTCCTGCCCTTTCCCTGTAACCCTCGATTCCCTTACTGATCAAGAAGCTCTCTATCTCAGCCTTAAACATACACAAGCCCTCTGCCCCCATGGTCCCTGTGGCAAAGAGTTCCAAAGACTCACAACCCTCTGAGAGAAGAAATTCCTGCTCATCTCAGTGTTAAATTGGTGCCCCTTTATTCTGAGACACTACCCTCTGGTCCTAGACGCTCCCATGTGGGAAACATCCTCTCAGCATTTACCCTGTCAAACCCCTTAAGGATCCTGTATGTTTCATTGAGATCACCTCTCATTCTTCTCAACTCCAATGAGTCCCAGCCTGTTTAACCTTTCCTCATAAGACAATCCCTCCGTACTGGGGATCATCCCAGTGAACCTTCTCTGAACTGCCTCCAATCAAATAGTATATTTCCTTCAATAAGGGAACCAAAACCAAAACGGGGCGGCACGGTGGCACAGTGGTTAGCACTGCTGCTTCACAGCTCCAGGGACCTGGGTTCGATTCCCGGCTCGGGTCACTGTCTGTGTGGAGTTTGCACATTCTCCTCGTGTCTGCGTGGGTTTCCTCCGGGTGCTCCGGTTTCCTCCCACAGTCCAAAGATGTGCTGGTTAGGTTGATTGGTCATGCTAAGATTGCCCCTTAGTGTCCTGAGATGCGTAGGTTAGAGGGATTAGTGGGTGGATATGGGGTAGGGCCTGGGTGGGATTGTGGTCGGTGCAGACTCGATGGGCCAAATGGCCTCTTTCTGCACTGTAGGGTTTCTATGATTCTATGAAAACTGCTCACAGTGCTCCAGATGTGGTCTCACCAGTAGTACCTTGTACAGCTACAGCAAGACTTCCCTATTGATATACTCCAATCTTCATGTGTCTAGGTGTCCAGATCACCAACAACTTGTCCTGGTCCCTCCATGCTGACACTATAGTTAAGACAGCCCACCAATGCCTCTACTTTCTCAGGAGACTATGGAAATTTGGCATGTCAGCTACAACTCTCACCAACTTTTACAGATGCACCATAGAAAGCATTCTTTCTCAGCTTGATATGGCTCCTACTCTACCCAAGATCACAAAAAACTACAAAGGGTCGTGAACTCAAACCAGCCTCCCATCCATTGACTCTGTCTACACTTCCCGCTGCCTCGGAAAAGCAGCCAGCATAATTAAGGATCCCACGCACCCCGGATATTCTCTCTTCCACCTTCTTCCGTCGGGAAAAAGATACAAAAGTCTGAGGTCACGTACCAACCGACTCAAGAACAACTTCTTCCCTGCTGCTGTCAGACTTTTGAATGGACCTACCTTGCATTAAGTTAATCTTTCTCTACACCCTAGCTATGACTGTAACACTACATTCTGCACCCTCTCGCTTTCTTCTCTATGAAAGGTATGCTTTGTCTGTATAGTGCGCAGGAAACAATACACGGAATGTTAATACATGTGACAATAATGAATCAAATCAAATCAAATTATCTGTTATTTTTGTTCTTCCTTCCAAAATGAACAACTTCACATTTTTCCACATTATGACAACCTTTTGCCCACTTACCAGGCGGTGACGTAGTGGTATTGTCACTGGGCGAGTAATCCAGAGACCCAGGGTAATGTTCTGGGGACCTGGGTTTGAATCCCACCACAGCAGATGGTGAAATTTGAATTCAATTAAAAAAAAATCTGGAATCACAGATCCACAGATGGCCATGAAACCATTGTCGATTGTCAGAAAAACCCACCTGGGTCACTGATGTCCTTTAAGGAAGGAAATCTGCCGTCCTTACCCGGTCTGGCCTACATGTGACTCCAGAGCCACAGCAATGTGGTTGACTCTGAAGCGGCCTCGCAATCAGTTCAAGGGCAATTAGGGATGGACAATAAACGCTGGCCCAGCCAGCGACACCCACATCCCGTGAATGAATAAAAAAAACTTAACCTTTCAGTATCCTTTTGTAAACTGTTCATATCCCTCTCGCAACTTGCCTTTCCATCTATTTTTGTGTCTTCTGCAATTTTGCCTACAGTACATTCGCTTTCTTCCTCCAAGTTATTAATATATGTCGTAAACAGTTGCGGTCCCAACGCTGATCCCTGTGGAACTCACTGGTTACAGGTCGCCAACCTGAAAAAGAACCCCTTATTCCCTACTCGTTGTCTCCTGCCCATTCGCCAATCCAGGTCAGGACAAAGGTTTTATCAGGTCAACACGCTGCTTTACTCGGTAGGCACAATAGCGACAATATTATTGCCAGACATGGAATCAATGAATCACCTGTTAAATTTGAGGAGGTTAGTATCAGAACCCAATGTTACTGTAACTCACTCCACTCTGGGTTGGTGTGCAAGGGAGGGTGTGCGTGCGGTCGGCAATGGGGAAAAGGTGTGGGAGGGTCCACATCGCTGGGCTTGCGATCCTTACCTGATGAGGTGGTTGATGATGATGGGATCTGGCGGCAACAGCAAGGTAGTTAGACGCTGAGGAATCTCGGAAAACTTTAACCGGGGGCAGTCAAATATCTACAAGATCAACAGAAACAAAACCTTCAGGATCAGAAATTAGAAAAACAGCAAAAAACCACACACACAGATTATTTATTATTTATTAGTGTCACAAGTAAGGCTTAATTAACACTGCAATGAAGTTACTGTGAAAATCCCCTAGAAATGTGAATAAAGGTGATTTTGCTGGGATGATACTAAAGGTGAGGTTATAGCTGTCAGGACATCAGTGACCCAGGTGGGTTTTTCTGACAATCGACAATGGTTTCACGGCCATCTGTGGATCTGTGATTCCAGATTTTTTTTTATTGAATTCAAATTTCACCATCTGCTGTGGTGGGATTCAAACCCAGGTCCCCAGAACATTACCCTGGGTCTCTGGATTACTCGCCCAGTGATAATACCACTACGTCACCGCCTGGTAAGTGGGCAAAAGGTTGTCATAATGTGGAAATATCTTGAACTATTATAACATTCAAGGATATGAAACAAGTACTGGGAAATGGGATAGTGCGTCTTTAGTGGTAATTATTATTAATCATAGAGTCATAGAGGTTTACAGCATGGAAACAGGCCCTTCAGCCCAACTTGTCCATGCTGCCCCGTTTTTGCCATTGAGCTCGTCCCAATTGCCCGCATTTGGCCCATATTCCTCGAAATAAATAAACTTTAACTCTATACCAATCGTACCCAAGTAACTGTCTAAATGCTTTTCAAAAGACAAAATTGTACCTGCCTCTACTACTACCTCTGGCAGCTTGTTCCAGACAATCACCACCCTCTGCAACGAGACATAGATAAGATGCAAGACTGGGCGGAGAAGTGGCAGATGGACTTCAACCCAGATAAGTGTGTGGTGGTTCATTTTGGCAGGTCGAATAGGATGGAAGAATATAATATTAAGGGTAAGACGCTTGGCAGTGTGGAAGATCAGAGGGATCTTGGGGTCCGGGTACATAGGACGCTCAAAGCAGCGTCGCAGGTAGAGGCTGTG
The DNA here is from genome assembly GCF_964213995.1 of Mustelus asterias. Lineage (NCBI taxonomy): Eukaryota > Metazoa > Chordata > Chondrichthyes > Carcharhiniformes > Triakidae > Mustelus > Mustelus asterias. The sequence goes on from NC_135807.1 coordinate 2,639,745, forward strand.
GTTAAGAAGGTGTATGGAATACTGGCCTTCATCAATAGAGGAATTGAGTTTAGAAATCGGGAGATAATGCTGCAGCTGTATAGGACCCTGGTCAGACCCCACCTGGAGTACTGTGCCCAGTTCTGGTCGCCTCATTACAGAAAGGATGTGGAAGCCATAGAACGGGTGCAGAGGAGATTTACGAGGATGTTGCCGGGATTAAGTGGCATGCCTTATGAGGATAGGTTGAGAGAGCTGGGTCTATCCTCCTTGGAGAGGCGAAGGATGAGAGGTGACCTGATAGAGGTGTATAAGATGTTGAGGGGTATTGATAGAGTGGATTCTCAGAGGCTTTTACCCAGGGCTGAAATGGTTGTCACGAGAGGTCACAGGTTTAGGGTGCTGGGGAGTAGGTACAGAGGAGATGTTAGGGGTAAGTTTTTCACTCAGAGGGTGATGGGTGCGTGGAATCAGCTGCCGGTAGTGGTGGTGGAAGCGGATTCGATTGAGTCTTTTAAGAGACTTTTGGATAGGTTCATGGAGGTTAGTAAGATAGAGGGTTATAGATGAGCCTAGAAGGTAAGGAAATTGTTCGGCGCAACTTGTGGGCCGAAGGACCTGTTTGTGCTGTAGCTTTTCTGTGTTCTATGTTCTGTGTGAAAAAATTGCCCCTCTGGACACTTTTGTATCTCTCCCCTCTCACCTTAAACCTATGCACTCTAGTTTTAGACTCCCCTACCTTTGGGAAAAGATATTGACTATCTACCTTGTCTATGCCCCTCATTATTTTATAGACCTCTATAAGGTCACCCCTCAGCCTCCTACACTCCAGAGAAAAAAGTCCCAATCTATCCAGCCTCTCCTTATAACTCAAACCATCAAGTCTCGGTAGCATCCGAGTAAATCTTTTCTGCACTCTTTCTAGTTTAATAATATCCTTTCTATAATAGGGTGACCAGAACTGTACACAGTATTCCAAGTGTGGCCTTACCAATGTCTTGTACAACTTCAACAATACGTCCCAACTCCTGTGTTCAATGTTCTGACCAATGAAACCAAGCATGCCGAATGCCGCCTTCACCACCCTGTCCACCTGTGACTTCGCTGTCAAGGAGCTATGACCCTGTTCCCCAAGATAGGATCATAGAATCCCTACAGTTCAGAAGGAGGCCATTTGACCCATCGAGTCTATCCTGACCACAATCCCACCCAGGCTCTATCCCTGCAGCCCCACATATTTACCCTGCTAATCCCCCTGACACTAGGATCAATTTAGCACGGCCAATCAACCTAACCCATACATCTTTCAGACTGAGAGAGGAAACCGGAGCACCCGGAGGAAACCCACGCAGACACGGGGAGAACGTGCAGACTCCACACAGACAGTGACCCAAGGCCGGAATTGAACCCGGGTCCCTGGCGCTGAGGCAGCAATGCTAACCACTGTGCCTTCTTCCAATCTCTTTGTTCTATAACTCTCCCCAATGCCCTACAATTAAGCGAGTAAGTAAGCGGGGAATTTTACAGTAACTTCATTGCAGTGTTAATGTAAGACTTATTTGTGACTAATAAAAAACTTTTAAAAATCTTGTCCTGGTTCAATCTATCAAAATGCATCACCTGGCATTATCTAAATGAAACTCCATGTCAGTGCAGACTGGATGGGCTGAAGGGCCTTTTCTGTGCTGTCCCACTCTATAATTCAAGCAGCACTGAGGGGAGACCTGACAGAGATCTTTAAATCATGAAAAGGTTTCAGCAAACACAAAGGCAGCAGCTTTTCACTGAAGGCAGCAATCCAGAGGGTGTGAATGTGGGAATGGAGGGCAGTGAGGGAGGGGGCAGTGAGGGAGGAGGGCAGTGAGGGAGGGGGGCAGTGAGGGAGGAGGGCAGTGAGGGAGGGGGGCAGTGAGGGAGGAGGGCAGTGAGGGAGGGGGGCAGTGAGGGAGGAGGGCAGTGAGGGAGGGGGGCAGTGAGGGAGGAGGGCAGTGAGGGAGGGGGCAGTGAGGGAGGAGGGCAGTGAGGGAGGGGGGCAGTGAGGGAGGGGGGCAGTGAGGGAGGGGGCAGTGAGGGAGGGGGGCAGTGAGGGAGGAGGGCAGTGAGGGAGGAGGGCAGTGAGGGAGGGGGCAGTGAGGGAGGAGGGCAGTGAGGGAGGAGGGCAGTGAGGGAGGAGGGCAGTGAGGGAGGGGGGCAGTGAGGGAGGAGGGAAGTGAGGGAGGAGGGAAGTGAGGGAGGAGGGCAGTGAGGGAGGAGGGCAGTGAGGGAGGGGGGCAGTGAGGGAGGGGGGAAGTGAGGGAGGAGGGCAGTGAGGGAGGAGGGCAGTGAGGGAGGGGGGCAGTGAGGGAGGGGGGAAGTGAGGGAGGGGGGCAGTGAGGGAGGGGGGCAGTGAGGGAGGAGGGCAGTGAGGGAGGGGGGCAGTGAGGGAGGAGGGCAGTGAGGGAGGGGGGCAGTGAGGGAGGAGGCAGTGAGGGAGGAGGGCAGTGAGGGAGGAGGCAGTGAGGGAGGGGGGCAGTGAGGGAGGAGGGCAGTGAGGGAGGGGGGCAGTGAGGGAGGAGGCAGTGAGGGAGGAGGGCAGTGAGGGAGGGGGGCAGTGAGGGAGGAGGGAAGTGAGGGAGGGGGGCAGTGAGGGAGGAGGGCAGTGAGGGAGGAGGGCAGTGAGGGAGGAGGGCAGTGAGGGAGGGGGGCAGTGAGGGAGAGGGGCAGTGAGGGAGGGGGGCAGTGAGGGAGGAGGGCAGTGAGGGAGGAGGGCAGTGAGGGAGGGGGGCAGTGAGGGAGGGGGGCAGTGAGGGAGGGGGGCAGTGAGGGAGGGGGGTAGTGAGGGAGGGGGGCAGTGAGGGAGGGGGGCAGTGAGGGAGGGGGGCAGTGAGGGAGGAGGGAAGTGAGGGAGGGGGGCAGTGAGGGAGGAGGGAAGTGAGGGAGGGGGGCAGTGAGGGAGGAGGGAAGTGAGGGAGGAGGGAAGTGAGGGAGGGGGAAGTGAGGGAGGAGGGCAGTGAGGGAGGGGGGCAGTGAGGGAGGAAGGAAGTGAGGGAGGAAGGAAGTGAGGGAGGAGGGCAGTGAGGGAGGGGGGAAGTGAGGGAGGAGGGCAGTGAGGGAGGGGGGCAGTGAGGGAGGAGGCAGTGAGGGAGGAGGGAAGTGAGGGAGGGGGGCAGTGAGGGAGGAGGGCAGTGAGGGAGGGGGGCAGTGAGGGAGGAGGGCAGTGAGGGAGGGGGGAAGTGAGGGAGGGGGGAAGTGAGGGAGGGGGGCAGTGAGGGAGGGGGGCAGTGAGGGAGGAGGCAGTGAGGGAGGAGGCAGTGAGGGAGGAGGCAGTGAGGGAGGAGGCAGTGAGGGAGGGGGGCAGTGAGGGAGGGGGGCAGTGAGGGAGGGGGGCAGTGAGGGAGGAGGCAGTGAGGGAGGAGGCAGTGAGGGAGGGGGGCAGTGAGGGAGGGGGGCAGTGAGGGAGGGGGGCAGTGAGGGAGGGGGGCAGTGAGGGAGGAGGCAGTGAGGGAGGGGGGCAGTGAGGGAGGGGGGCAGTGAGGGAGGAGGCAGTGAGGGAGGAGGGAAGTGAGGGAGGAGGGCAGTGAGGGAGGGGGGCAGTGAGGGGAGGAGGGCAGTGAGGGAGGAGGGCAGTGAGGGAGGGGGGCAGTGAGGGAGGGGGGCAGTGAGGGAGGGGGCAGTGAGGGAGGAGGCAGTGAGGGAGGAGGGAAGTGAGGGAGGAGGGCAGTGAGGGAGGGGGGCAGTGAGGGAGGAGGGCAGTGAGGGAGGAGGGAAGTGAGGGAGGGGGGCAGTGAGGGAGGGGGGCAGTGAGGGAGGAGGCAGTGAGGGAGGAGGCAGTGAGGGAGGAGGGCAGTGAGGGAGGGGGCAGTGAGGGAGGAGGGCAGTGAGGGAGGAGGGCAGTGAGGGAGGAGGCAGTGAGGGAGGGGGGCAGTGAGGGAGGAGGGCAGTGAGGGAGGGGGGCAGTGAGGGAGGGGGGCAGTGAGGGAGGGGGGCAGTGAGGGAGGGGGGCAGTGAGGGAGGAGGGCAGTGAGGGAGGAGGGCAGTGAGGGAGGAGGGCAGTGAGGGAGGGGGGCAGTGAGGGAGGGGGGCAGTGAGGGAGGGGGGCAGTGAGGGAGGGGGGCAGTGAGGGAGGGGGGCAGTGAGGGAGGGGGCAGTGAGTGAGGAGGGCAGTGAGGGAGGGGGCAGTGAGGGAGGGGGGCAGTGAGGGAGGGGGCAGTGAGGGAGGAGGGAAGTGAGGGAGGAGGCAGTGAGGGAGGAGGGCAGTGAGGGAGGAGGGCAGTGAGGGAGGAGGCAGTGAGGGAGGGGGGGCAGTGAGGGAGGAGGGAAGTGAGGGAGGAGGCAGTGAGGGAGGGGGGCAGTGAGGGAGGAGGGAAGTGAGGGAGGAGGCAGTGAGGGAGGAGGGCAGTGAGGGAGGAGGGCAGTGAGGGAGGAGGCAGTGAGGGAGGAGGGCAGTGAGGGAGGAGGGCAGTGAGGGAGGAGGCAGTGAGGGAGGGGGGCAGTGAGGGTGGAGGGCAGTGAGGGAGGAGGGCAGTGAGGGAGGAGGGCAGTGAGGGAGGGGGGCAGTGAGGGAGGGGGGCAGTGAGGGGGGGGCAGTGAGGGAGGAGGCAGTGAGGGAGGAGGCAGTGAGGGAGGAGGGCAGTGAGGGAGGAGGCAGTGAGGGAGGAGGCAGTGAGGGAGGGGGGCAGTGAGGGAGGGGGGCAGTGAGGGAGGAGGGCAGTGAGGGAGGAGGGCAGTGAGGGAGGAGGCAGTGAGGGAGGAGGGCAGTGAGGGGGGGGCAGTGAGGGAGGAGGCAGTGAGGGAGGAGGCAGTGAGGGAGGAGGGCAGTGAGGGAGGAGGCAGTGAGGGAGGAGGCAGTGAGGGAGGGGGCAGTGAGGGAGGAGGGCAGTGAGGGAGGGGGCAGTGAGGGAGGAGGCAGTGAGGGAGGAGGGCAGTGAGGGAGGAGGCAGTGAGGGAGGAGGCAGTGAGGGAGGGGGGCAGTGAGGGAGGGGGGCAGTGAGGGAGGAGGGAAGTGAGGGAGGGGGCAGTGAGGGAGGGGGCAGTGAGGGAGGAGGGCAGTGAGGGAGGGGGGCAGTGAGGGAGGGGGGCAGTGAGGGAGGGGGCAGTGAGGGAGGAGGGCAGTGAGGGAGGGGGGCAGTGAGGGAGGAGGGCAGTGAGGGAGGGAGGGCAGTGAGGGAGGAGGGCAGTGAGGGAGGGGGGCAGTGAGGGAGGGGGGCAGTGAGTGAGGAGGGCAGTGAGGGAGGGGGCAGTGAGGGAGGGGGGGCAGTGAGGGAGGGGGGCAGTGAGGGAGGAGGAAGTGAGGGAGGAGGCAGTGAGGGAGGAGGGCAGTGAGGGAGGAGGGCAGTGAGGGAGGAGGCAGTGAGGGAGGGGGGCAGTGAGGGAGGAGGGAAGTGAGGGAGGAGGCAGTGAGGGAGGGGGGCAGTGAGGGAGGAGGGAAGTGAGGGAGGAGGCAGTGAGGGAGGAGGGCAGTGAGGGAGGAGGGCAGTGAGGGAGGAGGCAGTGAGGGAGGAGGCAGTGAGGGAGGAGGGCAGTGAGGGAGGAGGGCAGTGAGGGAGGAGGCAGTGAGGGAGGAGGCAGTGAGGGTGGGAGGGCAGTGAGGGAGGAGGGCAGTGAGGGAGGAGGGCAGTGAGGGAGGGGGGCAGTGAGGGAGGGGGCAGTGAGGGGGGGCAGTGAGGGAGGAGGCAGTGAGGGAGGAGGCAGTGAGGGAGGAGGGCAGTGAGGGAGGAGGCAGTGAGGGAGGAGGCAGTGAGGGAGGGGGGCAGTGAGGGAGGGGGGCAGTGAGGGAGGAGGGCAGTGAGGGAGGAGGGCAGTGAGGGAGGAGCAGTGAGGGAGGAGGGCAGTGAGGGGGGCAGTGAGGGAGGAGGCAGTGAGGGAGGAGGCAGTGAGGGAGGAGGGCAGTGAGGGAGGAGGCAGTGAGGGAGGAGGCAGTGAGGGAGGGGGCAGTGAGGGAGGAGGGCAGTGAGGGAGGGGGCAGTGAGGGAGGAGGCAGTGAGGGAGGAGGGCAGTGAGGGAGGAGGCAGTGAGGGAGGAGGCAGTGAGGGAGGGGGGCAGTGAGGGAGGGGGGCAGTGAGGGAGGAGGGAAGTGAGGGAGGGGGGCAGTGAGGGAGGGGGCAGTGAGGGAGGAGGGCAGTGAGGGAGGGGGGCAGTGAGGGAGGGGGGCAGTGAGGGAGGGGGGCAGTGAGGGAGGAGGGCAGTGAGGGAGGGGGGCAGTGAGGGAGGAGGGCAGTGAGGGAGGAGGCAGTGAGGGAGGAGGGCAGTGAGGGAGGGGGGCAGTGAGGGAGGGGGGAAGTGAGGGAGGAGGGCAGTGAGGGAGGGGGGCAGTGAGGGAGGGGGGGCAGTGAGGGAGGGGGGCAGTGAGGGAGGGGGGAAGCCGGTAAGTGATTGGTTAGTGAGTGTTTTATTCTCTTATCTTTGAAAACGTGGGTAATTCCGCGGGGATTGTAAGCTGGTCGGTCAGACAATTATCAAATGTTAAGAACCAGTGAAGAATGACTAAAAACAGGAAAGAGGGAGTAAGAAGTGTATGAGAGAAAGTTAGCGAGCTTACTATCCGTCTTTACATTAGCTAGTCCCATAAAGACAGATGGTCAGAATCGATACAAGTATTTCAGTAGAAAAGGGTAATTAAAGCTTGTGTTA